>NC_133799.1:2524039-3124039 GCF_043250625.1 Sebastes fasciatus
CGTCTGCACACATTTAGAAGACAGATGCCTGCAGATAAGAGAAAACATTTTTCTCTTTCTCGACTCTCAGTAAGAAGAATGTTTTCAGTAATTTGGGTGAAGCGACCCTTTATCTTAGTGAGCTTAACCCAGTGAACTACAGCAATGATTAATGGTTTATTATCAGCGTGAAACGGTCAGACTTGTTTGCTTTTTGGATATCTAGTCATCCATTTCACCGACCTTATTCTCCATCGTGTTTGCATGTCACATCAGTTCTAATCAATGGTTTATGATTTATGATATAAATGTGTCATATTTTGTGTCTTGGAGGTGTTTGCAGGTCAGCGTCATTATGCTGCGGCCTCAGTCTGTTTGCTTTGGGGGGGGGAGGGATTGCTCCGTCACAGCCTGTGGCCTCCAACTAACCGATCTCCTTATACACTTCCCCAACAGCTCAGGTAATCCATTAATGCAGCGAGGGAGGAGGGAAGGTAATATGTTACTGGACTGAAACGCGTTCATGTGACGCTGAGCGGAGCCTGGAAGGTGTAATCTGCATCACTCACAGTCACCTCACATCCTTTCAGCGCTGTCGGAGAGGCTTTCCGTCACAGCTGCAGAGAGAGAGGAGGATGAGGTCTGCCTTTTAGCGGTAATACTGAGTTCATTATTAACTCGGCAGAGCTGAGAGGCAAACAGACACTCTGTAAACATTTCTCCCCATCAGTTTGATTTCCTGTTGTCTCTTCTTGGAGATGGAGGGAGGAGAAACAATGAGTGAACTCTGACCTATACAAATGTTGCCATCTTTTCTAAATAGATTGCAGTTTGCACACTGGGCGACAGTGAAGGCATCATCCCACACCACAGACAGAGTGGGAGGAGAGACAGGAGGTTACAGTTCAAGGGAAAGAATGAGGGAGGGAAGGATGGTGACGGGAAGCCAGGCTGCGTTGAGGACATCCTGTGCTGTGAGTCTTTACCCTGTTGTGTACCCACCTGGCCTCAGACAGATACCTCTGTCAGCTAATACAGAATCAACCTGTGAGAGCAGATAAGGCCGGCCTGAAGGGGTCGTTACATGAAACCATGTCGAAGGTTTTTGTGTGGTAGAGAGATCCATTATGTCGCAGAGATCAACACAGACAAACCTTTGGGTGATATGAGCTGTTCAGCATTTCTAAAATTAGTCTACAGGCCATCCCTCTTTCTTCAAAAGCTCTTTTGGCTCTTGATAGAGGGGAAGACTAAAAGCCACAATTGAAACCAGATGAAAGAGGACACGGAGTGAAGAGCGCATGTCGTGTCAGCGTCTAACTTCCTCTCATTATCCAATAAGAGGGCAGCGGTGTCAGCGTCCAACATCATCCCATTATCCAGTGAGGGGGCAGCATGTCGGCGGTGCCCGAGATACTCGGGGGACGGGGAGACGTAAACAAAGAGCAGAGTTTAGATTCAAACAGGAGTCTGTCCCGAGTCCTTTTTAGTGAAACTCTAGAGCGCAGCAGCTCCAGGCGTGGTATGCTCATTGTAAACACAGCCGTGAGGAGGCAGACACAGGCGGAGGAGGATCTGCTTTCTGTCTATTCAGGCAAGAGGAGGACAAACTAGCAGAGGCATTACATCATCTCTAACACTTTCACATGTATACTATCAGAACAGACATTTAAAGAGATAATCACCAGACTATTTATGGTTGTCATTTTTTCTGCATTAACCACTCAATGTATTCATATTCTGTCACTTTTCCATATACAGTAGTTGTTTTCATCGTTAGTGGTGGAGTCTGCCAGTCATATTGCCCACATAAGAAGAATACACCAGATTCGACTGTTTTCATTAAATGTGCATTAGTCGTTATAAGCCTCATAGATGTGGGTCAGTAGGGGCCTACTACAACTACTATGTTGTAAAAGTGAAAGTGAAACTTAAAAGCAACACGTTCTAACACGTAAAACTGAACGAAACACAAACAAAACCACTTCTTTAGGTTTAGGCAACAAAAAACATTTAGTTAAGAAAAAGATTGTGTTTTGTCTTAAAATAACTACGTTTGAAAAGTGAAAGTGAAACTTAAGGTTGTGAACACAAAGACAACTAGAATGGCACTCGGAGAGCGCAGACCTCCACCAAGGTGCGTGACTTTAAAAACATATCACAGCTCCCAGCTGGCGGTACCGTGAGGTGGTCGGCTTGTTTTTAACACGGTAACGTATCGGCGGATGCCTCTCTCATTCAGCAGCCTTGTTATGTCTGTATAATATCACACTACGTTGTCTCTCATCCAGTCATCTACCGCTTTGTTCTTTCTCACCTCGGACGGCCAGCAGCTCCCACACACATTCACACACGTATCATCATCAACGCATCATCAATGTGCCATACCCTGTGAATCCGGATCATGATTCGGATCACCACCAAAACCACCAAAACCTTTGGCCCTACTTTAGCAGGGGTCAAGCAGGGAGCGGGGGTATGTGAGCCATGATCACTTTTGCCTTGTTGAAATAGATTTACATACAAATGCAGGTGCAAAACTTAGGCTCATAATAGTTGTGAATGCAAGTTTTGCATTTCCAACTTCCTCAGATAATCTGGTCAACAAAGAGATGATCCTTAGTCCGGCGGCGCTACATGTCACTGTTTCAAAGACAGATTTATTGTGATGTTTTATGGTCCAACAAAAAGAAAAACAGACTGGAAGCATCAAATATAGATCATGAATTGTATCTTAACAGCTGTATGATAAAACAACGCTGAGAAATCAAGGTGCTCTTTTTACCACATCATAATGTTGAGCGGATAAGGATGATGTAAAAGGTCTATTAGTGCAACAACAACAGTGTGTTTCTATCACGATGAGGAGGAAGAGAGAGTTGCAACCATCACAGAGACCTGAGAGAGCCCAGCGAGGTACTCACACTTTATTAGATTTGTTCTGTGGTTGTCGGGGGGGAATTTCTACACGAACCGTCTGTTGAGGAGGATTTCTCTGTCGGTCCCAGAAGAGACTTTCACAGGAAAAGACCATAAAATCCTCTCAGAGAACATTCCAGCAACAATATCACAGTCTACTGGAGCAAGCCAAGTTTATAGCTCTGATATGAAATGTTGGAGAATTTACCCAGCACGCACACACACACACACACACACACACGCACACACACACACACACACACACACACACACACACGCACGCACGCACGCACGCACGCACACACACACACACACACACACACGCACGCACGCACACACACACACGCACACACACACGCACACGCACGCACACACACACACACACACACACACACACACACACACACACACACACACACACGCACATGTACACACACACACACGCACAGCCCTGGAGAAATATTCATGGACTTGAAAACTCAGTTTACTGGACTGAAAATACATTTAAATTAAATGCATTATAAAAAGATGTTTCATGACTTTATTAGAGAGTTTCCAAGAATTCAGTCCCTCGTTCGTCTGTTAATGAAACATCTGGAGACTTGTGAAGCGTTAGATATGGAAACACTCTCCCCTGCTGGCTGGATACACACACTGCAGACATTTATGTTTGAGCATGTTACAGTAAAATAGTCTTCAGTCTCTCTTATGAAGGTTAGCTTTGCTATGCATCGCTCTGGTGTGATGAAAGTGTCAGTACTTGCATTGAAAATTATTAAACTTCCTATGATTACCTCATAGTTGGTCTTGTTTGATGTTAGTAACAATGAAAGGTCTTTGAAAGCTTTGCTTAATGCATTTCAGAATAAGAATCGGATTTATTTGCCAAGTACATACACATATATACAAGGAATTTGACTCCAGTTTTATGCATCTTTCTCGATGTACTTAGAAATAGAAATAACACCTGAGGACAAGGACAGCAAAGCTGGACAAATACTGTAAAGGTGAAAAATAGACCGGACTGTTATGTACACAGGTAGCTGTTTATATAAATATTATATAAATACATATAAAAATGCACCTATCTACTGTGCTATGCATTCTTTATATGTGCTTTCTGTGTATATACTTTGATTTCAGACACATTTGAGCAGCTGACATACAGTATATGTCCAAAGAGATATCACATAATGGAAATCGAATAAATACAGCCTCACATACATAAAAGTAGATAATATACACATACAGTATATAAACAAACAAAAACATCTACTTTTATGCACCAGTTTGTGTAAGTTAAAATGATGTATATAGAGAAGATAAGATAAGTCTTTATTGATCCCCGGAGGGGACAGCGGCAAAAAGACAGAATAAGTACAAATAAATAGAGACGTAAAAGTAAGAATAAATAAAATAAAATAAAATAAAATAAAATAAGAATAAATAAAATGAAATAAGAATAAAAAAATAAAAATATAAAATAAAATAAAATAAAATAAGAATAAATAAAATAAAAAAGAGGAAAATACAAGTGTAGAAACTGTACATATACAAGAATGAACAAGAGCAATTAAAGACAAATAAATCTGATTCAGTTCATGGAGAAACAATCTGTAATTCATGAAAAGCAAATAGAGTTTTTCCAATCATAAATTATGTTTCTCCTCCTTCAATGGGAGTCTAATCAACTAGAGACTGGTTAAAGCTGGAAGTTACATTTGCTAAACTAATACAGACACTTTAACGTAAACCATGTCTGAATGTTATGTGATGTTGCAAAGATTTGGGTTCTTTGGAAGCTAGAGAGCTTCACTTGACTCCTACAAAATGTGCTTAAATATCCTGGTGAACAATAATGTTCCTCTGCCATGTTTCTACAGTAATAATATTTATTTATTTTTTATAGCACAATTTAAAATCTGAAGGTGCTCTAGAGAGAGCCTTTGTTACCTGAAGGCCACCGTAGCACGCTTGTGAAACTGCGGTAAAGTCAGCCGCAGAGTGTTAAACCGTGGTACCGCCAGCCGCCGTCTGACCTCCGTTGCTCCTAAAGTAGTGTTAATATGATAAGGATGACCTCTGAGCGAGGTGAACGGCGTTACCACGGTTTTACACTCGGCTGCTCACGTTACCACAGTCTTGGAAAGGGAAGAGTACTCTGTTGGTTGCAACCTGCAACTACACCACTAGATGCCACCAAATCCTACACACTGTACCTTTAAGAGGAGATCTCCTCACAGCCAGTATGGACAGGAGGAATGATTACAGAATCAAAAATGATTTCAATATACAAATGAGGATGTTTTAAAACAATTCATCTTCTTGCATCTTGCAGCAGTGGGTCACGTGAGGTGTCTTCTAATCTTTCAGATAAAGGTTCCAATGCAGTATTGAGCTTCAGCTGACTGTAATCACCTTGTCTGTCATGTACAGTACAATATATCGTTGAAACAAAACCACATCACAAGGAAAAAGTAAATCTAGTTGCAACTTTTTATTTCTTTATTGATATTTTTCAGTCGATAAGTTTCAGGTTAGTAAAGATGAAACAGTATTTGTAAATCCGCCAAGACATGCTCACCTGCCAAGGCTTTAATTACTGCAACACTTCTCACTTATCCAGGCATCTTAAACAAACCTGCTCAGGACGCCATCTGGACCAGCTGCCTGTGTCCATTCACCTTCCTCCTCCTCCTCCTCCTCCTCTGAGCCTTCAATGGATAAACTGTCAAGCTGAGCTGATACACACGAGTCAACAAAGCCAGAGGAGGGTCTGTCTGTTGGCCGGTTGGGGGGAAGGGGCTGTTTACTACATCAGATAAAGCTGTTTGCTTTGTTTGGTCTTCTACTGTCACCTGGACGCAGGATATTCAAGGTCGTTGCAGGTCGTTCTGAAAGTTTTGGACAGTTTAAAAATATGAAGTTTAAGTGAGTTTGTTAGTATGGAAGAGAATCTCATGTTTACAAATGATACCTGGGAGCAGGTTCAAATTGAATAAACCTTGCAGGACACTAAAATAAACCCTAAATGTGGTTTAAAATGTTAATCAGATTTCTATGACGTGTGAGAGACAGCAGCTTTGATGAAGACTGGTGCAGGTTGGTAGATCTGTCTCAGAGGTGTGACACACATTACTATTTACCTGTTCTACAGAATATAACGGTGAAGAAAACAATTCCAATTTACACTCTCTTGTAAAATAACTCTTACTTCAAGTTGTATGATGTAATAATTATTTATTTTTCTGATAATGAAAATGGATTTCTTCACTTTCTTACAACTACCAACAATTCTCTGATATTATTGGATGTGTCGCTGGTCCAGTGATTACCCCTTAAAAATGAGAATTATAAAGCAGCTAGATGTATTTACTGGAATCTTTCCCAGTAAACTTTGACCTGCTGTTGAAATCAGAATCTAAAAAGCTCCGTGTGATACACAAAAGACAAAAAAGACAGTCTTGTGTCGTACAGTAAGCAGTCAGTGTCAACAAACAAACAGAGATTTGTGTATAAGAAACATTTCCAGGATTGACTGCCATGGTGAAAACAACATGTAAACATTTTGACCGGTACGGTTCACATGATGACAAAACAACTTTTCATTTTGGTGGCGTTGGCCCGTTTACTGACACAGAAACTGGTTTTGAAGGATGAATGAAGTTTTGAGTTATTACATTTTGCAAACATGCAATAGAGTTGTGATGTCCCTTCAAACAGTTGTGACTATTGCACTTTAGTTTAGAGAATATTAAGACTGTTGCAACAAAATGAATACCACAGTGTAGAAATACACTGTCACAAGTAAAAATCCTGCATTCAAACTTTACTTAAGTAAAAGTACAAAAGTACTTGCAACAAAATATACGTTACTTAAAGTAAAAAAAAAAAAAAAGAAACGGAAAAGTACTAATTCCAGAATAAAGTAAAGTAAAAGGTATTATTTTTTTTACTATGTACACTGCCGAGTAGCAGTCAAGTCTTGTCATTATCCATAATAACACACATCATAAAGTATTTAGTAATTTTATTTTTGCATCATTATCCATAATAATACACATCATAAAGTATTTAGCCCTTTTATTTTTGCATTAATAATCTGAAATAAAATAAAATAAGAATAAATTAAATGAAATTAAATGAAATTAAATGAAAAAATTAAAATAAAATATAATTGAATAAATAAATAAAATTAAATAAGAGGAAAATACGAGAGTAGAAACTGTACATATACACGAATGAACAAGAGTGATTAAAGACAAGTAAATGTGATTCAGTTCATGGAGAAACAGTCTGTAATCCATGTAGAACAGAGAGAGTTGTTCCTATTATCATTTATAATAATCTGAATCTGCAAAGTAACTAATGTTGTCAAATAAATGTAGTGCAGTAAAAAGTACAATATATACCTCTGAGACGTAGTGGAGTAGAAGTATCAAGGAGCAGAGAAATAGAAATAGTCTTCTAAAGTACAAGTTCCTGAAAATTGTACTTAAGTATAGTACATGAGTAATTGTAGCCTACTGAGTTACTTTCCATCACTGGGTTCAAGTTGTACAATATAATAATAGTTTATTTTTCTGATAATGAAAATGGATTTCCTCAAAGCTCGTGTTTAATGAATCCATCCAGTTATTCATTAATTTTCCATTTAAAAACTCAAACTGTTGGTTGAGGCCTTTTTATTCCATCACTAAATTCATTACAATAAAGAACACAGAGATGAGGAAATAAATGCAGCTTGTACTGTCAATATGTGGTGCAGGTCCCATTCTCACCACTGAGGGGCAGTGTAGTGTAAAGTGTGCAGCTCAGATGAGGAACACGTTGTCCTGAAGGTAGAGGTGGGAGGTGAAAGGTGGGTTGTGTTCAGATTTTCTTTTTACTTCTAGTCCATACTGCAGCTGCCCTAACAAAGTATGCACTGTTGCATGCAGTATGCTCACATGTTGGACATACTACTTGGACCTTGCTCCTTGAACTTTGACCTTTTTCTCACATATCCTCTGCTCAGAGGATTGTGGGTCAGATTAGCCAGAACAGCATGCTGGCTTTCATTCCGCAAAATCCAACGGGATGTAGTCAGGCATCCTGGTATTTTCGGCACACTGCATTTGACGCACTCTGTATTGGGACATACTAAATCTTTTTCTGGCATACTAAATAATATGGGTATTGGAACGCACAGGTGGAGTGGAGCGGAAGTCACTTACCTGGTTCACATCCTCTGTTCTGTAGAGCATCAATGAAGCCGCTGATGTGTTTGTCCATTTTCGAATTTCATTATGAAACTTTTCCACAAACAAACACATCTATAATCTGATAGAAGGGCTGCCTATACTGTATGATACCAATTTATAGATACACTGTACACCGCTACATAGATAGATAGATAGATAGATAGATAGATAGATAGATAGATTACATGCAGCAATGAAGGTTATGAATTTGCATTTTAAGAGCATCTGAGGCACAAGAAGAATCATAATATTATGCATAATGAGATTTAACGAGATATCTATATCTGTTTTCATTCATCATCCTATGCATGTGTACTTCCTACACCTGCTGGCTTCCCACAAGGCATCTGGATCGTTGACCTCCGACCCCCAGCTGCAGCTCTGTACTGGGGACACTTGAGATGCCCTCTGTGACAATGTATGGAGCACACATGCAGATACATACACACACACACACACACACACACACACACACACATATAGAGAGAGACACACACCTAATTAGATTACCTGCAATAATGCAAAACAGTGACGGACAGGTGCTCTCATAAACTGGATTACTGGAAACACACCGCCTGCGCGTGTGTGTGTGTGTGTGTGTGTGTGTGTGTGTGTGTGTGTGTGGCTCGGCGGGTTTCCTCTTTGTTTCTCCTTTAAACAGTATGACAGGCATCCACATATGTCTGGGACCCCTGTTGTTGCCTGACATTACGCTCTCGCTGTGTGTGTGTGTGTGTGTGTGTGTGTGTGTGTGTGTGCCATTCATGTATTTGAGTGCAAATAGACGTCCGATGGAGAGCAGAAGGCTGCAGGCTGTTATCTGTTCATGTGAATGTTTGCTGTAACAACAGAGCCCTGGCTTCTGTGCACCAACAACCAAAGGAAATCTACTCTGACATAAAGATAACGCCATCACACACACACACACACACACACACACACACACACACACACACACACACACACACACACACATGCAGAAGCAGAGAGAGCAGACAGATGTGATGTGGACTCTGGAGAGCATTCGTGGGAATATTGGGAATCGGATTAGGGACAAGAGCGTGACAGTAGAGCTCTAAGACAAAGAAAGCTGGATAGAGTTGATCAAATATGATGAAAGCTAGCTTTTACTGCTATAAGGTCACAAACAGCCGCAGTGTGATGAGGACAATCACACTCCTAATATGTGTAAAGCGTGACAGATGTGCCCGCCTGGCCTCGGAGAAACCAACCACCTAATCAGTCCCACAAGCCTTCTGCAGTAGGCCATAAAATGCAAATATGTGCCACTCTGATGCCGACCCACCGCTCACTCAGTCTCACAGAACAACACCAATCATAGACGGGGAGGGCCCTTCTGATTGCTTCTGGCTTAAAGTGGGAACGGCAGGTGTGACCTGTAGTTTAGATAAGAGATAAGCATCTACTGTATGTGAGTCTGTTTGTAAGTTTGTGATTCTAATGGAGACGTAACGTCGTTACCGACACCTCTGGCTGCTCATATATATATGTGTGTGTGAGTGAGATGACTTGTTTGCGGGAGCGTTATCAGTCAGCAACACAAAGAGCTATTCAGCGCCCGGAGAGACACAACAAAGGGACAATTTACTGCAACAAAAGACACCTCCGTCCTGGAGGCCGTGCCGGGTGAAAATCGGAACAAAAAGCCTCCCATGAGCTGGCAATAAAACTGCAGACTGCCGTGCAAAATCATAACCTCAGGTGGAACAGGCCAGGCCTTGGTAGAAGGGACAACAGAGTCAATTCACCTAAATTACAAATTATAAATGCATTTGATTATTCTCGTCCAGGTTTGGAGCCAAATAAAAAATTCAGCATCATCACTTTCCAGAATCAGTGAACCCGATAATTTAACTTTGCTTATTGACTATTTCTTCTGTACAATGTAGCTCCAATCAATGAGCACTGTTCACAGAAAGGTCTCTCTGTTATCCAGAGTGAAGGGGGCACTTCATTCTGCTGGATGTAGCAGGTATGTATATCATATGAAATTAGAAAACCTAAAGAATCCATCGGTACCAATCATGTCAAACTAGCTTGTTGGAAAGAAAGGTAAATAACGCTCCAAAGTTAGGCAACATTTTGGCGAGGAAAAACTAGCATGGCCATTTTCAAAGGGGTCCCTTGACCTCTGACCTCAAGGAATCTGAATATTTCTGCATCCTGGGGTCCCTCAACAGTCTTTGAATTACATAAACTGTGTCTCACTGTAAAGCTGAGACTCTGGTGGATCCAATGAGCCCAACTGTATTCATGTGTGATGATGTTAGTCCCCATAGGAGACATTTCATTGACCTCTCTGTATAAAATGACCTGTGGTGACCTCTAGGATAATCACAGCCTCATGAAACTTTACAGCCACAAACTAGAGATCTAGAGCATTCAGAGGATGGATAGATCAAACTAGAGACCTAGAGCATTCAGAAGATGGATGGATCAGACTACAGACCTAGAGCATTCAGAGGATGGATAGATCAAACTAGAGACCTAGAGCATTCAGAGGATGGATGGATCAGACTAGAGACCTTGAGCATTCAGAGGATGGATGGATCAAACTAGAGACCTAGAGCATTCAGAGGATGGATGGATCAAACTAGAGACCTAGAGCATTCAGAGGATGGATGGATCAAACTAGAGACCTAGAGCATTCAGAGGATGGATGGATCAAACTAGAGACCTAGAGCATTCAGAGGATGGATGGCTTTCCTAGCTAGATTAACAATAAGGGGTTTTCTGAGCAGTTTACACAACAGAACTTGCCTTGAACCGACCCTTTAATAATAAGGAGGAACAACTGTGCACATCTGATTGTATTACCACCGTTTGAATCTCGGCGGTTCCACTGAGAAATGAAGTCCACTTCTGCCTGATGACATCTTTGAGTGACACACTACAGGACGCCCACTTCCTGTATGCTGAGACAGGATTATCAATCCCAGAACAGAGTGATCAGCGTTGATGGATAGGTCTGTCAAACAGGATGAGCTGATCAATGCCCTCCTACCCAACCCTTCAAACACACACACAGAGAGCCCTGAGTCAAACAGAGTAATCAGCCACACAAAAGGAAATGCAGATTACCTGTTGCTATGACGACTGCAGCTGCGGTGTGGTGTGGTGTGACAGCCATCCCTTCTGACGGAGACCTAAATAGAGCACTGGCTTCACAAACACAGTGAAATGTGATATTGGCTAGTGGGCCAGGTGCTTCCTAATAACCAACAGTAGCAACGTATGACCAGTTAGAATGAAGGGAGGATTTCTCACACGAGATACTTCCACATGCATGATCAGATAATATGTTCATGTATGGATCTTTTTTTTATGACTTGCAAGTTTTATTTGACAGTATCAGTCAAAAAGGCGGCTCCGCAGGCATCTTCCAGTTCCTGCGAATGATTTGCCGTCCAATCATAAGAGCAGTCTGACACCAATACTTCAGTGATTGTGGAAAAGCAGAAAACACCTTATAGTCTCCTAATATATATATATATATATATAAAGCTTTGCACAGTAAACAGACTGCATTTCTATGACATTAGCAATGTAACAGTGAATCTTCATCCGATGGACTTTTGATGGACTTTGGGGCATGATCATCACCACTACATCTCCAGCACGTTGCAGTCAGACGCGCTTAGGGACAGCAGTCCAAACAAAGATTACGAAGATCCACGTGTTTAAATGCTAAATAATATGAAAGTATATTTTGTTAGCGCTCTCCCAGGGGACCCCCATGAGCTCTGGCTCCCTGCCCTAATATAGTAGTAATGGTAGAGGGGAAACATGGGGGAAAAGGGGAGTAACCCCAGGCAAAAGCTCCATATTGGACTTCTTAGAGTTAAATGTAATCATAAACTAATTTACTAATTACTAAAGCACAAATAATTTAATAAACGGGCAACAAAAATAGCATTCACCATATTCTGAAATGAATATCTCCTACATTCTGTGTGTGTTGGGGGTGAAAGAGTCCTATGTAGGGGTTTTCCAGCAGCAGACATAACTTAGTGTTAAGCCTGCGAAGAGTGGAGGTCTCAGTCTTCACTTGAACTTGTCTAAAAGCAGTCCTCTGGAGTCAGGAGTTGCAGTGATCTACTCATCGATGATGAGAACAATATCCCCCAGTGACAAAGATCCTCCTCTTCTGTATCCATTTTTGACGTTCCTGCAACTCGGGCAGGTTCTCCTTTGTCCATCTTTTCTATATAACCTACTCGGGGTCCATTAAAAACAATGTCAAATCTTAAATTGAACAAGCCTCGCCCTCAGATCTCTTGACATTATTCATCAAACGATACACCCAAATCTCTTTCCCAGACAAATCTAAGGGCTGCGACGGTTTTATTCCCTCCGTATTCCAAAAGCATTGTATAATATTTAGACGTTTGGCGTCCTTCACCAAAGACCTGGATCTGCTGTGACTTTGGAGAATGTAAATGTGACCCAAAGATTTTTCGCAATACATGACGTATTGAAGAGATCTCCAGAGTAAATCAAATTGTTGTTTTAGATCCTCAAGTGTACTTATTAGTGCACTATAAATCTCCTAATGTAAGAATCGCCTTCTCCACCCATTCCTTCCAAGTCAATGATTGTTTGTTAATGCTTCGCTTTGGATTTTGCCAAATACGTGAGGCTTTATTTAAGTAAGGATCAAAATCATGTCATGTGTTCTGAAGGTGAAATAGAACTGGATGCAGTGATATTCTTGTTTATGCTCCAGTGTGAATGCACAGACATTAAATCTATGAATGTGCAGAACTATGCTCAAGTTATGTGTGACAGTCTGTCTGTATGTGGCGGGGGCAGCTGGGAGTCAGAGAATGGACCCCTTAACGTCACCCCCTCCTCCTCCACCCCGGCTGACCCCCTCCCCCAGCCCATCATCATCATCATCAGACACCAGCAGCTGGCAGCCTGCCCCATTTAACTCCCTCCAGCACTTACTGGGGCCGGGCTAATCACTGGTGTGCTCGGCAGCACCATCCGTGGCCGGCCACACCTGCCCCCTCGCTGGTGGGACTGTCCCATCTGGGACCTTACGATGGGGAATGTCTGGAGGGGAGAGGGAGCGGGGGTGTCCTCTTACTTCCCAAAACAGCTCAAGGTGCTGTGTGAAGAGGGAGAAGAAAATCAAGACATCAAGTCGAATCCTGGCATCGATGAGGTTCATGTTCGGGAATGTAAAGTTCACATTGTTAAAACGTTTGAGAGGAAATGCTCCAAACACTTCCTGTGACTCCCAGCTGTCACTTTAGTCTAAAAAATAATCCCAGAGTTTTATCTGAGGCTTTTTGTGATCTTTTGATTGAAATAAAAGTATTGTATAGGTGACAATGCAGGGCGGAAGAGCCGTGTGTAGTTAGTGCTCAGATAAGCCCTCATTATTAGCAGCGACCAGATGGTGAGTTGATCATGCACATTGCTGTGCTACTCTGGTATCTGTCCTCCTCATTAGAAAGCACATTCACACACACATTTACACAGAGAGAAAGAAATGATTCATTCAGCTCCAATCATGAGAAACTGAAATGACCCTTCTCTGTTTATGTTATACAACTAATAATCCCTTCTGTTCACACCAAAGGAAGCAACACAATAAAATGTAACTGCAGCTATTTGTCCAAAACAAGAAAGTGAAACTGAAGAGTTACTCATTAGCATCTGCATCCCCCACAGCTGATACTGGTTCTGTAGTTTAGAGTGAAAGTCATCTGCTAGTCATCTGCTGAGGGAAGAGTTTGACTAAATAAAACCTCTCTGTTGTTTCCCTCTTCAGCCTTTAAACACCAAATGAGCACAGTCAGGACGCACAACCACACTCACTCTGTCAATGTGCCAGCAGCCATATAGTGCTGCTGCTGCTGGTGTTGCTTGTGCTGGTGGTGCTGCTGCACTGTAAACAATTGCTGTTAATTTACAGCAGGATTTCAACAGTATTAACCTGTTATTGCTAAAAACAGTGCTTTACTGTTAATACAAAAGAAAACCTGTTTAATTGCATATATAATGCATTCTTAAAAAATAACATTTTACTGCTGATCAACTGTTTAAAGTATCATCAGTAACAGTTTCATGCAGTATTTGTTGCTCATGTGAGGCTTGCACATCGTACATGATTGTAAAATCAGTGAATTAGCTTTATTGTTCTTCACTCACATGTTGTTCTGGTTTGCATTCTGTGCTTGTAGCCAGCTATAGACACACACTTTGGGAAAAAAGTGCAACAAGTCTATTATAGCCTTTTCCCTAACAAGTGCCTTTAATTGTATTTAGTGTGACTATTCCTATGTCTGTAACCTGCTAAGTCTATTCATCTAGGCACAAAATAATGTTTATTAAAATGTATGTAAAAAATAAATAGTGCAGTAAAACAAATCAGTAGGATTATGTAAAAGAAAGGTGGAAAAACAGCTATATAATGTATCTTTAAACAGTAAATTAACTGTAAAATACTGTGAAATTAATACAAAAAAAACACAAAAAAACAGTTTAAACAGTATTTTTCATTAACAGTACAAAGCTGTAAATTTCAGCAACAGTATAATAATGTTAATTTTACAGTAACATAAAGGCAACCCTGCTGCCAGTTCTTTACTGTTATTTTACTGGGAAATTCTTAACAGTGCAGGTTTTAACGGTTCTCCATTAGAACAGTAGAACCTCTACAGAACCATCTTTGTTCTCCATTAGAACAGTAGAACTTCTACAGACACAACTTCTACAACCTAAATAGTGCATTAAAACAAATCAGTAAGATAATGTAAAAGAAAGGTGAAAAACAGCTTTATAATGTATCTTTAAACAGTAAATTAACTGTAAAATACTGTGAAATTAATAAAAAAAATCTGTATTTTTCATTAACAGTACAGAGCTGTAAATTTCAGCGACAGTATAATAATGTTAATTTTACAGTAACATAAAGGCAACCCTGCTGCTGCCAGTTCTTTACTGTTATTTTACTGGGAAATTCTTAACAGTGTGGTGCTGCTGGTGCTGCTGCTGCTGGTGGTGCAGGTGCTGGTGGTGCAGGTGCTGGTGGTGCAGGTGGTGCAGGTGGGGGGTCATTTGTGAGTCAGATCATCTGGTGGAAGATTCATCTCCCCTGACACGCGCTGACATAGAAAACTATATTTAGCTGTTGGCGTCGGTGCGTAAAGTGACGTTGTTGCAGACGCACGCACGCACGATGGGTCGTGGACTGAATACTGATGATGAGCACAAGCCCAAACAAACTGGTCATGATTAAGTTATAGAATAAAAAAAAAAAATAATAATAAAAATAAATAAATAATAATAATAATAATTTAAATTTAAATTTAAATTTAAATAAAAAAAAAAAAAATTGAAAAAATTGAAAATAAAATAATAAAAACAAATTAAATAAATGTAGCCTAACAATCTGCACATACGGTCAATATAATAGTGATGAACAGGAATATTAATGCCATGTTTGGCTGTAATCAGACCCTCAGTTTGTTATTGTTATCAATAGCTCGGATGTTTTATTATAATTAACTGTATTATTTGGAATATGACATGTGCCTTTTTGATTGTGCAATAAAGAAAAAAAGAACAATATGACAATAAAAAAAATAAATAAAAAAAAATAAAAAAATAAAATATAATATAATATAATAAAATAAAATATAATAAAAAAAACAAAATTAAATAAAATATAATATAATAAAATAAAAATTAAATAAATATAATAAAATATAATAAAAGTAAATACAATTAAAATTAAATTAAATATAATAAAATAAAAATAAAATAAAATATAATAAAATAAAATAAAATAAAATATAATAAAATATAATATAATATAATAAAATAAAATAAATAAAAATAAAATAAATATAATAAAATATAATAAAAGTAAATACAATTAAAATTAAATTAAATATAATAAAATTAAAATAAAATAAAATAAAATAAAATAAAATATAATAAAATAAAATATAATATAATAAAAAAAACAAAATAAAATAAAATATAATATAATAAAATTAAATAAATAAAAATTAAATAAATATAATAAAATATAATAAAAGTAAATACAATTAAAATTAAATTAAATATAATAAAATTAAAATAAAATTAAATTAAAAAAAATAAAATAAAATAAAATAAAATAAAATAAAATAAAATAAAATATAATAAAATATAATATAATATAATATAATATAATATAATAAAATAAAATATAATATAATAAAATATAATATAATATAATATAATATAATATAATATAATATAATATAATAAAATAAATGTAGCCTAATACTCTGCACATAAGGTCAATACAATAGTGATGAAGAGGAATATTAACATCATATCTGGTTGTAATCAGACCCTCAGTGTTTCTGGTCCAACTGTAGTCCACCTCCCGGTGCCGGTTCGGGCCCGGTTCGGGTGTGTAGGCCTACTGCACTTTATGAATAATGAAAGAGAAAATGACGTAAACAATGCGGTCTCTCTGCAGCTCGGTGCTCGCTCTGGAGGCGGACTCACCGAGGAGGCGTGATGACGCGCTGGTGACGTAGATGGAGAGACGAGGATCTTTAATCCTCTGCAGCAGCAGACCAGACCAGCCGGTAACCGGAGGAGGGGGGACCGGAATGGACCGCACAGGCTCGGCAAGGATACACTGAAGGCCTGGTCTTAATACCCGTCATCATATCAACCGAGTGGAACCGAGACAAGGACCAGAAGGACCAGAAGGATCCAGAATATCTGCAGGCCAGACCTCCTCCTCTCTCCTCTCTCTTTAGAAGAGCTGGTTGAAACATATTGTTCATGCATTGGACTCGTTTAAAAGCCCAGTTGTAGCCGGCTGTCGGATACTGCGCCGGTTCTGGTTCTGGTTCCTCCCGGTGGTTTTCGCCCTTCAGCACCGGCCCCTGCTGTTCCTGTCAGCTGCTGCGCATCAGCAGAACATGCATGATGAGCCTGTGGGGGTGACAACCACGCACATACTCCCGTCGACCGAGGAACAGGACGGTACCTGCAGAACCGACACCAGAACCGGGAAATCCATCCACCGAACCGACGGTCCTCTGAGCGCATTCACACCGGATCATCATCATCAGCAGATACCAGATCAGTTCTGTCCTCCGCAGTCTGTCTGTGACCTTCAGCAGCAGCAGTCCAGTCAGCAGGCTGAGTTCGGTCACCTGCCGGTTCCGACGCACCGTGCAGCATTACGCGCATTACGCACCGCTGCAGAGCTCCATTGGAGCGGCTCTCCAGAACCAGAGGAACCGGCTGCTTCTGTGAACCAGAACAACATCCAAATGGACTCCCCCATCGTGCACCACATCAGTAACGGCAGCGGAACCGGTACCGGTACCGGTACCATGCTGTCCGGTGGTCTCAACACCGCCTTCCAGAACCTCCCGACCCAGGAGCTGCAGAGCGCCTCTCCTTCGGTACCTGGGTCTGGGTTCGGCACCCCGTGGTCCGTCCAGACCAGCTCCTCTCCACCTCCTCCTGCACCCAGCTCCATCAACCTCCACCAGATGCCCCAGCAGGACTCTGACAGCAGCTTCTACCCGGGTCTCTCCTCCTCCTCCTCCATCAACCCGGCGGCCTTCTTCCAGAGCTTCTCTCCGGTGTCGGTTAATCCGTGCTCCGGGATTAACGTGCAGAGCTTCAGCGGTTCTTTCAACGTCCCTCAGCAGCAGCAGCAGAGCCGCAGGTCCCCGGTCAGTCCTCAGATGCAGCTCCAGCAGGGAGCCTACCTGCAGCAGAGGAACAACTACAACCAACATCAGGTGAGCTGCTCTAAGGCATCACAGGATATAAAACAGCTATCCTAGTGTTCACCTTTGATCACCAGCATTAGGCCTACACATCCTTTGCAACCTATTAGAATCAAGATGTTATGTCATAATTTCAAGTTTCAAGTTTATTTGTCATATGCATTTAAAAGTACAGTGTACAGTGAAATGCTATGAAATGCATTTTACCCTGATGCTCTCTCTCAGCCCTTAAAATCTATAAATAGTACAGTTGATAAATACTACAATAAATCAGACAATACCTGAGAATACAAATTATAAAACAACCTAAAACATCCATAAAACAATCCACAGCTCTGCATTCATTTAGTGCTACTGTCCAGCAGTCTGACCGCCTGAGGGTAAAAACTGTCTCTGAGGCGAGAGGTCTGAGCTCTGATGCTCTGTAGGAGCTTCCCTGAAGGGAGATAAGAGAACAGACTATACATGCTGGATGACTTGTGTCCTGCATGATACAAAGAGCTTTCTTCCTGCAGCGAGTGGTGTAAATGTCCTGTAACTGTGGTAACGGTGATCCAATCCTTTTAGATGCTGTTTTCACTGTCCCCATCAGGAGTTTGTGGTCATATGATGTAATGTTGCCAAACCAGACCAGTATGCATCCAGTTAAGATGCTTTCTATTGTGGACCGATAGAAGTTGATGCAGGTTGCAGTGATGGTTACCACTAGGATGACCTCAGGTCAGAGAGCATCTTGTGACTCTGCAGAGATAAAAGCATATGATGCAGCCGTAGTCTTTGGAGGATCATTATATTATTATTATTATAATGCATTTGTCCTGTGTGAGGGCTGAAGGCACTATACTCTGGAGGCAAAGTGAGGGGGGGAGGTCAACAGAGGACCAACAGGGAGCATCAGTGAATCTAGCTGATTGTTCTCTGTGGTAGCTGGCAGTGGGATGCAGTCACATGGCTCTGGACCATCCCTGTCTTGTGGTCCAGTCAGTGGGAACACAAAGGCTCGCAGGGTTTGGTGTCCTCAATGGATGTTTAGCCTGTTTGGGTGAAATGGAGGCATCTAGGATCTTAGAGGTGTGTGTGTGTGTGTGTGTGTGTGTGTGTGTGTGTGTGTGTGTGTGTGTGTGGATAAAAGTAGTTGCTGGGAATCTGGTGTGTGAATTAATTTTTTATTTTTTTTTATTTTCATTTGTTATAATATTTTTATATTTCTTATTCATTTTTATTCATTTAATTTATTTTTGAAATTATTATTATTATTATTATTATTATTGTTAATACAGTTATTTGTATTACTAATAATATTATATTTTTTATTTATTTTAATTTTTTTATGTTTTATGTTCTTTAAATTATTATTATTATTTATAATATTTTATTTTTTGTTATATTTTTTATTTTAATTTTTTATTTGTTTTATTTATTTTTGAAATTATTATTATTTATAATATTTTTCCTTTTTATATTTCTTATTCATTTTTATTTGTTTTATCTGTTTTTGAAATCAATATTATTATTAATAATACAATTGTTTTTATTATTAATAATACTATAATTCTTATTTATTATAATGTTTTTATTAAAAAATATATATTTCTTATTCATTTTTAATTGTTTTATCTCTTTTTGTTTTAAAGAGATAAGAGAGATTCTCCTCCCTTGTTTTTGTTTTTGAATACTTTGTAGTATTGTAGTTTACAGTTACTATCTGTTATTATATGTTCATATTACTTTATTTGTTATGGTTTAGGTCGTTGTTGACACTTTTCTTAAGGAAACAATAAAAAGCATGATAATGTGTGTATATATATACTGTGTGTGTGTGTGTGTGTGTGTTTGTAGACAGTCAGGGGACCCTGAGGACAGAGCAGCAGCAGAGGCTCACATGAAGGTTCAGATTATGCTGTAGGAGTCTTGGGGCTGTGTGTTAGTCGCCTTCAGCCTCAGGTTTCTCATGTGATTTGCACAGTATGCGTGTGAGTGTGTGTTGCTGTTTCTCTGACCTTTAACCCCTTGCTTTGATTATGAGAGCTTTGTAAATATCCAAAGGCTTGAGACATTAAAAGGAACATTTAATGAAATGTAGCAGGAAGCAGAAATATACTTATTTTTAGATTTTTTATTATTTTGTTGTTTATTAATAAAGAAAATTTCAATGGCTCTTTTGTACAAGAGTAGAATATGTCCGTCAGGGTTAACAGCACTTGTATTATCCAGAATTTTTTTAGATAATAAAAACTATTCTTCAAGCAAAGCACGGCGCTATCTGACATCCCAGAGCTGTTGATACAAAGAGAAAAAGGATTTGAGATTGTGTGAGAAACAGGAAGTTGATTGTCCTCTGTGCACAGGATTTTCTGGTGAAAAGCACGCCAGCTTATAAGCATGATGTGATTCAGTGTGTGATATGCAGCTTAAGAGTGGACACAAGGTCCAGGTAGAGAGAGAGAGAGAGAGAGAGAGAGAGTTACACAGGCGGTGTCGCAGCACACGGGATACTTGGTATTATAGTCTTAAAGCCCTAAATCTTCTTATCTACCACCCGTCACAGGGGCAGATCAAGCTGTAGCTGACAGGGAGAAAAGAAAGGAAAGCATGAAATAATGTACACAAAGATGCAGATTTTAACCCCCTCCGTCCTCTCTCTCTCTCTCTCTCTCTCTCTCTCTCTCTCTCTCTCTCTCTCTCTGTGTGCAGCCCATGGTGAAGCAGTCTCCGTGGGGCAGCCACCAGGGTAATGGCTGGGGCTCCGGTGGGATGTCCTGGGGCCGGGACCACCGCAGAGGGAACGGCATGGGCGTACCCGGCTCCGTCAGTCACGTCTCGCCCCTGAAGAAGCCCTTCTCCAGCAACATCATCGCTCCTCCCAAGTTCCCACGCTCTGCTGGATCACTGGGGCCTAAGTCCTGGTTAGAGGAGAACATGTTCCGCACAGACGGCAACAGCAACACCTTGTTGCCCCTGCAGGTACGTGTTTGGGGTTGCGTTGGTGGGATAAGTGTTTGTTTGTTTTGTTTCTGCATTACAGTGTGAGAATGAGTCGCTCTGAAGGTGAGAACGAACTAGAAACAGAGGCATACCCAGTCAATCTGGATGAAACAGACACTAAAAAGGGAATTATGATTCTTTTATTCAGTAGAGAAACTGAAGGAAAAGGATTCTTCAGTGTGTAGATGTAAATTAGCATTTCAATCAGATGGGAGGAGCTGCAGCTGACGTGCTCTGCAGGTTTAACTAAAGGTGTAACATCGTGGGGGCTGGGCTGAATTCATTTAACATGTTGTAGGTGATAGATCTATTTCAGGTACCAAGACTGCTTTTGCTATTTCTATGCACAGCTAAAGAAAACATGAGTTAATTTTATTCCATGTTATATGTTGAGTGTTTTCTAGGAAATTGCTAGAGAGAGGTCTATCAGTGGTCATCACATGCTGCTGGATAATCTAACTATAATTAGCGGCTCTTCATTTCTTTTGTTAAGGCTCCAATAGGATCTAGATGGTCTCCATTTGGTTATGTTTTATCATATCTCACTGATTCTTTTTGTTTTCTGCTACACTGCCAATAGCAAAATCTCCATTAGCTTTCAAAATATGATTATTCTTGGACTAAAAAGTACTACCGCTCTGTGTTTTCTTTAGTGATTTTAAATTCCACCTGAGGGCTGACATCCTCTTAGTGGCTCTTTATGGTTTATTAAGATAAAATAAGATAAGATATTCCTTTATTAGTCCCACAGTGGGGTAATGTTCAGTGTACAGCAGCAAAGGGGATATATAGTGCAAAAAACAAGATGCATCTGTAAAAAAACTCAAATCAAGATACAACACAGTAAAAAACAAAAATCAAAACAAAAGTAGACAGACATATAAAATATGAACAATTTAAATGAATGCTTATGAATTATGTACATTTAATCATTGTGTTGAATGTAGCGCTGCATTAGGGCTGTACCGATATCAGATTTCATGAAAAGAACTCATGATAACGATATTATCGTGATATCTATAGAACATGTGATCAAAATCATATCAGTCAAATTCATCTTTAACTTTGTTTATTGTGCGTTTTGTCAAATGAATTACACTCAAAATACGAGTGTAGGGAGGTGTAACCATAACTGTATATATAAAATGATTTAAGAGATGCTGGATTATTTATACCATATTATCATATGTGTATTATATCAATATTTCATTTTTAAATATCACAGTTGTTGTCAATACGGGTGTATCGCGACACCCCTAGGGCTGCAGCTAATCATTATTTTCATCGCAGATTATTTTCTTGATTAATTGATTAGTTTGGTCTGTAAAATGTCAGAAAAAGGTAAAAAAAATGTGGATCAGTGTTTCCTAAAGTTCAAGATGACGTCCTCAAATGTCTTGTTTTGTCCACAACTCAAAGATATTCAGTTTACTGCCATAGAGGAGGAAAGAAACCAGAAAATATTCACATTTAAGAAGCTGGAATCAGAGAATTTTGACTTTTTTCTTAGAAAATTACTCAAACCAATTAATCGATTAACAAAATATTTGCTGATTAATTCAATAGTTGACACTAATTAATTAATGAATAATTGCAGCTCTAGTCATAAAAGAAAGAGTCTTTTGCCATTCCTTGAATTTGTCCGACGATTTCAGCGTTGACTCTTACCGACAGGAGTCTCTGAATCTTTGTTTAAATGACTCCACGCACGTCAAGGCATCAACAGAAGAGGTTGAATAGACACAGATTGTGTGTAATACATCGAGACAAAAAGGCATCGAGACATGACTAAGCTGTTGCACATTGTTCTCAGAACAGTTTGTGGTTAAAACTTCTGTTGACTTTTGTTTAAAACTGTCTGGAGAGATGAGGCAGATTATTCCAAGACCAAGGGCCATAATAAAATAAACTCCTGGGGATTCAGGAAATAATAATGTCTCCTAATGTGCTGAACACTGTATTTCTTCATAAAAAGAGACTATCACAGAGTTATAATGTTTTTTTATTAAGGAGACATTTAATAAAAGCCATGAAACTGCAAACGTGGTTAATAAATTAAATGTAATGTGTCCGAATATGTTGAATTCATACATTAATTCTTAGAATGATGGCACATTTTAATGGCCGCTAACAGAAAAGATATTAATTTCTCTGACTCACTCTGACTAGAATAATGATGTCACCTAAATAATGCTGTCACCAAACGGTATTCCTGTTGCTATGAGCTCAAGTTATTAATGATATCAGTGCCAAGAAGTGCAACGCTTCCTATTCCAGGAAACAGGCCTGACTCCGTGGATTGTTCATTTCCATAAACAGTCCTGGAATTTTTCAGATTCCAGGACTTTTCCTTCCTCCCTTCCTTCCTCTCTGTTTAATGTTTGGCAGTCGGTGACACATCAGCTGTGTCATGTTTTAGACGTCGCTCAGAAGTAGACCATTTCTTAAATTATACAGCCGTTTTGTACCGCTAATGCGTATCATCACCCTGAAACACTAGATTCTTAAAGTTAAAGAGAATATCCATCCAACACCATGATTCCCACAGCCGTGGGTTAACCTTTACAGTGTTGTTAGAAAAATCTAGATCAAACTTAAATCAAAGGGACACACCATGGGTATGTGGTACACGCAGGCTAAAGAGTCCGTTGTCCATGCAAAGTTTGTGTTTCTTATGATTTATTTCTCCTAAAACAAGCAAATGAATGAACAAAGAAACCACAGCTATACTGTAGCTGCCTCTCCATAGACCCACCCAGGTGCATGCTGGTCCTATACCTGCCTACCTACATATATAACTGCAGGTGCCCAATTCACAAACAAAACAAAACACTAATTACACAAAATATACTATTGAAAAATCTAATCTAAATAAAGCAAACATCTGGAATAATCAATCAAACAATACTACTTAGTATTAGTAAAACAACAACTAAATACTATCAATGAATAAATAGCTCCTACGTGTCTTACAATCTCCTCCCGATCCATAATGGCAAAGGAGTGAAGTTTTTTTGTGGACACATCCAGTTCCAAAGTCCATCCATCCATCCAAAGTGGAAACTCCTCCGATTTTACACATCAGAGTCCGTTTACAGATGTTCTAGGAAGAGTCCTACTGAATATGTGGGAAACGTTGTATAAAGCGTCTTGTGGCTCCAGTCTGATAAATTGCCTCTAATGATGTTACTTAAGTCAGTGTCGGACTACAAGTCTGAAAGAAATCTGAAGGTGTGGAGTTAGAAAGAAGTGAGTTAACCAGACGTCTGTAGCTCGCTGCTCATCTCTGCTCGAGGCCAGCGGCTCGAGGCTACATTAACCGCTACTATCAACAACCATAGAATATTCACAGTTTTCATAATCCGGTTGAAATTCATATCCATTCATTTAACGTTTGAAGATCTAATCACCACTAAAGCGTTTGTCATGCAAGAGAGCCAATAAAAACAAATGAAATGGTCAAAGATGTCATATTGACATTTAAACCGTGTTGGTTGATTCACAGCATCAACTCATGCATTGAGTAACAACTCATGCATTGAGGAACAACTCATGCATTGAGGAACAACTCATGCATTGAGTAACAACTCATGCATTGAGGAACAACTCATGCATTGAGGAACAACTCATGCATTGAGGAACAACTCATGCATTGAGTAACAACTCATGCATTGAGGAACAACTCATGCATTGAGGAACAACTCATGCATTGAGGAACATGCAAGAAAACATTCCACCTAAGAGTTGCCGGTAGCCTTTGAGCAGCACAGTGAATTAAATAATGTTTTATTGGTCTTTAGATGGCTGTTAACTAGTAAAGATGAAAATGCAGCAAAAAATCCTTTCATTTTTAGTTTTTAATGTATGTAAATATTCCAAACAACCAGCCAGACAACGATAGAACAATGTTAAAAACAGTTACATTCAAGAGCGGAGTAGTTTGTAGTCATTGTGCGCTTCGGTACTTAAACAAATAGCACTACACCCCTGGTAAAAACACACCACATGGGTAATGTAGGCGACAGGTTTTGACGAAGAAGAAGAATGCGTGGAATAAAAAAAGAGTATATCTCTGACTCTGGTTCTGGCTGTGCTGCATCGATTTTGATCCTTTTAATTCAAACTGTCCATCGTGAGTCCGACAATGTTTGAGGAGTCCTAAATCAGTGGAGCGCTAATTTATGTTCTTCTGGAAACCATGACTTGTCTTGAAAATGACTCATTGACTACAAGAAAAGTCTGGCAACCCTTTTAGGATCAATCAATTCTAATTCAATTCTCTGCAATGCCATCTAATACAACTCTTCATTCTCTGCTGTCACTACTAAACTAACACATGGGAAAGCAAGCGAAAGCATATTAGGCAACCTACAATGTGTCACTATCAGAGTATGAACTGACCTTTACTCTGCACTATGTTGGGTGTGTTAGGTAGGACAGACTAGTCACCAGAATATTACCATCGGAGCGCGTCATAGAAGTGTCTCAGTGGCCCGTTGATGAGCTCATAACCTCCATCTCAGCTCTGCAGCTAAATGCCACTCCTGGTTTTGGTTTCCATTCTCTCTCTCCGTCTGTCCGTCTGTCAGTCTCTGGGAACGAGTCCAGAGGTCCCGGGTACTCCGTCCTCCTATAGGCCGCTCACAAATATACCTTCAGACCCCTGAAGTGAATAAATACGGAAAGAATGTTAATCCAAGCGTGAGCTACTGATTCTCTGAAATCTCTTCCACGTTAAGCCCAATACCCACACTACTCCAGAGGCTTTATTATTATTCATAAGCCAAATCACAAAAGTGTGTTAGAAGCGTGAGGACACGTTTGTTTTGTCAGCTCTGGTGATGTAAAACTATATGACACCTGTGTGTTTCAGGACCGCACCAGAATGTACGACAGTCTGAACATGCACTCTCTGGAGAGCTCTCTGATCGACATCATGCGAGCCGAGCAGGATCCCATGAAAGGTGAGATTTCCCCTTTTTTTATCTACGTTTGGTGGGGGTGGGGGGGTGATCGTGTTCGGTGAGGACGCCTGGCATCGGTGCCGGGAAGTGACGGGCCCACTGCTCCCAGAGCTGTGTTGTTTTTCCACACCGCAGCTTATTTTCTCCCCGCTGAGAGCTTAATACTTCTCCCACCAGCTGCACATTTACAGTACATGACCTTCCAGCTCTGATCCTGTTGCTACTTAACCTGAGCAGCACACAGAGCTGAGGGCGGAGGAGTGGAGGAGGGAGGTGACCGCACTTTTTATTCTGCCGTGTATATCTCTAGATGATTTCAGACATGTGCAATATCACACGACTTATCATTTATAAACTAAGGAGGTTTCTTTTGAAGTGCTGTAAGCAGAGACTGTACGGTAGTGTGACACTGGCCTCAGCTGCTGGACATCAGAGGAGCAGTGTCAAATAACCCTCCTCTCCTAGAGACGGCCTCACAGGACAGCTACACTTTCACTTTTAAAACATGACCCAGAATAACAACGTTGGTGAAACCTCACCATGCATACAGCTGTTATTTGTTGGTATATGTGGAAAAGCACCAAAATCCTTGAGCAGGTTTGGTTATTTGTAGTCTCCATTAAAGGGTATTTTTCAACCTGGACCTGTTTTCCCATGTTCTTGTGTCTAACTGACTCATAGCGACAACATTTGTGAGATTGGTCCAGTATTGAGGGAGAGCGCTGTAGACGGCAGCTGCTCACGGGCTGCGATACGGTGCTGTCGGGACAAGCTGTCACTGTCATTTACTGATCCAGTAAGGGCGTTTTCACAAGCAATAGTCCGTTTGGCTAGTCCGATGCAGAGAATTGATTCTTTTGGTTAGAGTTTTATTAAATCTGGTTCGCATTAAAGCGGAAAATAAATTTGGCGAGGGTGTGTACGCCGTCTCGAGAGCCGCCACTCTTCCACTTCTATGCAGGGAGTCGCAGACTTTTGAAAAATGCTTTTGAAGTTCTTTGGCTGGACCGCAGAGGGTGGAGGTACAGGATTGATCGGCCGAGTGTTGGAGTTTCCTCATTGGCCGTTGCTCTTTCAAAATGAAAAGGCGGGGAACAGTCCTTTATGTAAATGAGCCCCGTCCAGCGTGGCGCGTCCGGCTCATGAAACTTGGACCAAGCTGTGAAACTGGGCAATCTAGTTCTAAAATGAAACCAAACTCAGCAGTGACATCACCGCCTATTTCTCTCTTAAAATGTTTCCAGAAGTAGATTTTGGTGGATTGTTTAGACGGAATAACAGAAAGTTTACGAGCAGGCCGCCGTGTTGTTTCCTGTTTGAAAACCAGGGACCAATCGGGTGCATCACTTGAGTGGAGCAACGCGTCCCCTATTGTCCTCGCCGGACCTGGTGGACATGTACCGCTCACAGTCACTATTTTTATGGACTTCATTTATGATATTCTGTGTGTTCTCTTCGGCCCAGAGGTCAAAGCAAACATGTCAGAAGAAGTGGAACCACATCAGGGGTTGATTAAGATGTTGGCTCGTGAAAACGCTCTTAAAGTGCTTGTTGTTTTGTTGTTTTGTTATTCTAAGCTTCTGATATTATGGAAAGAATCTCGCTCAAAGAGAAGTCTCCTTCTGAAATCTGGTGAGGTGACGTGTTGCCGGATGACAGCGGTGGAATAGTGGAATACATCCATGGTGGAAATAAGAGTTTGTTGTGTTGGAGAACAGAAAGCGTAGCTTAGCGTTATCTAAAAGATTTTCAATGACATGGCTGATTATTTAGATGATTTCCACAATGTGGACGAGGCCTTTGAATTCGTATTTATCTGAGACAGAGTATACGGATATTCAGATTTTGCCTTGAGCGGGACTTGGACACAATAACAAACAGACCGGATCAAGAGAAAGGTCAGAAAAAGGTTTTATTTCTCTGTAGGGTCCTTTCTATGATGTTGTCAGACACTTATAATAACAATCTGAGCCTGTCAGTGGCAAAAACAAGCCCTTTATGTGGACCTAATGTTACATTGATGCTGCTCACTTGCCCTCACAGGTCATTTAGCGGCTGCCGCTTACAGAGCTCTCCCTCAATACTGGAGCAGTTTCAGAAAGTGTTGTCCCCATTAGACACGAAAAAATGGGAAAATAGATTCCAGGTTGAAAAACTGAAGTCACCCTTTAAGACCTCGTTAATATCAGGACTCAACCCGTGCCCTTGTTTCTCGGGTGAGTTTCTTGTTTTCTCTGCCGGAGCAGATGGAGAGGACATGGACCAGTGTGCACAGCAGAGACGACGAGGATCTGGACTAATTTTAGATGTGATCACACTTTCACACACTGTGTATGACAGCCAAGAGAGGAGACGGGAGGGAGGGAGGGAGGCTCTGCCTTTTATAGCACTGACATGGCTGACACAACAGTGTACAGTTTTCTGACCTCATGAACCAGAAAATATCGTGCTGCAAGTTCATATTTGAAATAATTATTGTTTTCTGTTTTTAACAGCACTTTCTGGTGCTATTTAACATTTAAAGCTACGATGTAGAATTTGATCATTTCTGATTTTGGTGCCACCGGCAGCAGCACATACCCATGTCCTGATTGTCAGAATGAACGGCTAAATACACACAGTCTCGACCATTTCACCTGCTATTGTCTAATTTTTCCACAAACTAAATCTTATGCCATCCAAATAATCTAAAACATGCTGTAATCACATAAAAAATCTAAATTTAAAGGGACTATTTGTAACTTTCAGAAATGCTTGTTAACAGCGACACCTGTGGCCGTTAAGTCAACGAAAGTCAGCGTCGGGCTGGCGCTTGTGCTCGCTCTAAATAGACATGAACGAGCATCGCTCCAAACAGTGAGGCGACACACGTCAGCTAAAACCACAATATCACTCTGCTTGGCAGTAATGTTAGCTGACCAGATGAAGGTCTCTCCATGAATCAATGCTGATATAGTGTTGGCTTTTCCTGCCCCAGCGCAGCGGGGCTCCGCAGCGTGTCTCCCTGCTCTCTCCGCCCGCAGACGGAGTGAACAGTGGAGACACCGGCACCCGGTCGGTAACGAGACAATAACGTAGCGGCAGCATTTATTTCTGCACAAACGTCCACTGTACTATATTCTATATTCACTAGATATTCTCAGAGCTAAACTAACTCTTCTGCAGTGTGGAGTGAGCGCGCGTTCACGTCTAGGTGGAGGTCGAGGTGGAGGCAAGCAGGCAGCGGAGCAGAGGCAGCGGCCACACGCGAGCATGCATATGCGAGCGCGCATGTGTCCCGACCCGGTACATTTATACGCTTAAAAAGTTACAAACAGTCCCTTTAACATTTGTATATAAATGAAAAAAAAGTCGCTTATCTGCAGGAAGGACATACAGATGTGTTAAAAATGACTTATGAAGAACAAACATCAGAGATCATAAAGGGATCACAAACACAAATAGACGAACAAAAAAATTACAATCTAACATAAATATGATTGAAATTAGGGATGCAACTAATGATTATTTTAATTACTGATTAACATAACAAATACTTTTTTATATCTAATCTTTTGGTCTATAAAATGTCAGGGAAAAGTGGAAAATGTCCACCATAATTGTTTTGTCCGACCAACAATTTTTTGATTTGATTTTGTTTGGGGAAATTTAATATTTGCATTTTAGAAGATGACTTAGTGGTGCTTCAAGACTTTCAACCAGGAGACCGCTGTTCGTGTCCCGTGTAAAACCAAAAGTGACGTTGTCTTATTTTGTCACGTCAGTCATATGAGTCACATGAGTCGTTAGTATCGTTATCTCTGTGAGTCACTAGTCAGTGATGTTAACGTCAACCACGACTGTTTCCTAACCCTATACTAAGTGGTTGTGTTACCTAAACCTAACTTCCTGTGAAAACTGAAGTTTATTTTGCATTACTATGCATGTAACGGAGCGTATATTGACACGCCGTCCCCGGTCCGTCCAAAAGTAACGCAAGAGGGGTAGAGGACCCGCTCCCTATGTAAATATAAACGGCTCATTCTAAGGTAACGAAAACACAACAATTCTTATTATCAGGTGATTATACACTAAAGAAAATATAGTTATTGATATTATATTCAATTTCTGCCAATAGATCCCTTTAAATGCGACACACTGTTCCTTTAAAACTGAAAAGGAAATGATCCGTTTTGTCTAAAGACTCTTATCTAACTGTTGATGAAGACAAAGGAAGTGTTTCATTCTGTGTTCTGGTAATAAGAACTCAAGGTGTCTGTGAGGATGAGGAGAGTTTTGTTCCTTCTGCTGACAGTCGTCCTCGCTGTAGACATGTGAGAAGGCTGTTACACATTCACAGGGAGGATCTGTGGTTATATACTGTGTGTGTGTGTGTGTGTGTGTGCGTGGCCTCGCCCTGTCCTCTCCATCTGCTCAGTGTCTCATCCCTGTTTCTGTGTGTTTCTCATGTCAGGCCGTGTGGGATGCCCTAACCCCGGGGCCGACGGCCTCCTCATGCTCAATGGTAATTATCTCTGAGCACCGTCTCCCTGCAGCTTTACATCCACATGTGGAGCAAATTATCATCCCATTTTCAGAAAACTGCCAAAAGAATATAAGCGAATTAATGCAGCAGCTTCAGTTTAAATCACACGCCTTATGTTCATCATGAGTCATTCGCTGAGTCGCACTTTTTGGCTTTTATCGATACGCCAACTTTTCCAGCTCAGCCAAGCGTAATATTCTGAGCTGTTTTCTAATTTCCTGCGTTTCAATCCAGATGTTTTCATGCACAAATTGAAAATGTGCATGAAAAAAAGTGGATGGAAACGTACCTTGTGTCTCCACCTCTCATGATGCTTCCACTGTTACCTCATTAGACGCTCTCACCAGACTCTCAGTGATATAATAGGGTCCCACTGGTCTAGGTCACTGGTTCCCAACCTGGGGGGGTCCCTCGCCAAATCTTTGCTGGGGGTTCACGAGGCCTTCTTGATTTTAAGGGCTATAAAGACAACTTTTTTTTATATACATACAGTTGATCTACAGTATATCTCAACATTTCATTCATTTCTGTGAAGAAAACAAGGTAAATTGTTATTATTATTTGAGATATAAACACTCAGAATTCATCCAAATCGCTCGTTTTACACATAGAATGTATATAAGAAGTGGACGTAGTCACCGTGACGTCACCCATTGGTTTGTGGACTACGGGTTTGAAGCCTCGAGTTCGGCGTGTTGGCCGTTGTCATCTTGTATTTTTGCAACCAGAAGTGACACAAGAGGGTGGAGCTAAGTACAACCAAACGCTGAATAAGACATTTTTAGGCGACCAAAAATGTTATAATTTTTACTTTCATGAAGTGAAAACACACTGTGAGAGTTAAAGTTCTAAGACGAAAACAAGGACAACTCCCAGACCGGACAACGCCGTGGTAGCGACCTGTCAATCACAAGGTAGCCCCGCCCTAAAGCATCCCCTGCTTTATGGTTTACCTGACTCTAAATGGGACCATAATTTACTAAATGAACATCATGCTGTACTGAAGAAGACTTGAAACTAGCGATTGAGACCATAAACTCATGTTTACAATGTTTACTGAGGTAATAAATCAAGTGAGAAGTAGGCTCATTTTCTCATTGACTTCTATACAACCAGAGGAGTCGCCTCCTGATTTTACACAAACTTCACTTCACTATTTGGGTTAGAATATGTCACTTGTCACACACAAAAGGTTGGGAGCCAGTGTACTATAGAGGTGACTTGTGGCGGGTCTGGTGTAGAGAAGAGAATATCTATTTCTTCATCTGTTTTTTATGTTCTTTTCACAAATCTATACAGTATATTTACATACTGTACATGTGTCTGTAGTGCCACTGTGGGCTCTATAAACACCGTTGTATTTTACGTTTCTTAACCTTCAGTGAAGCATTTTCAAACCTCCCGATTCCCTCTGGTTTACAGTCCTAAAGCTTTGTGATGGCGCTCACATGATGAGGAGCATTCCCATTGTGATACGAACTCATCTGACGACTTTGAATGCACCACAAACAGGACTTTGTTACACCCTTTCATTAACATGTACATTTTCAGTGCCACTAATTAGAGTAATTGCAGCCCTGCAGCCTCTCATGTGGACACACGTCACGCTGGTGTCAAAAATAAGATCTTGTTTTATACTAGTGTCTCTCAGCGGGACACAGATCTGGGTCAGACAGCGTCTTTTAATCACTGCTAGCGTGTTTTTTATTGTCTCTGGTATTCGCCGTTTCCTCCTGAGACCCAGCAGACATCAGCTCTTCATTTTCGTCCAGTTTTTGTCTCTCGTCTCTGAGGCCGAACGTGTTGCTGAGACGAGCCTTGTTGTCTCTGACGGAGGACATCCAGGGCTTCAAAGTGACGTAACATGTGTGGAGTTGGTTTTCCAAATGGCTTCAATCAGATCTGGCACATTGTAGAGAAAGAAGAAAGTTGTCTAAGGAGAAGTTAAATGAGATTTCAGAGCAAATGGAAGAGTATAAATGTTGTTCTGGGTCTCAGGAGGATGTAAGCTCAGCTGTTTAAAGTCAGTTTGGTTCATTTCTTTCTATGATCGACAGCTTATTTGACTAAATTGATAGATGGTTGTGTAAAGAGGTCATGAGATAACTCTGCAGAGGTTAAATATACCTTTTTGAGAATGTGTGCACCGCTGAAACTTGTACTCTTGTACTTTTCTACATGCAGCCAGGAGCTATGGGAGACGTCGAGGTAAACTTTCTGCAACACGTCTGTGGCTTATTCTCTTGTGGCATGCTTTACTGCTTGAATGGATACCAAACTGAGGCCTCAAGTCTGGAGGCAGAATTCAAATTATCTTTCTGCTTCTAAATTCAGGACCACATCTTTGTTGTTTTTTGCAGCGTTGTTATACAATCGTTAAACTTTGCTATCAAAAAATATAACAGAAACACTTAATGGTTGTTTTGTTTTCGTATCCAGACATGCATGATGTCAAGGGTTTCAGGTTTGGTCCCCTTTATCTGAAGCACTGTGGCAGTTGTGCCTCCGATCTATGGAACCCCAAAGTCTAGTTTAAAGGTCCCATATTGTAAAAAGTGAGATGTCTTTTATATTATACAGAAGGTTTAAGTCGTATATAAACACTGTGAAACTATCAAAACGCTCAATCCATTGGAGAAATACACACATCCCGTATTCAGAAACTGTGCTTTTGAAACAAGCTGTCTGTAACTTTGTGATGTCACAAATACACACTCTATAGACCATTACACAGTTTTAAATGTAAACATTACACTAAATGTGTCCCAGTTTAGTTCCGGTTGCAGCGTATGTGAATAAAATCAGCTGACAGGATGTAAACATGGATCTCAAGCTGTTGCCTAGCAACGCAATTCTGTTTAAATGCGCTAAAACGGAGCGTTTCAGACAGAGGGTAAACACAGGCATGTTCAGGCAGACAGTATGAGGAAAATAAAGTGTTTTTTGAACATTAGAGCGTATAAACATGTTCTAGTAGAAACCCAAAATACAAATATAAATATGAAATGAGCACGATATGGGTCCTTTAATATTAAAGAAATAAAGAGACAATATGAAATAAATATTCATATGAGTAAATTGTGTAAAATATATTTATATGAGCCAAGTTTTGTGTGAATAAAAATGTGACAAAAGTGACATGAAATAAATGTGAAGAGACTCTTGGTAAAGAGCGTTTTGCATATAAAATAAGAAAATATATATATATAAAAACTTCTAATATTAATAAAAATGAACTCCTATAACTATTTAATAATTTCTTAAAATATTTCTGTTTCATTTACATATTTTATACAATTCATTCATATGACTATTTTATAATATATGAAATATTAATTTATTTTGTATATGTATCTGTTGTCGTTTGTATTTTTAATTGCCCATGTCTGTTTTTGATATGCTTTATTTTATAGTTTTTGTAACGTTGTAATGGCGTGCTATCTTTGCCAGGTCTCCCTCAAAAAAGAGATTTTAATCTCGAGGGACTTCCTGTTTAAATAAAATAAATAAACTCAACATATTTATGTATTTAATACTGGAACACTTTGGGGCTCCATTCTGCTCTGCGATGTTATTAACAGCTTTGTTCCACACCTGCTTCACCCGCCACGCCGCTCAGAGTGGAGCACACATGATGGCGTGTCTCCGTCTCAGACCTGTAAAAACTAAATTGAACATAATCCTCTCTTTAAGCTGGTGCTTTTGTCTCACAACCACTCAGCGTGAAACTGCAGTAAAAAGCAGAAACATTAATCTATAGACTGCCTCTCTTCTGGATGTGTTGCTGTCACAGCAGATTAGATAAAGGAGAGGTTTTAGGTACATGTTTATTTACTGAAGCTTTAACTGCCTGTTTGTCTCCACCAGGCCGCTCCTCCCTCTTCCCCATTGATGACAATCTCCTCGACGACGGCCACGGCAACCAGGGCGTCCCCGGAGTCCACGGCTCCCCCAACTGTTACCCCCACCAGAACGGGGAGCGCATCGAGCGCTTCTCCCGCAAGGTGTTTGTGGGAGGTTTGCCTCCTGACATAGACGAAGGTGAGGAGGATAACACCTCAGTCGCTTCTTCTGTTCTATCACGTATCTGTCCTGTTCTTCACCTGTCTGCTGTTTCATTTTCCCCCCTCAGATGAAATAACCTCAAGCTTCCGCCGCTTTGGTCACCTGGTGGTGGACTGGCCACACAAAGCAGAGAGCAAGTCCTACTTTCCACCTAAAGGTACTGACAAAAGCCTCCATAATAAACATGGCTGCAACACAGTCTTTATTTCTATGTGCACACACTGATGCTGATGCTGTGGATGTGTGTTTCCTAGGTTACGCGTTCCTGCTGTTCCAGGAGGAGAGCTCAGTTCAGGCTCTGATTGAAGCCTGCATGGAGGAGGACGGGAAGCTCTACCTGTGTGTCTCCAGCCCCACCATCAAGGACAAACCCGTGAGTCCAGCAGCACCATGAACAGACACAGCTATGCTATCATTTCATTTGGATTTTTCCTTAATAAAGAGAGAGAGGATTTAAAGTTGAATTTGATTTTAACTCCAGGTGCAAATTCGACCGTGGAACCTGAGCGACAGTGACTTTGTGATGGACGGATCTCAGCCCCTCGATCCTCGCAAGACCATCTTTGTGGGAGGCGTCCCTCGCCCCCTGAGAGCAAGTAAGTACACACAATCTTTTTCTTTTTGAGCAATTTCAGATCAGTTTTCTATTCAGGAATTACTTTAGATTCAGACTTAGTGTATGATATATTCAGTGAAATTATGCACACAAAAAAAAGACAAGAAAAATAGAACGGTACATAGTGATGATAAAATTTAAAAAAGGACAAGGAATCCAAAATTCATTAATAAAAAGACAACATAAAAATTAAAAATACATAAATAAATTAAAAATAGTAGGCTATTGTATTTATTAAAAATAAATAAAAAATAAAAAACTTGCAGGGCAGAGACTGATGTATTAAGGCTAATTCTTCTAATTTCTCTTATATTATTTATTTATTAACAAGTGGTACAATACTGTATAATATATTCAGTGACATATTATGTACACAAAAAAACAAGAAAAAACAGAACAGTACACATAGTGATAATACAATTTTAAAAAGAACAACATACAGTAAATTAGAAAAAAAAATATTCAAATAAAAAAAAGACAAGATTTAAAAAGAAATTAAAAGAAAGACATTTTTAAAAAGTAGGTAATCGTATAAAAATCATATAAAAATACTAACTTTGGAGGGCAGAGAGAGATGTATTAAGCGAACATGGCTAATTCTAAATAAATGTATTATTATAATTTTGACTTTTTAATGTTTTTTTTATTTTACTTTGTTTATTGTGATTTTTAACAAGTGGTACAATACTGTATGATATATTCAGTGACATATTATGTACACAAAAAAGACAAGAAGAAACAGAACGGTACATAGTGATAATAAAATAAAAAAGGACAAGGAATCCAAAATTCATAAATAAAAAGACAACATAAAAAAAATATTTTTAAAATACATAAATAAATTAAAAATAGTAGGCGATCGTATTTGTAAAAAAAAAAAAAAATACTAACTTTGCAGGGCAGAGAGAGATGTATTATGCAAGCATGGTTTATTCTGACTTTTTAATGTTTTTTTTATTTTACTTTGTTTATTGTGATTTTTAACAAGTGGTACAATACTGTATGATATATTCAGTGACATATTATGTACACAAAAAAGGATAAGAAAAAACAGAAAGGTACATAGTGATAATAGAATAAAAAAGGACAACATACATAAAAAATTAAATCCAAAATAAATGAATAAAAAGACAAGATTATAAAACTAAATAAATAAATAAATATAAAAAAATAATAGGCTATCATATTTTGTATAAAATAAATAAAATAAATAAAATAAATAAAATAAATAAAATAAATAAAATAAAAATTCTACAACAAGAGTCTGACAGCTTCTCCCCCTTTGTCTAGTTGAGCTGGCCATGATCATGGACCGTCTCTACGGCGGCGTCTGCTACGCCGGCATTGACACCGACCCGGAGCTCAAGTACCCCAAGGGGGCGGGGCGAGTGGCCTTCTCCAATCAGCAGAGTTACATCGCTGCCATCAGCGCCAGATTCGTCCAGCTGCAGCACGGAGACATTGACAAGCGGGTACAGCCTCCCCTTCAATAACTGTTCACAAAGTCCCCTATTTCTCAGAATGACTCAGTCACCATTAGGACGTGTCATTCACATAATTTGTGAATGCAAGTGTGTGTGTGTGTGTGTGTGTGTGTGACGAGCAGCAGCTTGTTGCTATGGTGAGCGAAAGCTTATTAGTGCTGATTGAATTATCTTCCTCCCCAGTCCCTGCTGCTGTAAGCCCTTCATGCCTTTCATGAACACATCATCATATGTTTTCCTGTATGTATTTGTGTCTTCTGCAGGTGGAGGTGAAGCCGTACGTCCTGGATGACCAGCTGTGTGATGAGTGTCAGGGTGCACGCTGTGGAGGCAAATTCGCTCCCTTCTTCTGCGCCAACGTCACCTGTCTGCAGTACTACTGCGAGTTCTGCTGGGCCAACATCCACTCCCGCGCCGGGCGAGAGTTTCACAAGCCGCTGGTCAAAGAGGGAGCGGACCGCCCACGCCAGATCCACTTCCGCTGGAACTAGAGGTGCGACCACGACCGCGGTGACACAGTCAGAGGGAAGGGAAGCAAAACCCCCGGCTAACAGGAAAAGAGGGCATCGCTCTGCCTCTCCTGCTCTCCTAAGCTATCAGTATAATCCAGTACGTAACACTATACAGTATATACTATAATATATATATATCTATATATCTTTTGTAGCAGCCAAACACCACAAGCCTCAGTTTTTCACCAAAACCCCCCTCACATCTCAGGCTCTGACAACTCTTTTGTGGTACTTTCATCTTTTTCTAAGAGGAGATTTAAAAAAGAGATTGATTTTTGTAGGTTTTTTTATTATTATTATTTTTGTATGTGAGATTTAAAAGTAGATAATGGGAATGTTTTTTTGCATGGGGGCAGCTCGTCTGTCTGTTTGTCTGCTGCTATAGCCGCCACCCCGACAGTGCGTGTATAGAGCACACTTGTTTCTGGGAAAACCTTGATTCTCTAAACATCGACGCCTGCCCCAGGTCATTAACCAAAGGTAGCAAACAAAAGAGATAGGAAATTGACACAAAACAATTGTTTTTTAAACGTTGCCATGGGCTCTTTCTTCTTGTTAGAGACTTTATTAAAATAAAATAGGGTTATTTCTGCGCTCATACTGACCCATAGAGTGATACCTCAAAATACTAAATCTGGTTCCTGCTAACTGTATTCAACATTTATACTTAACAAGCTATTTTAGAAGCTTTGCTGCTATATATATATATACGTATATATGAATGGATGTGTAGGTAATATATTTATAAACCAGAAATTAAATGCACTCAACCACTAAATGGCCCCCCATTGCCGTGGAAAGTGCATGTTACCACAATAGGCTTATAGCTGCACAAATAGCATGCAGGATAAAAACAACACACTGATAAAAACAAACCACTGAAATCATAATTGAAGAAGTAGCATGACCGTCTATTACAGATGCCTACAAGGGACAAACAAACAAAAAAAATCAGACAAAGCTAAATAAATAAAAAAAATAACATATTTAAACTTGCATGCGTTGATGTTTATCTGTTGTTTACATACTTAACAAGAAGTGATATTGGTTCTACTGTAGTGGACGCCATCATCTTGTGACATGGTGGCTTGTATGGCAAAAAACAAAACAAAAAAAAGCTCCTGTTGTGAGAAGCAGAGTGGTGTTCAGTGGTTTGTGTCGTCCCCGTGCTGTGTGACTGTTTCTAGTGTAGACTGAGGCTCTAGTTTAGTTTAGAGGAGAATTAAAAACGTCTAAATGAGTCCAAAGGTCAGTCTGATAGAGCGTCGCCCCGGCAGAACTAATGCAAACAAAACACTTTAAATGGGAGAAGCATCATTAGAACATCTCTAAACTGCATATTTTGTAATGAATCAGTCAGGCGTTGCTGCTGCTGTGTGGCTGCAGCAAAGAAAGATTAAATATCTCCACATCTCCTCAGCTCACGCTTTCACGACAAGGACGATGACCTCTTGGCGTGCTAAAGATGAAACTCTCCTTTGTTTTGTGTTGTTTGTCTGTTTGATTTCCACCTTGAATTACTCTAAAATAACTATTTAGGGACAATCTTTGTGTGAGTACGGCGGCCCAGCCGTCCGTTTGGTACTGTACAAGTGTGTCGTCGTGGTTTTTGTGTTCCACGCCCCCCCGGTGTGTGCTCCTCCTCGGTATCGATGTATACTGTTACAAAATTATTTTTACGTCATATAATTTAATTTGTTTGTGTCAACTACTTACCCATCACTGGCCCTTCAATATTTTTTTTTTTTTATAATAATATATATATTATGCACTACTTTTCTATACCCCTACTCGTTTTTATTTCTTATCCACCCCCCCTCCACCCCTTTAAGTGATTTCAGTGCAGATGTGGATTCTCTCCACCTATTTATAATCCTACAGATGATTTATTAAATTTTTTATTTTTTCATGATTGCTTATTTAAGCTGTAGCGTGAAAAGCAGTGGTCTTAAGTTATCTATGTTCTGTATGAGTAGAGCAGGAATCCAATATTTTCTAATATATTCTAATGTAGTCTGGATGTTGTGAGGACGGGGGAGTCGGGATGGCGTCGTGCGCTTTGACGTGATCGAGGTGGAAGTTAAAGGGCGGGTCCATTATCTTTAATATCATTCTGTAGCTTCCCAGTTCCTTATGTATTCAAATCTGAATATTCAAATTTTGGTATGTTTTAGCATCAAGATACTATTAGCCCTTCTAAGAATGTTTTCCCACATGGTGACCTGACGTAGGTTTCTGCATGATGACGCTGCTACATGTACAGTTTATAACAGGGGTCTCCAACCTGTTTTCCTTTGAGAGCTAATTTGACGATATGAAAGTGTCTGAGAGCTTCTCATAGCACCAAGTTGTACATCGCCAATAACAGACAAACAGACAATTAATAACCAAACATGAAAGCAGCATAACTCCTCTAATCGACAGCTGATTGGCACATAACCATTTTGTGTCAGAAGGGGGCGGGATGTCTGTGAATTTGATTGGAAAGAAATTTAAACAAGGTTACAAAGTGACTTTGTGTTATCAAATATATGTGTATATATTCTTTTTGTACGATTAGAGAGCCACTCAGAAACGGGCGAGCTACTTGTTGGAGACCCTTAGTATATAAACATCCTTATAGTCAGTGTCTTAACGTTACATACAGTGACTTAGATGGCGGTCGGCTGTGTGGACGCCATGATAGTTCGGATCCGAAAGTCACACAATAACAAATTACTGTTTTTGTGAATGGAGTCTGGTGGCTTTGAAGTAAGAGAGATATAGCGGCTTCAGTTCCTCGTCGGAAAGGAAGGAAATTTCCAAACTTTGCACAGCTAACGTTGACTCAACGCTAGTGCTAGTGTTCACATTATTCACAAGCTTATCGATTAGCTAACGTCTGAGATGGACCCGCCCTTTAAAGGTCGAGCTCCCGTCGTCCCCGTCGTGGCTTTAGTTCTCATGAACGTTTGAATATCGTCACCTGTAACACTTGACTCGTGCTGTTTTTGTGAGGTTCTATTTTCTATGTTGAACACTGTTACTTTGTTCTGTATGTGTCTTTGTTTTTGTAAAAATCATATTTATTTCACTATTTTTGTAGACAAAAAAAAAACCTATTTGATTTTGATTGTATTTTTCTATTTAAATAGGACAATTATTCAATTTATTCCCCCCCTCTCCCCCTTTCCAGTGCTAATTATGTCCAAAAGTTCTGTTCAAAGACAACGAATCATGTCATTAGTAACAACATCAAAGTTTTTTGATACACAGTTGACTCTTATTTTGATACACATTTCATTTGAAGGAAGGAAACATGAAGGTTTTATTCTATTCTTGGAAGACACTTGAGATTCTCCCCTGTTTGCATCGAGGCCCAGCTGCCTGTCCTCGTAGATGCTATGAAACTTGAATATAACACATTTTGAAAGGCTGACTAACCTCGAATCTGTGTTGTGATGTGCAATACTGTTTCTAATGTTTGTATAAAAAGTAAGAACTACAGTGTAAACCTTTTTAATGCAGATTTATTTTTTTCATTGCATATTTTGCAGATTTCTGATCCACAGTGTCATTTTTTTACTGTCAGAAAAAATAAACCCCGTTTTTTCATTGCAACTATTTTTAAATCCAGATATCTTTGTACTGATTGTAAATGATTGTAGTTATTTTGGATAGTGTTTTGCTAACAAAAGGAGAGACTTTTTCATGCATATTTCTATTTCATTTCATCTTGTTTTATCCCACCTTTTATTTTATTTAATAGTAGCAGAGTTCTTGGAATAATTTTTTTCATATTTAAATGTCATTGGTATCATTTTGTATTTTTATGTGGAAATTCACTATATATATATAAAAAAAAATTAAGATGCTAATTGCTAAGATATTATTTTGAGTTTAATTATTTTTAAAGCTAAATATTTGTAATTTTATTGTTAAAGTGACTAATTTCTAAATCAGAGTTTGTGTATAGATTCACAAAAGTGGTTTGAGGTGTTTGGATTGTAATTATTACTGAATGGTTCTTTGATATGCAAAATGAATATCATGTTTATTTTTATTTTTGTTGGTTTTGTATTTAAATGGGGTGTTGATTACAATCTTTTTTTTTTCTTTCACTTCCTGAATAAAGACCCGTTCTGTTTGGACACAACATGGCTGCTGCTGATGCTGCTGCATGTATTCGTCTTACACAAAATAATGACTAGTCGCTAGGCAGGTATTATACAAATGTGTTACTTGGTGATATCACCACGTTACAGTAGAAAAGGCGGGACTTCAATCGAGGCGTTTAAGGCAGTTCAGGAGCAGTGTTTCTGAGGGGAAGACTAACTCCCATTGGCCTGGACTTTGGGATTTATAACTTTGCAGACCTTTTACATGCACAAAAAAAACTATATAACACACTGAAGGAAAGGGAAAAAGCACAAAAGCATAATAGATCCTCTTTAATGTCTGTCACAATCTTATATATCTCATAAGAAGCATTTCCTGCAGAAGGAGTACTTTTACTTTTGATACTTTAAGTGCATTTTGCGTATTTTGTGTATCTTTTGTTTCCTTAAGTAAGCTTTTGAATTCAGGGCTTTTATTTGTAATGGAATATTTTTAGGTATTGCTACTTTTACTTAAAGGGACTGTTTGTAAGAATCAGAAATGTCTTGTTAACAGCGGCACCTGTGGCCGTTAAGTCAACGAAAGTCAGCGTCCTGTTGCTCGCGCTTGTGCTCGCCCTACATAGACATGAAGGAGCATCGCTCAAGTCAGTGAGGCGACACACGTCAGCTAAAAGCACAATATCACTCTATATTTCAGCTGCTTGGCAGTAATGTTAGCTGACCAGACGAAGGTCTCTCCATGAATCAATGCTGATCCTAGTGTTGGCTTTTCCTGCCTCAGCCTCCCGACCGCGGCCGGAGGGAACGGGGGAGACACCGGAGTTTTGGTCGGAGACGATAACGTTTCTCTCTGCACAAGACACGGGAAACCTCTGTTGGTCTGGAGGAGCTGCAGCAGTTATTTCTGCACAAACGTCCACTGAACATTCACTAGATATTCTCAGAGCTAAACTAACTCTTCTGCAGTGTGAAGTGTGTGCGCATGCACCTGAGAGGTGGAGCGAAAGAGAGAGAATGAGCGCGGTGTGTGAGTGAAGGCAGGGCATAGGACACCGACCCGCAATGATTTATACGTGTAAGAAGTTACAAACTAAATACTTCTTCCACCACTAGCACTAACTTGCATTATAACCAAGAAAAACACAGCTTATTATGATGAGATATAACTCCTCATCATATGCATGATTATCTATATTTATATATCTGTACATTTGCAACCACTATCAAGTGTAAAAATACACCTCAATTAGGTGAAATAATAACTTAATTAAAAATAACTAGTCATGTTAATATATCATTCTGATGTTGGAGATATATTTCTATTTATGGTATCTATAAAGGTGGCCTCAGTTTAGTTTAACCATGTGGTGAGGAAATAATCAAGGAAGTCCCCCCAACACACTTCCTCACATCAGTTCTGGCTCCATCTAGAGGTGAGAGTCAGAACTACAAGTGAGCTCAACACTGAGGTCAACAAGGAACAAACGACTTCTCCTGTTTATTAATCTGACCTTTCAAAGAACAGCCGGCTTTTTTTCTGCAGAATTAAAAGCTGCTGACTTCTACTCTCACATCTGAGGAGTCCTCATCCATGACATAGTGGAGCTGATTCTGAATGCAACATGCTGAGCTTGTTTGGATGATTGTTTGCTTTTTGGAAGTTTATGAGGCAGAGAGAAGGGAGTGGATATGAGGAGGAGGAGGAGGGAGGAAGGAGGAAGGAGGGTTGTTGGATGGAGTGAGTGCAGACTGCTGCTAAACACTGTCAGCAGCAGAGAAGCAGCTGAGCTCTGCAGCAGATATCTGAGAGAACAGCAGGGAAGAAAAAAAAGACAAATAACATGTTAACCAAGGTGTCGAATCATCAAACAGGCCGGGATCTGAGCAGATAGGACAAAGACACTCAGCACTGAGCAGTTTGATCAGATTTGGAGATGAACAGCTGCCAACTGTGGGGTAAGAACACAGCTTACGTACCTCTGTCTGATGTTCTGTACTGTTTGTTCTTTCACTCAGAGTATTAACACAAAATGATAGACATCATAGAAACACTGTTGTCTGTAACTTGCAGAGCGAATACCTTGAATAACTTTGCAAATACCTGTCTGTGTGCATCATGTACATGCACATGTAAGCATGCATGACCTCTAAGTGTGTGTAATTATTTAAATCAGGATTTCCCTGAAAGAAGTTGATGTCTTATTTGTTCTTTTAAAACTTTTCTAACATGGTGACCTGGTTTTATAAACCACCGGCCGCCCGAGGAATAGTCGGTAAACTTGTGCCTGACTTCAATTACAAACAGCCAGAGGCCATCATACAGGCTGCCCATTGCTTAAAGTGGTCACAGACATTTTCAGCGATGGATGGCCAAAACACAAGCTTTTCATTTCTTGTGTAGAGTCGCCCTTCCTCCACCTGTTCACTGGGAGAAGAAGACAAGGAGAAGCTAATAGAGGACAGAATTGGCTTTATTTTGAAATTAATGTTGACTTAAATCCCTCTCTAAAGGTGCAATTTAATGACTTGCATGCACATATAAGAGTGTTTTTCACATGCATTTACATCCTCATGCACGCACCTGTGTGTGTGTGTATGTGTAAAGAGACGACCATAATTCATTAATAACAGCCACTTTATTCATGCTGACATCATTGCTGCAGAGCCGTATTGGCGGGCGGGGTTTCTCCCTCACTGGACCTCACACTGGCTCTGTGGCCAGGTCATTACCCTCCGACTCAAAAACATTACACTACACTAACAGCACGTGTGTGTGCGTGTGTGTGTGTGTGTGTGTGTGTGTGTGTGCTTCACAGAGCAGCTTCTTCACGTCACGTGTCTGCGTGTCCTTACTGTTTATCTCATCGTGTTTACGCATCATTTGTCTGCTGGCATCTTGCACCGACACAGACCGTGTAATGTCATGGAAAACATGTTGCAATATCTTATTTTTAAAGACAGAGAAGGGGGATGACATGTTCTGACACCGCCGCTGCCAAAGAAGAGCAGATGCAAAACTCACATTCTCACACCCACGTGGGCAAAATGTGGAAAGAACAAGCATGTGTATTCATGAAATCCATAAACTTTTATTTGCATTCGGTCAAACTCCCCAAAGATCTTCATCGCTACACTTCCATAGATGCCATTAATATGGAATGATGATGTCTAACATCTGCCAATTTTCTGTCCGTGGAACAACGTTATATATGATGGGATCATGTCTTCCCCTCCCTGTAACATAAATGTGTAATGTTAATGTCTGCTCTAGTGCCGTTGCTTCATGATTACGTTCCCCTGACAGAAACTGTGCTGGATGTTATGTCATAACTTGGGAATGTTTTGTCAAAAAAAAGAAAAAGAAAGAGGATTTGGATCAGAGACAAAGGTTTCGTTTGAGGTCTCTCACATGCAATACTTTGGTGGATGAGAACATCAGTGTGTGAGATTGCTTCTCATTACAAGAGTCACATCTGGCCTCATGCTGTATTCGAACATAAATTAGATTCACTGATATGCTTTTGTTCTGTCTGTGACCATGACAACACCGTTGTGAGTGTTTACAGCATTGTGATAACAGGCTTCCACTTCTGGCCAGAACCTGTTTTAGAATCTGGCACCGCAACACACTGTTATTGTTGGCTTTTTATCTTTCCCCTTTGCTCTGAACATCTGCAAACACAAAACAAGCTTTATTATTGACAAATGATGCTATATGTTGAGCACTGAGCTTAGATAAATACTCCTCCACATGTGGAAAGACATCACAGATGTCCTAAAAGTTCTCTCAAAATGTGCTGTTTGTATTTACAGATGTGAAGATGTGGGCGTTGATGGTGGTAGTCTGTCTCTGCCACTGTGTCTTTGGACAGCTGTTTGAGACCAGACTGAAAGGAGCGCCGCGTCTGATCTGCAGCGTCCCCGGGTCACCTGGCCCGCCTGGCAAACCCGGTCCCAGCGGGCCCCCGGGAGCAGATGGGAATGTGGGTATCCCGGGAAGAGATGGCAGAGATGGCAGGAAGGGTGAAAAGGGAGAAAAGGGAGACACAGGTATATCATAAAAACATAAAACAGATACAGCATCAGTTTACGTGTGCAGATAAAGAAAAACTATACCGCTCTGTGCAGGAGAACAGCTGGTACAGAGGGGTTTCTTCACAGCTGGCATAGAGCTGGAGCTGACGTAGAGAAGATGAAGTGTTGAGTTCCATAGAGAAGCTGGCACTAATAGCACGGTTATGAAATGAAGTGTCAGACAAACTATGCAGGAGTTGTTTAGGATAGCACACTCTGCAGAGTTAAAGGAACGGTGTAGTACAACGGTGGATTATAATATTAATATGTTTTCTTTAGTGTATAATCACCTGAAATAAGAATCGTTGTGTTTTTGTTACCTCAGAAGGAGCTGTTTATATCTATATAGGGAGCGGGGCCTCTTCATGGAGCCGGCCACCATGTTTCTACAGTAGCCCAGAACGGACAAACCAAACACTGGCCATAGATAAGGACATTCACGTTTTCATGTTTCCGCGTCGGCCACCGTAGTTCTCCGACATGCTTGGCATATGGGAGAAGTTTCAGATGGTTGCAATCAAGCAGCAACATCTGGTGCTGAAAGATTTAAGCCAACGTGGAAGTGCTAAAAATTGCAGTTCCTCAAATGGCCACTTGAGGCTCCAAAAGCGAGTCAATCCCCACAGAGTGCTCCAGAAATGACATATTTTTGTACGCCAACCAGGAAGTTAGCATCTCCCTGGTTCCCTCGACAGAAAGCCAATGGGATTGTTCCATTGGGTTCAGGATTATTGCAGCAAATAAACTCTGAGGCAAACAAACATTTATGATACTTACACGTTTTGTTCAGCAAGATAATCTCCTCTAATGAACACCACTTTATGATTTTTGAAGTGTAAATGCAATCACCAGAAGTAAAAAATTAACCTTAGGTTCTAGACGAACTACACCACGGTCACATGAGCGTGAGTAAACACAACGAGGCTGTGAAGGAGGACGAGTCGGCGTGATGACGTTTAGTAGTCTCATTTAGCCACTTGGGCGATGACCGGAGCCACCCACTTTGAGCTTCACAACGGCTCTTCAGAAACCTATGGGTGACGTCACGGAGACTACATCCTTATTTTACACGGTTACTATGGTTGCAATCTGTATCCTCGCCGCCAGATGCTGCCAAATCCTGCACACTGCACCTTTAAAAGATGAATAACAAATCTACTGAGTATGTAATCAGGCCTCCGACTCCCACAAAGAACATGAACATCATGGACAGTACAAATCTAATAGATATTGTATTGAAAAGTACACCTGTACATATATTGTCCTAAGAAGCAACAGAAAACCTGTATGAACTCAAGGTTCACTTTTTTTCCAGAGCTTTCAACCTCAGGTGGAATACAATAACAGTTTATCCTGGTTGTTCACAGCTTGGTAAAGATTTTAAATTATTCAGAAGGTGGCATTTTCTCGTAGGTAAAGCTACCATAAAGCTGCAAAAATATTCAGAAGGACTGCGTGTGTTCGTCTCACCCAGCAGAAACAGTGTCTTGATAACATCTATGCGGTCTGAACCGCAATAAATCTGTCCAGTAGTAATAAATAGAAACGTGTTTTCCATTATGTGGGGAAAGAGGAATTCAGACCTCCATCTGAACATGAAGCTACATATTCAGGACGGCCCACTTGTGTTTGCACAAACATACAGTGTTTCCTAGCTCCAGGGTATTCACTGACTGCATATAAGATAGTCTGGATGAATCTAGTTAAAAACTGTGCTGTTCAAATGTCAAGGTGGCGGTGCTCCAAGGGTGACTTAATACATGACACTGGGTGGGGTTTTGTGTTTCCATATTCCTTTAATATTCAGGTTCAACAAGTGCAGAGCAGATTCATATGGCAGATAATTGATTCATTATATCAGTAATTGTGCAGAAATAATGATCCCAACATGTTTGTGTTCCAGGGTTGAAGGGCAGAGTTGGCTCAACAGGTAAGATCGGAGGCCGAGGTGACCGTGGCCCTGCGGGGAAACGAGGCCCTACAGGAGAGGGCGGAGATGTGGGCCTACCTGGTTCTCTGGGCCGCGATGGACTGAAAGGGGATAAAGGCAAAAGAGGGCTACGTGGAACTGCAGGAACCTGCAAGTGTGGCACCCTGCTGCCTAAATCGGCCTTCTCTGTGGGCATCACCAGCAGCTACCCTGCAGAGAAAATCCCCATCAAGTTCAACAAGGTCCTGTTCGATGAGGGCGGACACTACAACCCACAGACGGGCAAGTTCATCTGTGCATACCCAGGAGTTTATTACTTCTCCTACGACATCACGCTGGCCAACAAACACCTGGCCATCGGTCTGGTGCACAACGGGCAGTTTCGCATTAAAACCTATGACGCCAACACGGGGAACCACGACGTGGCGTCTGGGGCCACCGTGATATACCTGAACCCGGAGGATGAGGTGTGGCTGGAGATCTTCTTCCAAGACCAGAATGGTTTATTTGCAGACCCGGGCTGGGCTGACAGCTTGTTCACTGGCTTCCTCCTCTATGCAGACACAAACTACTTTGACACACTGGCAGCCGACTATGGATAGAACCTGGGAAACACAAACTGCTAATCACTGTTGTTTTGATAGTTTTATTACATGTATAGAATGGTCAAACTATATTTTTATACAAATGTTTGTGCTAGTTTTATTATTACTATAGAGACCTATCTACTGATTTTAAAATTATATTATTTGATTAAGCTTGAATAGGTTTCAGATTTATTTGTTTTGGCTGAATAACTTAAATAAACATTGTTGACTGGTAGAGTTTGGTTTGAAGCATGTGTATGAAAAGTATGTATGTATGTATGAAAAGTCAAAAGGAGTGAGTCATAATATTTTTATTGGAAATAGTGCCAAAAACAACAGCTGAGAGGAGAATAATTGGCATTGCACATATACGCAGCTTCTGGGACATCCATTATGTCGCTAATTTGTTTGATTGACAGTCCGCCTGATGAATGGAAATGCAGAATGGTTGTTGTTTTTTTTGTTTTGTTTTTTTGAAAATTCAACACGTAAACATGTTCAGAGTTTTCCTTACAAAAAGTTCAGCAAATATATTTTACAGTATAAAAATAATATAAAAATAAAATAAAATATGTTATACAACAAATAAAATGTGAGGAATGGAAAAGATGAATAATAATAATTTTTAAAAAAACAATCGGGGTCTGTTAAACAATTGGAATACATTTTAAATGTCTAAATAATCTAATAGTTTTTGCAATTTTAAATTTTTGAGTTTTAAGTTTTCAATCATAGTCAAATATGTTTTAAAATCAGAATCTTTAAAAGTATAAAAGGAGCGTACACATCTTTTAAGCCATATCATTTTATTTATATAATATTTTGTTAAGATATTAATCAAATTAATTATGTAAATTTCATCTGCTGAAAAACTGGGATTTTTCTCAAAAAATGTTTTGAGAAGTTAAAAATGTTAATCAAACCAAAAAGAAGTAGCATGAAAACAATCTACAAACGCAAGATGGACAAAAAGTACAGTACAAAGTATGTCTCTACATTTATTTTCCAATATATTGATTCTGAATTTCCCCTTTCCTTTGAAAAATTAAAATATATTTATATATTTATATAATATATTAATATAATATATAATTTTACTTTTTTTTTAATACATCACATAAATAAAATATTTTAAAAAATAGGAAAGCTATCAAAACCTTGAATCTATGTACACTGTATAACATTTTTATGAGCTGATTTATCAGTTTAATATGTTTGTTGACTATTCTGTTTGTTAATAAAAATGTAAAACAAAAATCACTGGTGGAGCTAAGCAGCCAATCACAAGGTTCCAACGACACATGAAGTGACGAGTACTAGCCAATCACAGCACAGTAGGGCGGGACTTCTGGAGGAAACATTTTTCCGGGGCTGATTTGCAAGGTAGGTTGAGGAGTAGTTTATCTCCGTTACTAGGCAACTCGTTTAGCTAACGTGAAGCTCAGTATTTAGAGGGTTAAAGTCTGTTTTTAGAGGGAAATATCGCTCGGAAAATTACAAATTTGAGCACAAGAGATACCAGTGCAGAGATGCAGACGCTGTTGTCTTTATATATCCATGATTATAGCAAGTTATCCGGTTATAATACAGACTAACGGTAGCTTAGCTTAGCTTAGAGACAACAACAACAACAGTCCTGACTGACTTTCTCTACTGTAAAGGAAACTCTCCTCGTCACGCTGGCCTCCTCAAGGTAACCTGGTTGTTCTCTTGTTGCTTTCTGCTGTTAACTACGTTCATGTAACGTTAGTTCGTTATAATGTTAGTTAACGTCTCAGACAGCTGGGTTAGCTCTCTAAGCTAAGCTAACGTTAGCTCTGTTCTGAAGCCTCTAACTTTATTTCTGTTTTAGTGACTTTCGAGACAAACTGCGGAAGAAACGACGAGCTTTGCAAGACACTTTGGGGAAAAACAAAAATGAGGACGACATTCAGGTAAAGTGGTTAAAGTTATGTCCTAAAATAAAGTTATTACAGATAAACATGATGTGACAGCATCATCATCCAGAGCCCTCCTTTAAAGGTCCCATATTATACAAACGTTTTGTTTTTGTTATTATTAAGCAGGTTTAAGTGCTTTATAAATACTGTGAAAGTATCGAAACGCTCAATCCACAGGGAAATACACACAGCCCGTATTCAGAAACTCTGTATTTGAAACAAGCTGTCAGGATTTCTGCCCATTTGTGATGTCACAAATATACAATATTTAGACCCTTCACACAGATTTAAAACGTAAACATTAAAAATTTGTCCCAGTTTATTCCTGGTTGCAGTGGATGTGAACGTCATCAACTGACAGGAAGTACACATGGACCCAAGCTGTTGCCTAGCAACGCAATTCTGTTGCAATTCCGTCAAAATGCGCTAAAACGGAGCGTTTCAGACAGAGGGTAAATACAGGTATATTCAGGTTGACAGTACAAGGAAAATAAAGTTTTTTTGAACATTACAGCATGTAAACATGTTCTAGTAGAAACACAAAATACAAGTATGAACCTGAGAATGAGCATAATATGGGACCTTTAACAAGACTCAACATGACCTGGAGGAGGAGGAGGAGGAGCGTCTCACTTTATACAGCCAGAAACACAGATAGAAGAGCTGCTAATACTTTAGTACATCTAATTACACTCGATAGGCTCTGGTTCCGTCTACCAAACTGAGTGAGGAGAAACTGCAGCAAGCTACAATGAAGGTTGGTGTGTGTTTAGTAGCTTAGCCTGTAGTCCTCCTCATGTGTGTGTGTGCTGCTGGCTGCTCAACACCAATCTCCTTCTCCCTCTTCCTTCTGCTAATGGACCCTTTTCCAGCTGTGCTAAAGTAGCAGTGTGGATAGAAGTACAGTTTGCATGTGCAAGTCTTGCTTTTGCTGTTTGTCTAATATGTCTGTGTTTCACCAGGAACCTCAAAGCAGTGAGGAAGACCCAGGAGAGACTCTGAAACGCACCTTAAGAGCTCAGAGACAGAGGAGGAAGAAAAGGGTACATCTTCCTCCTCTTGCACCCATTAATCCCATCAATAACTGTTTCATAGCACCCACTTCAAAGCTCTAACAGTATACATACTTCTTCCATCTCTTGGCATATTTTAGCTGCTTGACCAGTCTCCAGGCCAGGAGTCCCGTGATGATGATGTGGAGGAGATCTCCACCGTTCAGCACCACAGTGAAGATGAAGGATCAGCTGAAAAGACTGCAGATCCTCTGGTTTCATCAAGACCTCCGACTGGTTCTCAGCGAGGTTCGTGTCCATGTTCTCTCTAAACTTGTCTCTCTTCCTGATATCATTAAAAAAGTGCTTAACAAATCAAGATCAGATGAAATTACAAACAACAAGCAATAGCAATGGTGAGAGAATAACAAACCCATACAAATGATACCTGTGAAGTTAACCCAAATTAAAAAGACAAGTCTTTAATGAGATATGATTTATAAGATAGTCTGTGTCAGTAATACAATGGCATGTTATGTTTAACAGGGACAATGCACAAAGAACATCATTAACCTTATAAAACAAGCAGAGATGTAATGTACCGTTATTTTTTTGCAAATTGATATATCTTCCGCCTGTAGTCCCTGCCTGGGCAGAACAGCACACACAAGATTAACAACAGGATTAGACATTAAAAGAGCACAAAATACAGTACTAAGATAGTCAATAAAAGTATACAATCACCAGCTGCTGGGCTTCCATCAATTAATCGAGTAATCAGATAAATAATACTATTGCTTTAAGTTGCAATAGTAAATATACAAAAGAGAAAATAAGGCAAAATAACTTGGTTTCCTTTTACAATAATATTATCTGTCAAAAGTAAACCGATTTAGTGCATTTAAGTGCCATATTACATTCTGCGTTTCAAGGCTCCAGACCAACTTTTTTCACCACTTCCCGGTAAATAATTTCAACCTTCTGAAGTCAGGGTAAACCGTCAAAAATTCTACATGTTATCCTTTTATTGTGTTATTGTCTATATTCACTATATTTTAATTATAGTTGTCAATACAGGAGAGCAGGTGTCTTAAAAACCATTGGATCTCAGATTTAGAAATAAAATGTGTCTGTTTTGTCCAATACCGAGGAATACATGTAATTATTGTTTCATGATGTGTTTTGTCTTCTAGGTCTCTCCTCAAGAATCCAGCAAACTCCCAGCTCTCAGCATCTAGACAGCTTTGTGACGCGGCGCTTGGAAGAGAAACTGAGAGCAGCCAGAGTAACCAAAGTCTTTTTTTTGCACAAACTAGCTTGTATTTGAATAAGATTATGAAAGATATCATATTCCAAAATTGTCTGTTTTGCAAAAACTTAGTATTCATGTATAAGTATGGCCTCTTGTGTTCCAGTCTAAAGGTGAGAGCCTTCAGCAAGAGGAGGCCTCTCTGGAGCCAGCCAGTCGCCTGCAGAGTCTCAGAGACAGAGACACTGTGACAAGGTTTGACCGACAGGTGAGCATCAACCTCAACTATGGACTCCACAGTCTAACCATGATTGTTCCTAGTGCAGTGGAGGTTTAACTCCCAGTGTTTTACAGGTTGACCCAGACAGAGCTGGAAGACACGATGACCCTCTGGCCCTCAGCACCAGGGTCACGTTCAGAGAATCAGCAAGACGAGTAAGACCAGAGACAAGATTGCAATCACTTTAAGAACAAATAATTTGTGTTGTATTTATTTATTTATTCATTCTTTGCAAATACAGGAAGAAACGGGAATACCGACTGTTGAGGAGGCATACAATTTCTTTACACTCAACTTTGAGCCAGATCCGCGAGATGGGACTGAGAGGAAGAGGAGCAAGAGAAGAGAAAAAACAGCTGAGGAGGACAGAGATGAAGAAGAGCAGGAAGACGCTGAAGTCGATAATCAAGAGGAAAATGAAGACCAGGTAAGACACCGTAAATAATATTGTAAGAAATGATGTGCGTGCATCATGATTATTTCCGCCTGATCTGTATTTCAAACGTCTCATATTCTTCGTCCCGCCACAGAGTGAAGATGCTCCTCTTGTGCGAGATGAAGATGACAATTTATTCGTCATCGAACAATCGCCACGTGACTTCCTGGAAGTGAAGAAAGCAGAGTATGTTGGGTACCGGCAGCTTGTTCGGCAAGCGAGTGAGCTCCTCTTTACGCCGAGTTTTCGAACAGGTATTCTTTAATGTGCAGAACCACCTGATGTAATGTCTGCTTTCATATTCTGTCGAGGACATCTTTAAAATCTTTTAACTGCCTTTATCCATCGTTGTCGCAGTCCCACACTTTGTAAAACTGCCTGAAAACATGCAGCCTCGTTATCTGGAGGACGAGGGTCTGTACGTAGGGGAGAGGCCGCCTGTATCTCTGACCAATGAGAACATTCTGGAGAACCGCATTTTACAGATGGAGGAGGTAATTTCAACCAACATCCCAGAACTGTGTCACTGAGCCTGAATCCATGAATTCTTTAAAACATATCTTTTTTTTATTATTATTATTAAGGGAAAGAAGTGGTTTGGAGATGACGGCAGGATCATGGCTCTGCCTGACCCCATAAAGGAGTCATCCACTAGACCCCCTCTCTTCCACATGGAGGAGGACCTGGACCCTGCACTGCACACTGTGTACAGGAAGGTCAGACACACGCCCACTCTCACTTCGATCACTCCGTTCATTTTCCACATCTAAAGCAACGTGCACATTCATACACTGACGGTGTGGTGGCACCGTCAGACTTGACTGAAAAAAAGCAAAAGGGCAGTTTGGCATTTGGTACAAGGGAACAGGGAGCGGTGGAGGTAGAGGCGTTTGTTATCAGGGAATAGAGCAGAGGTGGAGGATGACACATCTGTGATATCATCTCTACAGATAATATAACAACAAAACTCTAACTGGGCATTAAAGGAAATACAAGATGCAAAGTCAAGTTACCTTTTGATGAAGAGCTAGAATTGAGAATCCTGTACTCTTAATCTCCGCTTTTGCTAGAAACAAGAAAGAAGATTTTAAACCTTGGGTCTATCCCAGTACCCGCACTTGAGCACTAAAGTTCATGTTCACATGATGGCAGGTAGTAGGCAAGTCAGAAAAATGCCATCCCCCAATGGACTTAACCCACACTTGATGTGCACTTTTCTTAATATTGCTTTGAACCAGTGGTCAGAGCTAAGTGTATCCACATTTCACCATGGCCAACTGCACCACACCAATCCAGTTGGTGGTTGTAATGCATCTATAATCTGGCTTTAGGACCAACATTCAAGGGTAACTTCACTATTCATACATGGAGACTAGTTTCTGTTTGTTATTGTGTCTCGCTAAGAGAAGTCTCGTTCTGAAATCTCTCGTCACATCCACATGGAAAATGTGGAAATCATCTAAATATTCAGCCATGACATTGAAAATCTTTTAGATAACACTAAGCTACACTTTCTGTACTCCAACACAACAAACTCTGACAACACCGACACTCCTCTCTCCAACTCTCACTTATGTTTCCTCCGTTGTCTTTCGGCGACAAGTTACATGACACAATGCCGTCTGCAGCGCCGTCAATACTGGACTAATTTCAGAAATTGTTGAACCTATTAGTCACTTAAACACAAAAACATGGGAAAATAGGGTCCAGTTTGAAAAATACAGAAGTTAGCCTTTAATCAGCAGACGTGTAGAAGTTTAAGTTTATGACATGTTGGATTCAGAGTGAATATTATTTTTCATGTACAAACATTACAAAGTTATGTCAGAAAATCCACAGATGGTTGTCACGTAATAATAACAATCTCTTCTTCTTGATGGGACTGATGTAATGAATAACGAATGTGTTGCATTCTTCAAAATCTTATCAGACTCAAACCATCAAAACACTATCATGTTACGTCTCTTTTATGTACAGTAGACCTTCGTGCTTCTACATAACTCGATTTTAGTTGTTTTTACTGTCATCTGATTGTAATTGTAATACTGTATGTGTGATCCTGTGGAAATTAAATAAACCCAACCAAACATCTGAGTTCGCTTAAGGCGTGTATTTGGTCGGACCCCTAAAGTACAGCATCTTTGGAAATGCCAGAATCACGTTGTTGAGTTGGATTATGCGTTATATGTAAATGTTGGATAATGTAAAATGTTTTATCTGTGTGGTGTGTAAAAGTAACTTACCTATTGATTCAGAAATGATGGTTCGCTGTGTTTTACAGCTGTGTGTCAGATTGCATTGTCCATCTGCATCCTTATTGGAAGCAGCTGATTCTCAACTATTCACACTCCTAAATTCTCAGATTATGAGATGGCGTGACTGACCACAGAGACAAAATATGACAAACATGGAAACCCTGACGATGTAGGTCACACAGATCTGAGATGTGTTTCACTGGTTGGGAGTGTGTGAGTGGGAAACCCCCAAACATCTCTTGTCTTCCCATGTGTGTTTTTTCACTCTACAGACAGGCACAGCTGCCACATTTGATCATCTAGAAAACAGAGCATCCATTGTAGTTCAATGGAGTGTTTATTTAACATCGTTGTCATGCGTGACTTTTCATTACAGCGCTCCCCGATAGTGCTATCAATCCTGCCAACTATTTCATGCTTCCTTTACGCTTGCACACACTTAGATACACTCAAGCAAACCTGAACAAGCGCTGAGTAGATTTCATAGTGATTATTATTATTTTCCAGAACGTTGCCTGATGGATGATGTTGTTCTGTCCCCCAGGCGATCAAGTCCAAGTATGCGAATCTGTACATCGCTGGTGCAGCGAACCCTGAGGGGGACTACCAGCTTGACGTTGACGTCTCTGGGCTGATCTTCTCCCATCACCCGCTCTTCAGTCGCGAACATGTCCTGGGGGCCCGTCTGGCTCAGCTGTATGATCAGTACCTTACCAGGCAGCGCAATAATCTCACAGGACACCTCACTGACAAGGTAAACTCCATCAGCAGACGGTCTCTGCTTGGTAAAGCTGTCACGACGACTCTGTGAAACTTCCCTCCTGAATACATCTAGAAATTTCTTGTATTATTCAAATATATATTCATAATATTGTGTGTTTCCTGTGTGTGCTGTAGTTGAATGGACTGAGGAGTGCACTGAGGAATATACTAGAGATCCACGGCGGGGAGAGCCTCACTCAAGCCATGCAGCAGAGGATATCTGAGTACAGTCTGGAGGTTAGGTGAGTTCACCAGATTGTCCTGTTCAGTCTGGAAACCGGTACCTTTTTAGCACCATGACTATCAACATTCCCGCTCTATGATTTTCCCCTGAACATCACAGGAACACTCGGCTGCTGCGGGACAGCGAGCAGGAGAAAGACAGGACTCTGCTGAAGAACGTAGTCAAAGTGTGGAAGGAGATCAAGGCCCTGAGAGACTTTCAGAAGTACACCAACACGCCCTATAAGCTCTACCTCAGAAGGTAAATCTCTTTGTGTAGTTTTTTTGACAAATCTATTTGTTGGCATTTTGTTTTGTTTTTTTCACAAAAGACATCAATACATACACACATATCCTACTCATCACAAATGAATCTCACATTTTTATCTTTTCATAATGTACCTCAAAGGGTGATTTGTCAAGTATTAATCCTGCCAAGTACATCTTTCCAAAATGATTTGGAAGCAGTGAAACAGTGTGCCCTCGGCATTGCATTTCACACATTGGTCTGGATCATTGGCATAACAATGGTGTAGTCTTTGTGCAGTTAGACAATTGGCTCATGTCTGTGCTGCTCCATATAACTTAGTGATAACATGCTATGTGCAGAGACTCTGATTACACATTCTCTACTACCTCTAACAAATGCTTGCTGGATAATGTGTGTATTTTCTCATTATAGTGTTCTACAGATGCTTGTTACCCTCTTTATTAATGTGCTGGTCTGTGTTTTTTTTTTTCAACCTCGCTCCAGAGAGAATGTGGACCGGGCGTCAGATGAGCAAGAGTACGAAGATGAAATCCTGGCAGAGGTTGTGGAATTGGAGGCAGAGACCGACGAGGATTACCTGAGAAAGCTGGCCGAGTACAAGAAACAGCTGGAGGAGTGGAAGCTCTGGAGAAGGAAACAGGTACTGTACCTGTCGGCCAAGCTGCTATTAGCTTACTGCAGATCTATCAGTGCTGTGTCGCCCGATAAGCAGTGGTGGAATGTAACTAAGCACATTTACTCAAGTACTGTACTTAAGTACAAATTCGAGGTACATTTTCTGCTGCTGAATACTTCTGCTCCACTACATCTCAGAGGCAAATATTGTAGTTTTTACTACACTACATTTGTTAGTTTTCAGATTACAGATGTGTTGATGTTGAATGTTTGTGATAAACTGAAGGATGAAGTGAAAGTCCTCCTCTTCATCCTTCTGAAGCTAAATAAAGTCTTTAAAAAGCCTCTTGGATCAGCTGGACAATGCATCGTCACAAAGCTGAAAACGGGCTGTTTTTCTGACTTTTTAGAGCTACGTGGTTCTCACAGGACAGCGACGCATAATTCATTTGCTATTAATCACGATTAAATATTTGAATCGATTGACAGCCCTAATTAACACACACACATCCTACTGTATGCTCACTGTTTACAGAGAGCCAAAAAGAAGAAGAAAAAAAAGAAGAAGAAAGGCCAGGCACAGGATGACACAGAAGAAGACGAGGATGAAGAGCAGGAGGTGAGCGAATCAGAGGGGCCCGCTGAAGAAGGCCCTCCGAAGCCGGAGCCTCCAGAGAAGCCCGAGTTTGACTCTATAGAGCAGCAGGTCAGAGAGAAAGCCTTCAGGATACGCAGGAAACCAGGAGAGTCCATCCTGATCCCTGAACTGTCTGCATCCGGAAACATCACCGCCAACGATCTGTGCCCCAGGTACGAGCACTAACACACAGTTTTACTTTCCTCCTAGAGTTTTTATTAAACATGTTGACATATAGAAAATACATCCACTTATCTGACCCCCTGGCAGATGTTTCACTTGTTTTGAGATGTTGAATCTGAACTTCTGTGTTATTGTGGCTCTGTGGACGTTCTTCATCATGTTTGTTTACTCCTTGTTGTAGGCCTGAAGTAGCTCGAAGAGAGGACGTCACGAGGCGCAGTCTTTTCATCAAGATCATCTACAACGACAAAGAAGTGTCCCGAACGGACAAACGCTCCCTGAACTCTGAGTTCAGAGTGCACTTTGGACAGATTTTCAATCTCAAGATAATTAACGTTCCCCAAAGCATCAATTTGCAGGTACAGTACAGAAACATTTAGCATCTAATCCACACATCTGCTTTAATAGATTACTACATGAGCTGCATTCTTTTATTGTTTATTGTAGTTATATAAATGTAATATCTGATGCTGTTAGATTGTTGCTAGGCCGCCCTGTTAAAGGGATAGTTCAGGTGTTTCTCAGTGGGGTTGTATGAGGTACTTCTCCAAAGTCAAGTGTATAACCTACAGTAGATGGAGTTTGGAGAAACAGACAGGAGTAGCAGCATGGGAGAAAAGCAATATACTGCTGTGGACGGGGGCAGCAGCTAAACACATTTTAGACACCTAAAAAAATCTATATCAGTTTAAGTGTGCACTATATTTTGAATATTTTCACCACTTCACCTCGCTGTCAGACAGCCATTTCAGACGGGGAACTGAAGCAGTTATCTATGCTCTCTTCAAAGCCACCACACTCCATTCACAAAAACAGTAATTTCACCTTACAGCAGAACACAGGAGTTGCAGGTCTACCGCTGCCTCGATCGGTTAGTTTGTTTGTGTTATTGTGTGATTTCGGTGAATCCGAACTAACCCTTTAAAACACCAAAGTCACACAATAACACAGACAAACTAACCGACCGAGGCAACGGTAGGCCAGCAACTCCCGTGTTCTGTGAGGTAAAATTACTGTTTTTGTCAATGCAGTCTGGCGGCTTTGAAGAGAGCATAGATAACAGCTTCAGTTCCCCGTCAGAAAGGGCTGTCTAAACGTCAACAAATATGGACTGAAGCAGAATATTTCCTTAGATAAAAACATGTTGTTCATTTTGGAAATGATTACATCCATCTTTATTCAATAAATGTTGACTTTTGAGCTTCTTCCAATAACTCTTCTGGAGTTATCAGAAATGTTTGGATCACATGAGTCTGAGACAATCCTACGCAGCCACCACTGGAATCTAATTCTACAAAACTAATAATATTAGTGTGGCCAAATCTTAATCTGTAACTGTGCAGAAATACCAACTTTAAACAGAAAGAATAGACGTGCAAAAATCAATGTTATGAACGAAGTTTCGAACTATGTGGTACAGCCCTAATTCTTTTCTCGTTTCTACATATTTGTGTGTGTGTGTGTAGGTGTTTGAGGAGATTGGCTCATCAAGCTCCGTCCTGGCTCAAGTGTTCATCCCGGTACCAGAATCCTCAGTGGTGACGGCCAGCGTCCCGCTTGAGGAATTTGAGTTTAGCAGCAACCAGAGAGTGATGTTCGACCACGAGGGCGTTGGAAGTGGTAAATGCCTTCATTTCCTATATTTCACTGTGATTCATAGCCCTCACAGGATCTTGTTATTTCAGTGATCTCAGTGTCCCTCATCCTCTCTGTTTGCCTCATCAGACGTGCCTATCTCCTTCGAGGCTGACGGCAGTAACAAACAGACCCTGCTGACCTCTGGGAAGCTGTCCTGCTGTGTTTCTTGGGGGACAGGGGAGGACGGTGTACCGCTCGCCCCTGCTCCGTCTCCACAACCTCACGGGTAAGGTCACTGAAAGGGCAGTGCTGGTGGCTGTGCATGCTTTAGCCCATGAACTACACGTCCTGTATGATTTACATCACTGCTTTCTGAAGCATTATACAGGTGTTTATATATTCATGAATGCAGCGGAAGCCAGTGGTTTCAGTTTATGTCAGCATCATATAAACTTGGCAATGTGCTCAGACTTCTTTAATATAATCAATCATCTTAAACTTTTAGCTTTATTTTTGCAGCAGGGGAAGTTTCTTAAAAGTCCTCTATAGGGGTGTTGAGATAAACTGGTATTGATGATATTTAAAAATAAAATATTGATGTCATCTTTAGGGCTGCAACTCACAATTATTTTCATTGTCGATTAATCTGTTGATTATTTTCTCCATTAATAGATTCGTTGTTTGGTCTATTAAATGTCAGAAAACGGTGAAATCGATCAGTGTTTCCCAAAGCCCAAGATGACGTCCTGACATTTTATTTTGGGTTGTTGAAAAGTCTTTGAAAAGTTGTGTGAACCCTGTTGTATGCTTATAAAACGAGTCCTTAGTAATGTATTGTGTTTGCAGTAAAAACACACATGTAGTCCTTTAAGTCGGTCCCTAAACGTTGTACCATGACTAAGTAACAAACAACCCAGTGGTAATAGTTTTTTAGAAGTATTAATCTCTTTCCTTCTCTGTGTTTTTAGTGGCCGTCTTGATGCCGTCACGTGTATTGGTGCATCTGGACTATATGACATGAAAAAAATTGGAGAGTGGGCCGCACGGTCCCGACTGGACCCCAACGATCCCAAAAATGCCTCCATCATGCAGCTGCTGAAAGTACGTATCAGAATACAACGATCCAGGAGACTCGCAGTTTTTACATTTTCAATAAAAACTTCTTTCTCTGTTCCCGTGGTTCGCCAGGTGGCCAGCAGCGGAGAGGTAACCGCTCCAGAGTACTTCCGTCTAGAACAGCTGCAGGAGGAGTTTAACTTTGTGACCGATGACGAGTTGGAGAGGAACAAAAGGTTTCGCCTGCTCCGTCTCAGGAACCAGGAAGTTCCAGAGTTTCGAAATTACAAGTGTGTTCCTGCTCTGGAGAGGGAGGTCACCGATAAGGTGTTCCAGGTCAGCCCTCCAAACATTTACTATTATTACAGAATAATATGGATGTGGCAGAATGAGGATGCTTTAGCTCTGTAGGAGACTTAATCCTTTTTCCTTTTGTTAAAAATGATTTCAGGATTATGAGAAGAGACTGAGAGAAGGAGAGATCGTTGACACTAAAGAACATCTGGATTCACACCGAGCCTTAGTAGCCAAATACCTCCAGAAGGTGAGTAACCCATCTGGTGTAAAGGTGTTTGTAATATTATCCTAAACGTTAGCACATTATAGCACTAAGTAGAGCTGGGCGATTATCACATTTTATTTTCAATTACAAAAGCTTCCAACGATTATGAAAACAAGATAATCGAGATGAACGCATGATGATGATCCAGCGCTGGATCATCATTTTCACCTTCCTTCCTAGTGTTTTCCATTAATTAATTTGTCCCGCCACAGTTTCATAATGAACCAAAATATTTGTACACTTCTCAACGGGTGGGATCTGCACAGTCTGCCCAGGGGGATTCAACACAGTGGGTCAGGGACGGCCGCTCCATGGTGCCAAAGAACCTATATTGCCAAGAAGTCAAATTCAATTGTTCGTTCTATTGCAACGTCAGTGTTGGGCAGCAGATCTACGCTTCTGCCATTTTGGACTGAAATCAACTACCGGACGCCAGTAAAACGTCCGCCTACAAAGTGCCATACAAAAGTAAAACTAAATTATTTCTATAATATTGTCATATTCTACCTAAATGGCCTGTGTTGAACAATAAAATGTCATAAATATAATAAATGTCTTCAGTCCAAAATGGCGGCTCTTTGCTTCTATACTCTTTGATGGCACTGACTGGCCCTTGCCAGTCTTTTTTCCCCCATGACGGTGCACCGCGACCGGCTCTAAGTTGGCTTGAAAAGGCCCGGGATGAAGCTTCATAGCACCCCTCATCTGGACCTCACCACTTCCCATCTAGCCTCCTAATTTTGCTCTCAAAGCGCTCCAGATTGATGCATTTAACCGTAAAATGTACAAAATTGTCTTACAATGGAGCATGCCTCCGGACCCCCCTAGAGGGTCCAAGGTCCACCCACCACAGTCTCACGAAATCTAAAAGTCCAAAATCACTCTCAGCCATGAGCTGAACTAACATTGACAAAGGCAAAGCCAAGATGGCAAAAAGAGAGTCTTTAATTAAAGTAAGAATTATATTTAGAGGTCAAAAACGGTCATTTTTAACAGACTTTTGTTTTCCGACAAGTTCCATAAATGAAAAAAGTCTGAAAAACATCTGAAATAAAGTCTAAACAATGTCTGAAAAAGGTAAAAAAAAAAAAAAAAAAAAAGTTTGAAAAATGCAGGAAAAAAAGACTCTGAAAATAAAGGTTCAATAAATGTTTGATGTTTCCAAAGTCAATGAGTGATCATGTTAAATAATCAGGATCTCAATATTGACCAAAATAATCGTGATTATGATTTTTGCCATAATCAAGCAGCCCTGGTGCTAAGTGTTGTATAATCTTCCCACAGATCCGAGAATCGGTCATCAACAGATTTCTTCTTGCCAAACATCACTACCTTCTGTCTGACCTGGTGATAGAAGAGGAGATACCAAGCATCGGGTAAATACTCTCATTATTAACTCACTAAATAGTCTGTCTCACTTTTACCTCCCACCTTTCACAACTGACACTTTTTCACATTTGTGTTTATGCATGTTGCCGTAATTTCTTTATTTCTTGCCAATCATAAAATAGTAATACAAGCATGTATATATGCATGTAATTTATCATTTGTGTATTTATCTTACGCTTATTCCTCTTGTCAAAAAGAATAGAGTAAATTACAAAGAGAGCCTGAACTCCCCGCTCCAGTTGTGAAGGAAAGGTTAGATAAATTAGATTACTTTGAACTGTTGGACCGACGGCGGAATCAGCCGATCACAGAGTGACGGAGCCGATATAAATCACAGGCTGATGTGAGAATGTTTCTTGGCCTGCTGCTGCTTTGGCCTGTTTGATGTTGAACTCAACACAACATTCCCCTGGCTGTAGTACTGCCCTCTGGCACAGCTCAAGGCGGTTTTTAGTTTGTTTTAGAGCAGGTTTTACAACATGTGGACATGATAACAGAAAATATGAAATTAATTTTAGCCTTTGATGGCAGATTTATACGTAATAATGTACAACCCTCAATGCCAATCCCGCTGTTGGCTGTTACTTTGCATGTTTTTTTCCGTTATTGAAGGTGAATGTTATAATCTTTTCTGTTCCATTTTTCTGTTATGCATTTTTTACCAGCAGTGCAGGTCCAGGGTATGAGTTTCTTTCTTTTTCTCCCACCCGCCGTGTCTCTGTGTCTCCATTTAGTTTGAACCCTGAGTAAAAGTGCAGTAGTGACCATAGACCGTGTGTAGTATTCAGTCCTTTCAGGATTTTGCAGAGTTTATTTCATCAAAAATATTTGATTTTTTTCAGTGTTTTCTCAAAAATGAAGATGATTTTTTTGCTCTAAAATTGCAAAAATTGGTTAAAAAAAGTTACAATTCTACAAATGTGTGCCATATTTTTCTAATACTGTAATCATTTATAATAGTGTTATAATGTTTACTTATTATAACAATATATTTATTACAGCACTAATGTGGAAGTTAATAATTTAGCTTCGTCTGCTATATACATGCTGAAAGACAGTTTACTCAAAGTGTAACAAAACCGTAGTGCATCTAAGTTGACTAATCAACTAAGAGGGGGCAGCCCTACTAAATAACACTGTTAATTATGTGCTTAAACACTTTGCAAGGCAGCATGGGACAGTTTGCCTGTAATATTCTGGTATATTTCCTTTGTTCAAACAAGTGAAGCAGTCGTCTTCCTGGTAGCCAACTGTGCCACAATTTAATCCTGCATATTTCCGTTAGTAGTATACAGATACTAAGGTGGTGGAGGAAGTACCCGGATCCTTTTCTTAAGTAAAAGTACTAATACCACACTGAAAATATTCTGTAACAAGTGAAAGTCCTGAATTGAAAAGTATTTCTGTAGAATCGGGAAAATGTACTTAAAGTTATAGACCAATATTATATCATTAGATTATTATTACTCAATATGATAATGTGCAGTAATGTAAAATGCCGATTTTACTGTTGTAGTTAGTTGAGCTGGAGCTAATTTTGAACTATTAACTAATGATTATTTTCATTATAGATTAATATGCTGATTATTTTCTCATTTTGGAAACGCATGTTTTTCCTCTGCATCCATGTTGGTTCTTACCCATAATGCCACAGTTGTGCAAACCTTACATAAATTGCACTATATTTTAACCAATCATTATTTTAAGGTGATATTTTTTAACCAATATTTCACTTTTAAAATCTTATTTATCACATTCTTAATCATTTTTAATATGAACTCAAATGATTTATGACAGTAAATGTAAAATAAACATCTCAATGAGACAGTAACAGGTTCCATTTTTTTCAGCAGCTCTTACTCTGCGATAACGGAAATGAAAATGTTGACGTAAACATGACCTCTAAATTAGTGTTGTGGTGATGAAACTGCAGATACCTGGAGGGACTGAGTACTGTTGGTGGTAATAATCCCATCCCACACTTTGAATGTAACGTATTTTTTGATCTCTCTACAGTCTGATATCCGTTTTCAGTCCCGTGTTGGTCGTTGACTAATAGATAATAACAGCTGTTTGTTGTGACAATCAGGATTCTGGGAATGAACCTTTTCAAGCTGGCTGAACCCAAGCGGCCGCTGAAACCTCAGAGGAAAGAGAGGAAGAAGGTGACGGCTCAGAATCTGTCTGATGGAGACATTAAACTGCTGGTGAACATCATCCGGGCCTACGACATCCCCGTCCGCCGGCAGCAGAGCAAGTGAGTGCTCAGTGAAGCCAGTTAAACTCAGAGTAGTGTGGAGGAGAGTAAAATAATCCTCACTTGTCCTCAGAAATAATTTTAGACAGGACGTTGAACTTTGTGTTTTTATTCCAGTAAACCAGGACCGACTCAGATTGCCATCCAGGGCGCTGATTGGCTCCTCAGCCAGGTACAATACACTTTAACTCTCCTTTACAGCTGACCAGCAGCCATATCTTCATTGGTATGGGATCTATATTATGTGTTATGTGTGTGTTTGTTATTATAGGTACAGGTGAGGCCCTTTGTGGAGGTTTCCTTCCAGCGCACAGTGCTACAAACAACCACAGCTGATGGACCAAACCCCTGCTGGAACGAGGAGCTGCAGCTACCGTTCAGGTGACAACTGTGAATCTCATACTTTGACTTTTGACTTTTATGATAAATGTTTACATCTTTGTTTTATGGCCACTGGGCGCTACTTGTGGCCAATTCCAAATCAGCTGTATCTACTTAAAAACCATTAAAACATACAAATCTTTTTAGATAATGTAGTGCACTTAAAGGGGTAGTTAGAGTGTTTTGAAGTATGTTTGTATGAGGTAGCCTACTTATCCATAGTCAGTCAGTAGATGGTGGTCGGCACACAACAATCGACATCATTATGTAGTTATTTTGGCGTCCTTTTGATCTGTTTATTGCAATTAAATCACAGCACAATCTGTTTATTTTGAGTTCATACTGCTGTAGCAACACGTGGCTTGCTAGATAGACACGAGCGCCGGTGATGTTTTGAACCCAGACACGACGGCGTTTGGTTTTCCGACGTATCTGGGACTTCCACTTTCTACAGGTACAGAGCAGCAACAGAGGTTATTTCAGGCATGGTTGATGAAACGTTGTTGGTATCTACATGGAGGTAAACACCTCCTCCTCTCCGGAGCGTCTAGTGCAAGTGATGCAAATGAACACAAACTAGGGCTGCATAATTAATTGAAATTTTACTGAAATTGCAAAATGACCTACTGCAATTTTCAAATCGCAGTATTTATTAAAGGTGAAATGTGTCAAAATACCATTTTCAATTAAATATTGTGGTGCTGCAGAGACATCCTGGCCTACACATCATATTCTACAGACTTAAGAAAACATCTTTGTTTGGTACAGATCACCACAAAAAAATATTCTACTGATATAGATGTTTTTAGGTGTCTAAAATGCGTTTCGTTGCTGCCTCTGTCCACAGCAGTACATTACTTTGCTCCTGTGCTGGTACTCCTGTCTGTTTCTACTAACTCCATCTACTGTAGGTAATACACTGACTATGGAGATGTACCTCATACAACCACACTGAGAAACATCCAAACTATTCTTTTTTTAACAGTTAGATAAACTCTTCTTCTTCACTACAGCGCCCCAAATGGTGACTACAGCACTGCTGCCTTGCAGTCAGTCAAAGACGAAGTCTTCATCAACATATTTGATGAGGTGGTTTATGAAACCGGAGTGGTGAGTAAAACATTTTCTCTCTTCTCACTCACAGTAATTATATCAGAACATGTTCCTTGAGTTGTATTATTTGTTCTTTGCTTCATGATTTTAACACCGTTTGCTCGTCAGAATGACAAAGACAAAGGGAAATCAATAACCACCCGGGTAGAGAAGCACTGGCTGGGCTCCATCAAGATCCCCTTCAGCACCATTTACTCTCAGTCCAGGGTGAGAGTCCTTGTTGTTGTGTATTTATTACCGAGCGCGGTGGCCGTACTAACAGATCAGACTGACTGTTATTTTGATTCCATCGTATAGATTGATGGAACATTCAAGGTGAACACACCGGCCGTGTTGCTGGGGTACAGTAAGGAGTGGAGCCGTGGCCCTACTGGAGGTTACGATACTTTGCGGAGCCTGAGTGAGGGAGCGTTCGTCACCCTCTTCATCACCATTGAACCTCAGCTGGTGCCTGGAGAGTCTGTCAGGGAAAAGGTAAGTCATGTTTAATAAGTGCCAGAGTCAAGGATGGATCCTGTCTGCTTTTTAGTGCCTGGCCTGCATCACCGTCTGCTAGTATGTCTTCAGTTCATTTCATTTCCATCTCAAATACTTTATCAGCTATGTTCACATGCTGTCCATGCTCTCATAACGCATCATCGTATTAATTTGTTCTTTTGTGCCACTTCATTTGCTTTTGCTCGGCTACATATGTTAGATTATGGAGATGAAGGTAACTGTCCATTCAAACACTCCATCCATCATTCTTAAGGAGGCATATTGGTTCATTTACATTGCGCTGTCCCGTATTCCTCTGCTGTAACCTTTGACCTTTGTATGCAGTTTGACAGCCAAGAGGATGAGCATTTACTGCAGGCGTCAGAGAGGTTTGAGAGGGAGGCAGCTCAGGGCTACCCGGACCGACCTTGCATGACCACCGTCATCGACCTCAATGGGAAGACGGTCTTCATCACGCGTTACATCCGACCACTCACACCCCCGGAGGAGCTTCTGGATACATTCCCCAATAACGCCGCGGAGACGTCGGTCAGTCGCTTGATTGAATGTAGAAAGAGGCTACTCCTCTCTTCTTTGGTAGTAATTACTTTTCCTGTAATGACACTCTATCCTCTCACAGGCGCTGGTTGCCCGATTTGTCTCGCTCATCCCTTTCCTGCCAGACAGAGTTTCGTTTTCTGGAGCCTGTGACCTGTGGAGCACCTGTGATGTGAGTGAATCCTCTCTGACCCCCTTTTCCACCAAATTAGCGCTGGTTCTTGAACCGGTTCTGTTCAGGATTCGTGGAATCTAACCAGCTTGCATTTCCACCAGTTTTGAGCTTAAAGGTCCCACATCATGCTCATTTTCAGGTTCATACTTGTATTTTGTGTTTCTACTAGAACATGTTTACATGCTGTAATGTTAAAAAAAACCTTAATTTTCCTCATACTGTCTGCCTGAATATACCTGTATTCACCCTCTGTCTGAAACGCTCCGTTTTAGTGCATTTCAACGGAAATGCAACAGAACTGCGTTGCTAGGCAACAGTTTTTGGTCCATGTTTACTTCCTGTCAGCTGATGTTATTCACATACACTGCAACAGGTAATAAACTGGGACACATTTAGAATGTTTATGTTTTAAACCGTGTAATGATCTCTAAATATTGTATATTTGTGACATCACAAATGGACAGAAATCTAACGGCTTGTTTCAAACGCACAATTTCTTAATACAGGCTGTGTGTATTTCTCCGTATATTGAGTGTTTTGATAGTTTAACAGTATTTATATAGCACTTAAATCTGCTTTATCATATAAAAGACATGAAAATCGCACATTTTACAATCTGGGACCTTTTAACCATTGTAATCAAAGATGCGTCATCACTGGAGGGCGTTGCACAATGCACAAACGGAAGTAAATAGTAGTAACAAGCTGGTGAATCGCATTGATAATCAGCAAGCTTTTGGCCTGTTATTACAGATATTTGCTTTTATCCAAAAAACAAGCATGGACCAACTATTAATGAGACCACTGCACGCTCTTTTTACGATGATTCTCACTCGACTACTACTTTGTTGCCTTCTCCATCCTCTCTTTCAACCCATAGAATATGAAATGCCCACTGAATGTATCACGGTTGGCACTCCAGGTCAAGGAAACCCTGCTATTTTTTGGTTTCAGCTGCAAGTTTTTGGGTTGCAAATCAATTTATTTTTCGTTGATGCTCCGAACGGTTCAAAATTAGGTGTGTGAACCGGAACGGAACCTGTTCCATGTTTGGTGGAAAAGGGAGTAAGTGAGGTATCGTGATTGTAAGAGGAGGGAAAATGCTCATCTTACAGTAACTTGTCTTTCCTCTTCTTGTTTTTAGCAATTCCTCACCCTCCTAGCAGGAGATGAAGAAGAACATGCTGTACTGCTGTGCAACTTCTTCCTGTCTATGGGCAAGACAGCCTGGCTTATCATTGGAACTGCTATACCAGAGGTGTGTAACAATCATACAGCAATGCCCCTACATGGAGAAGAGATTAAAAAATATGTTTGTTTTTTCACTTAAAGGTATAATATGCAACTTTTAAGCATTAAAAATGTCTAAAAACGAATAGACCTACTGTATGTTATATATTTAGTTGAAGCACGAAGTTAGCGGCAGCTCGGCTCACAGCCCCTCCGGGACGTCCTGCATCTGCCGAACAGCGTTGGAGAAACACAGATTTTTAACGTGAAGCTGCTTTATTCAGTGTTTTTACCGGTTTGTTTTGGAGAGGAGGAGACCTCTGTGGTAAAAACCTCCTGGACGATGAACACTGAAGGAATCCAAACAGGGAGAAGCTGACTGACATGATGAACTCCCATAATCCCACGCTGCTTCAACATGCCACCAAACTCCATCCGTTGTTATTGTTTTGATTGAGAGACCCCCTAGTGGCAGAAAATGACATATTATGCGTTTAATAAGATCAAAAGTCTCTCTGGTATGGACATTTGTGTAAAGAATAATGAAGTCTTTCTGCAGCAGCACTAAGATTTTGGATGTCTTTATTTCTCAGGGACCCACAGCGTATGTCTTGACCTCCGAGCAGAGCCGCTTCCTGATCTGGAACCCCAGCAGCGCTCAGTTCTACGGACAGTACGACACCTTCTGCCCCCTGCAAACAGTCGGTTGCCTGATCAATGCCGATAATGTGAGCAACTATATAACATCAAATTACCAGTTCAATGACATGGCATCTAACTCTTCATTTCCTTTAGATTGCAGCAGATTATTTAATTATTTAATTTTTATTTAGGTGTGGTTCAACATTCAAGAATATAAGTCACCAATGACGATGAATTTTGACACCTCAAAAGCCCATTTGTGGAAGCCGTTTTTCTCCGGATCCTTCGCTCACCCCGGGCTGTCCAGTGTACAAGTGAGTGCTCAACATTTATCTATAATCTTGATGTATGTTCAGTGGTATTTTTATACTAAATCTAATTCTCTTTAGCCAGAGGAGCTGATATATCGGCGCACTGACAAAGCAGCTGCAGTAGAGCTTCAGGACAGGCAAGTCCACACTGCGTCATGTTGATTTTTCTAGGCCACAAACACACACGAGACAAAAACATTTACCATCTCACGCTCTCCGTAGAATTGAGAATATCCTGAAGGAGAAGATCATGGCGTGGCGCCCTCGTCACCCAACGCGCTGGAACCGCTACTGCACCACCACCCTGAAACAGTTCCTGCCCAAACTGGAGCTGAGCGGAGGGCGGGACGTGGCCGAGGGGCATCGCCACGAGTTGCAGAGCCTGCTGGGAGACCACAAGGTAAGTCTGAAATGGTTGGAAAATTCTGGCTCATTTATCGGAAAAAAACGGCAGCTGGCAGAATGCACATTAATGATGCATTAATAAACTCCTATCATAAATAGGCTATATAAATAACTAATAGGATCTTTTCTTCTTTCTTTTTTTTTAGATTTCAGGATTCCCGCTCAATATGCCGTTCTCTGAGATCCGGCCCATCATAGAGGCCGTGCACAGCACTGGAGTTCACAACGTTCAGGCATCAAATGTGGAGTTTGCCCTGGCCGTGTATGTGCACTCCTACCCGAATAATATCCTGTCTGTGTGGGTCTACCTGGCCTCACTAGTGCGCACATGACACACGAGTGCTTCACTTTTTGTATATAAATGACCTTTTTGTTACTCACACACTGTTTGCACACTATTGTATATTGAATGTATATAAGGGATATCAGGTAAATTCTGTACCTGTTCATCAAATCCTGCATTAAATCCCACCTTTCTGAATAATATTCAGTTGTTCTTGACTCTTGAGAATAGACATTAATTGGCTTGTGTTGCTGTTGTATTCGACTGTATTGAAATGTGTGGATAATTTTTTCTAATTATTAATTATTTTTTTATATTTTTTATTATTAATATCTGTGGAAACATGATTTTTAGTAGTAGAAGTAGTTGTTGTTGTAATACTCATTTCGGCCACAAGAGGCTGAGGTGCACCACTACCCCATGTTCTAAATAGGACTGAAAGCATTAAATATTTTATTGATAGCATTTTTATAGATGAACATTTAAAAAAAAAATACATCTAGAGAGCCTTTAGAAATGTGCGGAATAAAAGTATGGCTTTTCCTGAATTTTGTATTTTTGTATTTTTTTTTATTTTGGCAGGTCCAAAATAAATGTTTTGTTTATCTCTCTGGAAGATATCTGACGTGAGCCGATAGTAAAACAACATTGGTATCACGTGGTATCTCTGTGTCGTCAGTTAGTGCGGTAAATAATGGATAAATTGCTGAGATTGACGGTAAATGCCTGGCAACGACTTGTTGTGAAGTAAATACAATGGAACGGGGAGAATGCGACATCTAGTGGCTGAATGTTATCAATAGCACCTTTAATTCTTGTTGTTGGGTATGTATGTCAGTATTTATGTGTATGAGTGTGTCTATATTTGCAACTGATAAAGAGACAGAAGAGAGAGGGAAGACTGAGCAAATAATAATAAAATACATAATAATGTTATAATGATAATGATAATAAAAATACATAAATATTTATTTTATTATTTATTATTTTTATACATAAGTTGACATCTCTTGGTCACCTTCCTTCAGTTTTGAAGGTTTTATTTACTAAAGCTGTTCAAAACATTTTTGCTGATCTGGGAGCGTATATCTCCTCGAGTCACAGTGAAATATTTATATAACATTTTATTATAACACTGACTCCAGATCAGTGTTTACTGGCCCTCGAACAGTTTCTTTCCCTGGGCCATATGGACACTGAACAAACAATAAATCTGTGCAATATTAATACACTGAATGTGAAATACATTTGTCTGTGTAATATATCCTTGATGCAATATATACGATACGATAATACGACAAGACTTTATTGTCAGACAGGTCTGAAATTTGTTTTGCATAACAGCAGCTCCATTTGCAACATCACAAAAAGGACAAAGACAAGAAACAAGGATACACACATTTAAACATTACAATCACATTATATATACCTCAAGTGCAACTACCTGTTTACATTTTATGTATTACATCTACCCTACCTATTTTACAAGTGCAATTACCTCTGTTTACATTACATCTATTTTTATATTTTATACTTCTAGTGTAACACTTCTGTTTATATTTATTTATTACATCTACTTTACCGGTTTTATTTGCTTTATATAACTGTGTGTGTGTATTACCTGTTATATGTTTTATCTGTTATATGTTTTACCTGTTTTATTTGCTTTATAACTGTGTGTGTTTTACCCGTTATATGTTTTATCTGCCTCGTTTAGTCTTGTCAAGTATTTGTTTTAAAGCACTGACCAGAAGTGGCAACTGTGAATCTCCTTCTATTTATTACAATATTTTATTATAACACTGACTCCAGATCAGTGTTTACTGGCCCTCTGTGGTCACATGACCTGTTCTCTGGTTGATCGTCTCTGCGGCTGCGCAGTGAGCTCTAGATGAGATCGTTCTGCGGCTGCGCAGTGGGCCCTTGATGAGATCGTTCTGCGGCTGCGCAGTGAGCTCTAGTTGATGACGCAGTGAGCCTCAGACAGTAGAGATGGCTCCCTTCCCGGACGAGGTGGATGTGTTTACTGGACCTCACTGGAGGATGAAGCAGCTGGTGGGCCTCTACTGCGAGAAGGTGCGTTTAGATAACTCTCTATCGTTAACGTGGAGGTTTAAAACAGGAACATATGAAGCTGTGTGACTAACAGGACGGCTGCAGGCGAGCTAGCACCACAGCTAGCATGTAGCTGTTAGCATCCTGTTAGCATGAACTCTCTGAGGATGTTTAGAGGCTTTTCGTGCTTCCACTTATAAAGTTAGAGGTTCATGGAGGTGTTTGCTGAACCAGCATGTTGAAGCAGGTGTTGAGAAGCTGTTGATGAACTTTAAAGAACCTCTAGCTACACATGCTAATGCTATGCTAACAGGTTTAACTCATGTATAGATGTGTTGTTATGCAACACGGTGTAAGCTTCCTCTAATGTTCTCTGCTGCTGCATCACCAACACATCCCCAACACATCCCCAACACCTCACCAACACATCCCCAACACATCACCAACACATCCTCTGCTTTCATTACAGATTACATTACACAATGTTTATGTAGTTTACTGTTGTAATGTAACTTACTTATCACCTGTCACTGTCAATATACACCCCACACGTTGTGTGTATACAGTTTATAGACATCTATACATGATATACCATCCAGTCCATTCACTAGTTATTTCTTTGCACTATTTGTATTGTTTACTACTTTTACATAACACTTGCTTTGTATATAGACGTTTTATTTTATATTTATATACACCTATTTTTATACATATATATATATATATATATATATATATATATATATATATATATACTCCTATTTTTATACTTATATATACACACCTATTTTTATACTTATATATATATGTATATATATATACACCTATTTTTATATATATATATATATATACTCCTATTTTTATACTTATATATACACACCTATTTTTATACTTATATATATGTATATATATATATATACACCTATTTTTATACATATATATATATATATATATATATATACTCCTATTTTTATACTTATATATACACACCTATTTTTATACTTATATATATATGTATATATATATACACCTATTTTTATATATATATATATATATATATATACTCCTATTTTTATACTTATATATACACACCTATTTTTATACTTATATATATGTATATATATATATATACACCTATTTTTATACATATATATATATATATATATATACACCTATTTTTATACATATATATATACATATATATACACCTATTTTTATATTTATATATATATATAGACACACACCTATTTTTATACTTATATATATATATATATATATATATACTCCTATTTATATATATATATATACTCCTATTTTTATACTTATATATACACACCTATTTTTATACTTATATATATATATATATATATATATAACTACCTACCTATTTTTATATATATATATATATATATATACATACACACACACACACCTATTTTTTCACATGGGTACATACTAATCCTGTCTATTTACCTTTTATTTGTTCAGCATTGTTGTCCTTGTTCCTAGGTGTTATTTCTATATCTGTGTACATTGAGAACAATGCAAAAAAAACAGTCAAAATCCTTGTATGTGTAGCTACATACTTATCCAATATAGGTGATTCTGATAATGCACGACGGGTGTACTAAGGATTTTATTTATTGCATGGATGTCTGTAGTATAAACATAAATAACATTACATTTCATAATAAATTAGTTATTCTTTGTTTTTTTCCACAGCTGTCCAAAACCAACTTCTCCAACAACAATGATTTCCGCTCATTTCTTCAGTCGCTGTGCGCCACCTTTAAGGAGTTCAAGATGCACGAACAGATTGAGAACGAGTACATCATCGGCCTGCTGCAGAAGCGCTGCTGCACCGTGTACAACGTGCACTCTGACAACAAGCTCTCGGAGATGTTGTCCCTCTTTGAAAAAGGGCTGCACAACGTTAAGGTAAATATAGATGCTTTACACATAGATGTTTTTACACCTATAGGCTTTACTTGAAGGGAAAACAACATACATGCGTTCTGCAGAGCTCAGCTGATAGTTGATGCTCAATGGTGGGGTAACACTCTGTCATTAGAATAACTATTATTTTAGCCACACAAAGATTGCAGCATCAACAACAACATCACAATTATTATTTTTCATATATACATTTTAAATGTACAGATGGGAAATAGTATATTTAGTATCATTTATTTTAAAGCCTGTTTACAATTTGTAGCATCCATTTTTTATAAAACTAGCAAAAACCCAAGTTTTTGTCACTATTGTATGGGGTTTCAAACGTTTTATTTTATTTCTTCGGTAAAGGCCAGATGCAGAAAGAAGTGGGCTGAATTGTATAATAAAGGCAGGGTTGTTTTTGTGATTTGCTTAACAAGAAAGAAGAAGTATTGTTCTCTCTCGAGCTATGGGCAAACCAATAGAATGGGCTTTCCAGAATGATGCAATTGTGTAAATCTTAATATCCGCTCTGCCTCCGTCAGTTTGTAAAACACAAAGGAACATCCTGTATCTTTGGATGGAGATTACAAACTCTGTCTTAGGGGAAAGATGTTTGTCTTGACATGAATTATTCTGTGCTGAGATTTTTTTTTATGGTTAGAGGACCTTATTTTGACTTTTCCTCAGTTGTTAAAGAAACATTGCAGAATATTAGGTCTGAGAAGTTTATAAATCATAATAGGTATGTGTAATAATCTAGCGGGTCTAGTTATGAAAATAATGAAGATGTTGTAGCCCGGATTGTAAAGAAGAACTGCCATGTTTTGGTTTTAAGAGACTCCATGAATTAACAATTGTTATGTGTTTTTAGAATGAATATGAGCAGCTTAACTATGCCCGGCAGCTGAAGGAGAGACTAGAAGCTTTCACACAAGACTTCCTGCCCCACATGAAGGAAGAAGAAGAGGTATACGATGTTAAAATTCCTTTTTCTTGTTATTATAACATATATTTTAATTCATTGATTCCCCCAAAGAATGGGTAAGACTAAATTGTGTTCCTAAACAACAAAGAAAAAAAAGCATTAAAAAAAGCTAAGGAAACATATTGCTCATATCCCAGCAAACTGCACTGTTGCAAGCTGTTTATAAACTAAGGAGATTCGTTGCAGGTGTTTCAGCCTATGCTTATGCAGTACTTCACCTACGAGGAGCTCAAGGACATCAAGAAACAGGTGATAGCGCAACACTGCAGCCAACACCAAGGGGACTGTGCCGCTGAGGTGTTGAAGGGCTTCAGCTTGTGGAGCCAGGCGGAGGAGCTGCAAAAAGCCTTTAAATATGCCGACCACGAGAAGACGGATTACGGTTAGTGAATAAAATATATTCCTAAATGTTAAAACTAGTTTTTATGCAAACACACTAGAAGCCACAAGTAATTAGAAGAAATGGTTCATGTTTCTCATACCTGGAGCGAGGTTAAGTGGTTCAGAATTCAATATACCGGTCACAGCATGTACATGAATGACTAGTTCTCTCAGTATTTCTGTGTACAGCAGACGCCGGAGGGGAAAGTCACAAGTCTGTACACTTTTCAAATATAGGGAGGTACATAGCTAAGTTTGTCACACTGTTGTGGCACTGAAAATTAATGACACATTTGATGCTTAATTGTGTAATTTAAAACTAGAGTCGGTAATCTTTAGAAACTAACAAGAGTGCGCTAGATTTTTTTAAATGATTCAACCTTAAAACCTAACTCAGTGTTGCCAACTGTTTTCCAATGAAAGTAGCTAGCAGCACTAGCTCCAAAAGTCCCTAAATCTGGAGAGAAAATCGCCAACTTGGCAACACTGACAGTCCGTTGCTTCAGGCCTCCCTCCAAAGACACTCCACCAAAATTATAATCAAGAAAGTAAACAAGCTAGCAGTTTGTGGAAGACTCCGGTGGCACGCAATGAGTGCGCATGTAGGTAGGCAGGTAGTTAGACAGGCAGGTAGCCCGAATGATTGGACGGGCTTATAACAGTCCTTCGACAGCCACGGGTACCAGATTCCTTCTTTATTTTTCAGAGCATTTGATTTATTGATTGCTGTCAGGATGTAATGAGAATTTAAACAACTATAACAAAAATGTGTTTTTGAAGAAGGTTTAACAAGTAAAAATACCAAATGTGGAAGAGCCAGTTTAATCTAAAATGTGAAAACCTGTTCTATCACTTTGGGTTCTGGTTATTTGTGATGGGCATTTCTAATATTTGAGTCATTTATAAACAAAAGAAACGAAAGAAAAATCAAGTAGATTGTATTGTCCAGCACTTGTTATGCAATAGGCTTTTTTTCACAGCAGACATTTTGACTTGTCATAGAGAAATACAGGTCTTACTAATAACATAAACAATGGCTCCGTCCTATTCAAGTGTCCCACTAAGCTGTGACTGTGTGACAGAGAGTCAGCATGTACCACAGCAGGACCTTGAAACAGAGCCAGCTAAAGCGGAATTCAGCTGTCAGGAATTGTATTATTTACACCTGTGCTTTTCCTACTGTGAAATGTCAAAGTGTCTTCTGTGAAAAAGGCCGACGTCTGTCTGAACAATGCCATATTTAACTTTTTAAGTCATTAGTTTCGTGAAAGGATAAATTGGCGTTTGTAAAAAGGTGCATTTCATAATTTTGGTATTTGAGTCGATAATGCTGTTTTGTTTTTTTCCTCAGAACTGGAAAAGAACAGGAATTCTTCAACCCACATCTCCCAGCTTCCTACAGAAATCATGCTGAGGCTGTTCCACTATTTGGGCCCTGAAGATCTGTGTCGCTGCAGTCAAGTGTGCAGCTCTTGGTCGGAGCTGACCAAGACCGGCTCTCTGTGGAGGCACCTCTACCCCGTTCACTGGGCCAGAGGTAGGCTGCCAGTAGCTGGTGGTTACCTTGACGAACAAAATATTTTTTACTAAGCTTAATTTTCTCTGTAAACAAACACTTAATTGTATTAAGTATGTATAGTGGTACACTGCTGATAAATGTTTGTGTCTTTAATGTAGGTGATTATTATAGTGGCCCCCCCGGGGATCTGGACCAGGACCCAGATGAGGATTGGGTGAAGAGTCGGCAGAATGAGGGTCGGGCCTATCAGGAATGGGATGAGGATGCTGATGTTGATGAGTCTGGTAAGTTAAGAACAACGGTGTAATCAGGAATGTTCTATTGCTATTTTCAAACCCCTTCAACCTGCCTTTGGCAAGCTTTTAAATTAAAATTAGGTGAGATAAAACGTATCTTAATTTAGTAGCTTGCCAAAAAAATGTCAGTGAGTGCCCTTAAAAACACGATGAGCACTGTTTTTAATGCTCTAAAGTGTGAGATAATCAAGTATTTGTTTACACTGGTCAGCTGTAAAAGAGGCTCTATGTCATAAACAGATTATGCACCTAGAAAGTCAACTAAAATATATCTCCATTAACACTTGTATCAAAAAGCATGGGCTGGGTTGTTCTGACATTTCCATTATTTGGTTATCATGTTGATATAAGATAATAAAAGTATAGTGTGAGAAAATCTCAATGTGTTTGCCCAAGGTCCTCTGGCAGGACGCTCCACATTCGCTCACATGCTCTTGTGGTGAATTCAGTCACCTTTTTAAAGCCGTTTCTCACCAGTAGGAATACAGAAAATCCACATGCAAATTTTCTCTTTGTGTCTCGTACAATATTGAGTGTTGAGACACTAAATTGATAAGACGTTCTCACATCTTGGCAGCAAGATTGCTTTTTTTTTAATTGAGAAAAATATTCATATGACATTGCAGACATGTTCTCAACATAATGGTTCAGAAAAACAAGGATATTAATTTAAAGAAATAAACAGAAATAAAAATCATAATTTAAATAATAGAATTTGGATGAGTTAACTTACAAAATTTAAAATTATCAGGGAAAAACAGCATACATTATTCTTCGTTAAAGACTTGAGCTACACCTGGCGGTATGACATCATTTGGAACAAAGGATTTCATTGGTCAAACATATATTTCCGCAGGCGGAAATCCGCTGAAATCGATGTCCATCAGAATATTTTTTCCCCGCACAAATGTTCCGCATGGATGTGCAAGCGTTCATAAGAACCCACGAAATCATTTTTTATTAATTTCTGTGCGAGTTTTTCTGGACGTAAATCCGTGCTTGGTGTGAAACGGCTTTAATTCACCTTCTTTTCTGGCTGCACTCTGACATAAAGGTAGTAAACACGCCTGCAGTGTAGCGTAACATGTTTTCTATTATTTAAATTGGATAAATTATGTCATCCATGTTCTTGTTGATTATCTCTTCAGATGTGTCGGGACATAAGCAGGGCTCCCTGGCGATTGACACTGCTCAGCGAGAGAAGAGGCTTCTGAACGGGATGATCCACAACCTCCTGCCAGCTGTGGGTCCGTCTGTCAAGTCCATTGTTCTGGCGTACAGTTCTACCGTCTCCAGTAAAATGGTGTGCAGCGCAAAATCTTTGTTTTGACTGTAATCGTACGACACCCGATTATAAAGATTGTGTCAAGTCTGAACTGTCATACTTTTGTCCTCCTTTCAGGTGCGCCAGATCCTCAGTCTCTGCCCCAATATTAGTCACCTGGACCTGACCCAGACTGATGTTACAGACTGTGCATTTGACAGGTAAATATTAAAAGTCATCACTAAAATAACCTTGTCATTTACTCTGGTCAGTTCTTTTTTATATAGAGGAAACTCATTACTCTGTTCTTGCTGTCCTCCCTCTTTCAGCTGGTCGTCTCTCGGAGCTTGTCTCTATCTGGAGCACCTGGATCTGTCGGGTTGCGAGAAGATTACTGATCACACCATGAAGAAGCTGTCCGTCGGGCTGGGTGACCTCATGTCCTCCACCTGCTTTGACAAGCGTTCAGACCGACGAGCCAAGCTTCTCAAAAGTTCCCCGATACCCATCACGCTCATGGAAGAGAGAAACCTGCATTCAATGGGGCGGAAGCGGCAGGCCATCATTTTCAAGCCGGTGACTGGCCGTTGGGGCGCCGCCTGCACCCCCACGCAAGTCTGGGTCCTGGACTCCTCGGACCTGGCTGATATTGAAGATACTGCAGAGTGGAGCCGTCGTGGCGGGCTGTCTCTTCCTGAAGCAGAAAGCTTCGTAGAGACACAGCTCGTGGGAAGCTCGTGCTGCTGCAGGAGGAGCAGGAGGCGTGGGCACAGGACTGGCTCGAACGCCTCCTATTTGCATCAGCAGTACGCCATGTCTGGGGAAATGTTTTGTGGTCACTCCACCTGCTGCACTAGTGACATGGCCCTCAGGACTTTTTCTGGGCCTCAGTGCAAGTCGGGCACCACCAGAAGCAGCACTGCAGAGTTTCGGACTAAATGCTCCTCATTTGGGGGCCTGCAGTGCCCGGAGCGTGAACACAGGACTGACCCGTCAGAGGCTAAACGCCCACTGAGATTTCTCAGTCTCTCTGGATGTTATCAAGTCACAGATTTGGGATTGAGGTAAAGATCATGCATTGCTGTTTTTCAAACAAATACACTCCTTTTACACCTGAAATGGCATCATTTCACATACAAACCTGTAGGGATGTCACGAGAACCAATACATCGTTACCAAGTCGATACCAAAACTTGATAGTACTCGTTTTTCTACGGTACCGCGGGTGCTGAAGGTACTGGTGGGGCTTGAGAATAACGGCATCCCATTGTCCCAGGGCCGATAGAAAATGTGTTTGGGTCCAGTGGGCTACCTCCGGGTCTGAGAAGTGAAGCCAATGCTGAAGTGCCTTAAACCTGCATTCTCTCTAACAGCCAGCAGGGGGCGACTCCTCTGGTTGCTAAAAGAAGTCTGATTGTATAGAAGTCTATGAGAAAATGAGCCTACTTCTCACTTGATTAATTACCTCCGTAAACATTGCTAGTTTCAAGTCTTCTTCAATACAGCATGATGTTTATTTAGTAAATTATGGTCCCATTTAGAGTCAGATAGACCATAACGCAGGGGATGCTTTAGGGCGGGGCTACCTTGTGATTGACAGGTCGCTACCACGGCGTTGTCCGTGTTTTAGTCTTAAAACTTTAACCCTTTCACAATGTGTTTTCACTTCATCAAAATTAATTATAACATTTTGGTCGCCTGAAAATGTCTTATTCAGCGTTCAGTTGTACTTAGCTCCACCCTCTCGTGTCACTTCTGGTTGCAAAAAAACACGATGGTGACGACCAAAATGCCGAACTCCAGGCTTCAAAATTGTAGTCCACAAACCAATGGGCGACGTCTCGATGACTACGTACACTTCTTATATACAGTCTATGGTTGGGACGCAGTAAACTCACTATTGACGCGTCCAGGGGATCCACCCTATTTTTCCCCGATAGTGCTAAATTGTGAACAACAAATCCATGTAGAAATCAGCATGACGAGAGCTAGTTAACGTTAGCCGCTGCTAAGCAGCACAGTCCTACACGGAGCTAGCGGTAATGCTAACGTTATGTGTTCAAAAGTCATATTGTAAAATGTAGTTTTTGGCGAGAAACTTGAATAAATCCAGCTGTTTGAAGGAGATATTTTCACAGCAATATGAAATAGATAATGGAGAGGGAATTCTGACCTGTTTAACTTTACCTAACAAAAACCAGTATGATGTTGAAGTACATGGGCTTTACTGTTTTACTTTTTCATTTTTAACGTGGTATTGAGAATCATGGAATTTCACTAGTATTAGTATTGACTTCTAGATTTCTGGTATCGTGACATCCCTACAAACCTGGGTTTATACGAGAGGTTAGTGTCTTCAGAAAACGATGTGATGCTGAGATACTGATGATGAGATCAACGAGTCATCTTCGATCAGCTGAAAAATACCACAACGTTTTGTCAGGTTGCAGCTACAAAACAACATTTAGTGGTACGTGTAGTTATTTCCAGTGCAAGCTGAAAGCAGAAGATGGTGCTGTCATTTGTGCAAACACTCCGCCACTTATCTTGGTAAACTAATACTTGGTGTAAGTGTTGATTCACAACATGGCTAAATATAATAGAAAGGTATAAATGCAGGTGTGCTCATCAAGTTATCATTACCATTAAAGACGTGGTGCATTACATTTGCTATAGTCAACAGTTTTGCCTTTTATTAGGTTAAGACTGGATTATCAGTGTTCATGTAGACGTTCCCACTGCTCACGTTGCTGTACCTGTAACGAGGCGTGGCTGTGTGTGTTTCAGGGCTCTGTCGCAGCGTGGAGGGCTTCCTTTCCTGGAGCATCTCAACCTGTCTGGCTGCCTCTTCATCACTGAGGTGGGGCTGCAGGAGCTGGTGTCAGCCTGTCCTTCCCTCAATGATGAGCACTTCTATTACTGCGACAACATTGACGGTAACAAGTGAAACTGTTAGGGGTCCTTTTCCCTCTGAAACACAAAATGCTAGTACAAGTACATGCTAGTAAGGTGCTTTGGAAATCGGCTGTTATGTTAAAGGGCGGGTCCATTATCTTCTTTTTTTGTTAGGTTTTTATATCATCCTGTATTTTCCCAGTGGTGTTCCATTCAACATTCAAATTTTGGCATCAAGATGTTATATTTCCAAACCCTTCTTGAAACCTTTTCCCAGGTGACCTAACGTAGGTTTTAGCTTGACGACGCTGCTACATGTACAGTATGTAGGATGTGTATATATACATCTTTATAGTCAGTGTATTAACGTTACATACAGTAACTTAGATGGCTGTCGGCGTGCTCCCAGTTTGGAGAAGCAGACAGGAGTACCGGCACGGAAGCTAAGCAATGTACTGCTGTGGACGCCACGTTAGTTCAGATCAGAAAGTCACACAAACAAACTAACTGATCGAGGCAGCGGTACACCAGCTCCTCCTGTGTTCTGAGAGGTCAAATTACTGTTTTTGTGAATGGAGTCTGGTGGCTTTGAAGGCAGCGCTTTAGCAGCTTCAATTTCCCGTCAGAAAGGGCTGTCTGACGGCGGGGTAAAGCGGTGAAAATATTCTAAATATAGCGTCCACAGCCATTTTACCTTGCCGTCAGACAGCCTTTTCTCACGGGGAACTGAAGCTGTTATATCGCTCCCTTGAAAGCCACCAGACTCCATTCACAAAAACAGTAATTTTACCTCGTAGAATGTAGGAATACTATGCATGATGGATGATCATGTATAGATGGACCCGCCCTTTAAACTTTGTGAATGTGTCATGGTGAATGTAGAAGGTTTTGTGATGATGTGTGGCAACAGTGACAAACATGACTAACCCCACCTGCATAGCATGTGTCCTAGTGTAAGTAACAGGTGCCCCCTAGGTGGAAGGTAAGTAGGCATTACAGTAGCCAGTATGATGCTGCCAGTATTCACTGCATTTTATTTATTTGAAATATAATGATTCATTTTTAAAGTATTGGTGTAGATTGTGTATGTAAGGGTTAAGCTTTTTCATTTGTCCTATGTTATGTAGTTCAGTGGGTGACCACTGTGCGGTGTTTTTCTCCAGGTCCTCACGCAGACACGGCCAGCGGCTGCCAGAACCTGCAGTGTGGTTTCAGAGCCTGCTGTCGCTCCGGAGAGTGAATCCTGCCAAGCAACACTCTCCTAAAAAATGTCACGTCTCCTTTTTATTGCACTTTATCCTGGGAATACCGGTTGCTGTATTTTTGTGTCACTTCAAAAATGTTTCTGGATGAAACTGTAATTTTTTTTTTTCGTTGCTCCTGTTATTTCCATTTCCATCTATATTAAATGGAAGTAAAAAAATCTTTTAGAAAAGGAAAACACAAAGGGGTGATGATGGATTTGAAGTGTCTAAAAAATGTAAATTCTGGTTCCTTTTTTTTGGTTTTGAAAAATAAAAATAAACCTAGAGAAGCGTAAACACCAAGTACTTTGTGTTTTCTGTAGTTAAACCATGTTTCTTTTGTCACATAAACTGATTTATATAAGTCTCCTTCTCCCCCTGCTGTGTTTAGTTGATCCATTTATAATCAGCATAGTGTCGACTGACATCATCAATTAAACAAGCTTTGTCAGTTATTGGAGAGTGGAAATGTGAATTACTCGCTGCTCCCCTTTTAGATTGAAGCTTTCATGTTGTTGACGGTTACAGGTCAGAATTAATATCCTTACCTTGATGTTCAGCTCACAGCAACCATTAAATCACTGAGACACCAGTAAAGGATGTACAGACATGATGTCGCAGTGTAGTCTTAAACCATTTTGTGATACCAGATGTTCACAGTCACCGAATCAAGCTTTCAGCATTCATATTTCTTTATGCACTCCAATATTGTGGGTTAAAAAAAAATGGACCAATGTTCATACGAGAGTGATTTTAACATGCAGCCCAACGCTGAGGAGGGATTAAGATTGATTACCCTCAGACTGGGAGAAGCCTACCGTGTGCTGTTTTCAGTAGATTGTACTTCATCTTTAATCATTCTGCAGCTTGTTCAAAAGTCTTGCATGAGTTCTATTGGAAATTCATATTAAACAGAACAATAAAAAGTATCTTGGGGTTCAAGGCTCTGTTGTTGGTCATTTTTATTATTTTTGTGAACATAATAAAAAAATTTAAAAAGCTTGCAAGTGTGACATTTTAGTGTCTCAGGTCGCACAACAAAAAAAACATTTATAAATAAAAGATTAATAAAAACATCAGCATGTTCACTTATTTAATCTATTTTATTCATACTTTATTGTTTTTATTTTCTATGTTAAGGTAGTATTTCTTAGATATTTACATTTGTGTTCTTGTCTCTGTTGTGAATTAAATTTCAAGAGAAGTTAACACTGAATATTGTTTTTCACAAGATCCTAATTATCTCCTGTTAGCCATTAGTAATTAGTCAAGTAAATGTTTACAGTATTTTTTGGCAAATAATTACCAAAACATTGTTGTTTATTTATCATATGCACAAGTACAACAATTACAAAAGCAATCATTGGAAAATCCTGCAATGCTAATTAAATATGTATTTAAAAAAAGAAAATAAGATCACGTAAAGTAAAAACAAAATGAGAAAAAGTTAAAATAAGGGATAAAATATAACATAAATGAAATATAAAATAAAGTAATATAAACTAGAAAATGCATTTCCTGCTGAAAATGCGTGGGAATGCTGACAGCTGAAATTTATTGCAAAGCATTGCTGAAAATGCAGAAATGTGAAATGACTTGCCTAAAAATGTTGAAGCTCAAATGCATTGAACTGCACTGCTGAAAATCCTAGAAGATGAAATGCACAACTGGTAGAGTTGGAAGCTGAACTGCATCAGCTAAAGAAGCTAAGAGCTGAAATACATTGCTAGAAAAGCTGGAAGCTAAACTGTAATACTGTCAAAAGTGGTAAATTTGAATTTTCCTGAATAGGCGGAAAGAAGAAATGCTTTGTATATCAGACAGATGAACTGCATTGCTAAACACAGACAGAGACAGAGAGAGAGAGAGAGAGTAGTATTTGGGTGAAATAAACCTTTAAAATCTGTAAGTTGTTACACAGAAAGTGGTATTTGGGTGGAAAGTAGCAGAAGGAGTTGTAGTTAGCAGCAGCTGTTGTAGAATCAATTTTTAGACTTTTTTTTCAGACATTTTTCAAACTTTTTGTTTTCAGACATTTTTTCCAGACTTTTTTTTTTTTTACCTTTTTAGACATTGTTTAGAGTTTTGTTTTCCAACATTTTTCAAACTTTTTTCAGACATTTTTTTTTTTTTTTTTTTTCTACTTTGCCTAAAAACCTTTCAGGTTCTTGTTAAAAATTTGACTCAAAAGAGCAACAGCAGTTACTCTGGTAGAACTGTATTTGTCAAAGTTTCAGGGCTTTTAACCCTCTAGTTATATCATACTGCATACGAGTTGTTCCAGGTCCAGATACATATGATGGTGATGAAGCTGACAAGGATGAAGACAATGTACCAGCCGAACAGCAGACGGTCGATGACTATCCCGATCATTTGCCATTCCTGCGAAGTTTTGCTCCCCTGGAAATGTTTGTCCATCTGGAGGCGGATGGCTATGAGATCTCTGCTCAGTTTCCTCAGTTCCTCCAGGGCCGGCTCCGGAGGGGTCGGAGAGGGTTTCTCAGGAGGTGTATCACCAGAGACGCGCTGAAGATCAATCGCTGAGATGTTGGTGATGCTCAAAATTTTTGCTGTTTCTGTCAAAAACAAAGAACAGCTTGTTTGAATTCTAACATATTTAAAATAGCTAAATACCAATCATATAAAACTTCAAAATCTTCAAATTCAATTCAAAATATATATCAGAATCAGAATCAGAATCAGAATTGTGTTTATTGCCAGGTGTAAGAGATTTACACTAGGAATTTGCTTTGGTTATGTTGGTGCAAGTCAAACAGTATAATAACAAAATAGATAAAAACGTTAGAATAAAATAGAATTAAATTTTTTTTAAATTTTAAGAATATACAATATACAAAATAAGCTTTAAACAAAAATATTTCACCTATATTAGGTTATCCAATAGAGTATTACCCATAGTGTCCACTAGAGAGCGGAGCCAGTGTGAGTTAGAACGTGTAACCTTTCAGGTCCACTGTGCAGGACATACCTCAAGTTCCCACCAACGTGAGTCAGGTGCCAACAAGTATTGTGATAGACAGGACTTAATAATAATACAAATAATAATATACCTGTAGCAGATGGGTTGAGGAAGACAGTTTTTCGGTTGCTCTTTGTCTTTCGAGGGAGACAAACTACAACAGCTAGATATCGTAGCACGAGGACACTGAGCCAGTGAGGCACCGCACCGTACTGGCTGGAGCTGTACTGGATATTAGTGATAAACACGGTCTCCAACAGGCTGGCCACCATCAGAGCGAGACTGATGGAGAAGAAAACGTCTGCAGGAAAGAGAACAGGGAGGATTCAGTACACTTTTTCTTTAAGTAGGCTACTGTATGTTTTTCATGCAACCTTTTTAACCAACTTGAGTCATATCCCGGTTATGATCTCATTTGGGAAATGCTCTTTACATTAAAACTTGAGAGACCTGTTATTCATTCTGGTGGAGGATGTTGAACCCATCACCTCCCCCGGGCAAAAATGTGCAAACTTAAATTGACATTGTTTACTCTTTAGTCTGTATGTATAGGTTTCCTACACAGGGTAAATATCAGTGTCACACTAAGCCTCAGTAATTGTCCTACTTCCGTTGCGGATAATCATCTCAAAACTTGAAGCTTTTGCCACTACAGTTCCCATTCATTGTAAACAGGAAGTACAAGTAGTGAGTTAGCTGTGGGTGACAACTTGAACCCTTTCTTTTTTTAGCCCATATTTTTTTTTACATTTTGGCAAATTAGCACTATGAAAAGTCTGACGAATTAGCTATTAGCAGAGTTATGATAAGCGTCTTTTTTCTATGATTTCTGAGCCGATTTTTGGGCATTTATTCGCGATGGACATCGGGATAATGACATCCCCACTGAGCATAAGTCTCACTGAATCTAAAAATATACTGGAAAAACAAAGTTCGGAAACTTGTGTTTGGTGGATTATTTCTCTGTTGTTACAATGCTAATGGTCATTGTATTTTACATCATTGGAAAGCCTGTTTATTTACCTTCGCAATGATGTCCAACTTGTAAGGATCATGCATTTGTGGGATGAGCAGCACAGCTGATTATGTGGGTAGTGCCCAAAATAAATTTGCCAAAATGCTCTGTGTATTCTCATAAGACTACCAGGAAGCCTGCAATGACTGCCCTTCACCGTCAGGCCCATTTGCGCTGGTGTCGACAACACAGACAATGGAACCTGAACATGTGGGGGAATGTCATGTTCAGTGATGAGTCTAGGTTCTGTCTGCGAAAGTTGGATGGCAGGTCAAAGTATGGAGACGACGTGGAGAACGCTATGCTGATTGTTGAACCGATGGAGTAACAGCTTTTGGTGGGGGCAGTGTCATGGTGTTGGGGGGGGGGGCATCTCCCTCACTGGCAAAACAAGGCTTGTCATCATTGAAGGCCATCTCAATGCATTGAGATATCGGGATGAGATTCTGCAGCCAGTGGCGATCCCATATCTCTACAATCTAGGACCTAACTTCATCCTCCAAGAAACAACGCTCGCCCCCCACTGACTGTATAGTACCACCAGATAACTTTACCGCTAAACTCCCCTCTGCTCCAATCGCTAACATTTGTCCACTTACACTGCATTCGCCGTCACTCTCTTGCTCGACCAAACACTTGCTACGTACACACACACTACGTACTGCTTACGCACTGAGCTGTTCTCCAAATGAGCGACACTATGACAACACAAGGCTGCAGCCCAGAAGACAGAACATAACCAAGGTTGCAGAGTAAACAGGATAAAAGAGGTTGCCATGCAATTCAGCAGCACATAACAAACTTCAGGACAGATTGCACAATACACACACACAATTGGATTATAGAATATTATCAATATAATTATTTTAGACTCCAAAAAGTAGTACAAACTTTAATGCAACTTGAGGCAATAGTCCATATCCAGAAACTTCATAATAAACACTTTCCTCCCTTGTTGACATTGCCACTGAGTTGTTCACTTGCCTGCAGTAAGAGACGGAGCTCAATTAAGTCCCACCCACACCGGAGGGGAAAACAATTCATCGCTCTCCATTGACTTTGTATTGTGTGAAGGTGCCTCCTTTCAATTCTGTCAGCTTACAAACAACAGAAAAATGCATAAAAGCTGCTGTGTGGTGGGATGTACTACCAAAAGGGTAAAGAACCCAGAACTCAGAAGTTTTTAGAAGCTGTCGAATGGAAAAACAGAGCTATTAAGAAGACAAAAGCGGAGAGGAAGGAAGATGTGACGCATCAGCAGGAGGAATGGGAAAACCTGATCCCGATGCTCAGTATGCCTACATGTGCAGCAAGCATTTTGTCCAAATTTCAGTTTTAGGCCAACTATATTTCTGCAAGTTAAGCTAAAGCATTTAGACAGTATGCAACTTGTCAGTGGCGAACTCCATAGGAACTTTCATAGGAATGAACGAGGCCCCGCCTCCAACGCTGTATCAAGTTCTCTTTATACATCCATGTTTTGAAGGTCGGCATTTTGGAGTTCGTCATTTTGGCTGTTTTTTGGCTGATCTTGGTTTTTGGCAGTCGCTATTTTGTTTTTTTGCAACCAGAAGTGACACCTGAGGGTGGAACTAAGTACAACCGAATGCTGAATAAGGCATATTTAGGCAACCAAGAAGGTTATTATTAACTTTAATGAACTGAAAACACACTGTGAAAAGGTTAAAGTTCTAAGATGAAAACACATACAACTCCCAGACCGGACAACGCCGTGGTAGCGACCTGTCAGCCACAAAGTAGACACACTCTAAAGTATACCCTGCTTTATCGTTTATTCTACTCTAAATGGGACCATAATTTACTAAATGAACATCATGCTGTATTGAAGAAGACTTGAAACTAGTGATTGAGACCATAAACTCATGTTTACAATGTTTACAATGTTTACTGAGGTAATAAATCAAGTGAGAAGTAGACTCATTTTCTCATAGACTTCTATACAATCAGACTTCTTTTTGCAACCAGAGGAGTCGCCCCCTGCTGGCTTTTAGAAAGAATACAAGTTTAAAGCACTTCCGCATTTGCTTCACTTTTCAGACCCGGAGGTTGTTGCCTGAGTACAAGTGTGTGGCTAAACTAAGCAGCTCTTAGCTTTAAAATCACATGCAGCAATGAATTTCATAAAGAATGAGTATGTATGTTCTTCAACCTTCTCAGGAATAAAATAAGTAACACTATCACAGGTGTCACTCACTGATGAGAGGTGTTGTCTCCCCAGTGACAGGCAGCAAATCGTTCATGATGAGCAGGAAGACGGTGTAGCCCAGGATGAGGGTCATCTTGAAGGAGGAACGGTCCACGCTATGGGGAGGCAGCATGAAGCTGAAGAGGTCCACTGTGACGAGGAAGCAGCTAGGGATCAGGAGGTTCACCACGTAGAGGAGTGGCCTACGTCTCAGAAGAATCTTGGGAAGAGACAGGTACAATGCCTCAACATCACATTTTGAACATTTAGCTTCATTTCTTTCTGAATTTGGATGCAACATGATTCACCTTAGGTTTCTTGTCACATTGGAAGCGTGTTATGCTATAAATGCTGACATTTTTTTGAAGTGATGTGTATGGCATTTTCACATTTTTACTTTAATAAAACACCACAGAATAAATGTATATATTAGTTATTAGTGTAACTACTATGAACGTTGGCGAACAACAAAATCATGCATTACAACTGGCAAACTATACTGAGATGTGGGACAGACAGCCCAGTCACTCCTGTTTGTCTCAGCAGGTTAACACAATGTTCCCCAACTCTGAGGAGTGTTTTTTCCAGCAGGACAGTGCTCCATGCCACACAGCCAGGTCAGTGAAGGTGTGGATGAAGGACCACCAGATCAGGACCCTGTCATGGCCAGCCCAATCTCCAGACCTGAATCCCATTGAAAACCTCTGGAATGTGATCAAGAGGACGATGGATGGTCATAAGCCCTCAAACAAAGCCCAGCTGCTTGAATTTTTGCGCCAGAAGTGGCATAAAGTCACCCAACAGCAATGTGAAAGCCTGGTGGAGAGCATGCCAAGACGCATGAAAGCTGTGATTGTAAATCAAGGTTATTCCACCAAATATTGAGTTCTGAACTCTTCCTAAGTTAAAACATTAGTATTGTGTTGTTTCAAAATTAATATGAACTTGTTTTCTTTGCATTATTCCAGATCTGAAAACACTGCATCTTTTTTGTTATTTTGACCAGTTGTCATTTTCTGCAAATAAATGCTCTAAATGACAATATTTTTATTTGAAATTTGGGAGAAATGTTGTCAGTAGTTTATAGAATATAACAAAAAATTTCATTTTACTCAAACACATACCAATAAATAGTAAAACCAGAGAAACTGATAATTTTGAAGTGGTCTCTTAATTTTTTCCAGAGCTGTACATTGCATACTTACGTAGTATTCAATCTCAGAGAAGCTTCCCTCCTCTAAATCCAGGGTAGAAGGAATTACACTGATACCTGCGAGCTCCCACTCCCCGTTGGTCTCCAACACATCTTGGGACTCCTCCAGGATCTCTTCAGATGTGGCGCCTTGAATCATCCTTATGTCTGCAGCTTGAATAACATTTAATTGCAGAGTTTTGTTTTTAGTTATGTTAGAGATGCCACAAGTGAAGTTTTATTTTAAAGGCAGCCAACTCCTTTCCAATGAAAGTAACTAGCAGCTTTAGCTGCTGACTAGCTCCAAAAGTCCCTTAATCTAGAGAGAAAGTCGCCAAGTCAGCAACACTGAAAACCTGCCACTCCAAGCCTCCATCCAAAGCCACTCCCCCACTATTATCATTACCATCGTAAACATATCATAATGAACGTGAACGGCAAACATGGCTATTGTTAGTACTCATAGATTTCAAACTAGCATCTGGTGGAAGACTCCGGTGACACGCAATGAGTTTGTGTGGGCAGAGAGCACGCAGGCAGGCAGACAGGTAGTTCGTCCAATCATTACATTCGGGCTGAATGAAATGATTGGACGGGTTTATTACAGTCCTGCGACAGCCACAGATACCGGATTTTATAATTTATTTTGTCAGAGCATTTGATTTATTGATTGCTGTCGGGATGTAATGAAGCTGTTTCTACAAATCTTTACCAACCCTGCCTTTAATATCCATCCATACACATTGGAATATTTGAACACTTTAAAGGGCTTTTCACCGTTGAAATTGTCAAATGATCTGAAAAAACTGAGGCCTAGAGTAACCTTGTGTCACACACAATCTCCAGTCAACACTTCAACACTTCAACTCCAATCACTGTCACATCAGACATTATGTAGTATACAAAACTGCATTTTAGCCTGTGGAGATTTAAAAAAAAAAATGCATTCCCTGTTAAAGTCTGACAAACTCTCCACCCAAGTCATGCAGTTAAAAAGGGACTATTTGTAACTTTCAGAAATGCTTCTTAACAGCGACACCTGTGGCCGTGAAATCAACGAAAGTCAGCGTCGGGCTCGTGCTTGTGCTCGCTCTAAATATACCTGAACGAGCATCGCTCAAAACAGTGAGGCGACACACGTCAGCTAAAAGAACAATATCATTCTATATTTCAGCTGCTTGGCAGTAATGTTAGCTGACCAGACCAAGGTCTCTCCATGAATCAATGCTGATACTGTGTTTGCTTCTCCTGCCTCAGCGCAGGCTTCAGCAGCGGGGCTCCGCAGCGAGAAACTCATCTCCTTCCGCCCGCAGCCGGAGAGAGCAGGAAGACACCGGCAACCGGTCGGTGACGAGACGGTAACGTTTCTCTCTGCGGAGCCCCGTTACTTCCCAAGACACGGGAAACCTCTGTTGGTCTGGAGGAGCTGCAGCAGTTATTTCTGCACAAACGTCCACTGTACATTCACTAGATATTCTCAGAGCTACTAACTCCTCTGCAGTGTGGAGTGAGCGCGCGTTCACGTCTAGAGGTGGAGCGAGTACGCGAGAACGCGCGCTGTCTGAGTGAAGGCGAGCAGGCAGAGGAGACGAGACAGTGGCCACACGCGAGCGCGCATATGCGAGCGCGCATATGCGAGCGCGCATATGCGAGCGCGCATGTGTGCCGACCCGCTACATTTATACGCTTAGAAAGTTACAAACAGTCCCTTTAAAAGGTCAGACTTTTTAAGAACTGTATTTTATATTTAAGCTGGCTTACCAAAGTGTAGATATGATCCAAAGGTCAGAGTGCAGTTTTGGACATCGAAGGGAAAAGTATAGATTACTAATCGGCAGGAGCTGACCACTCTGATCGGCTTATCATCATAAACATGACCTGTGTTGTATAAGTAGACATACGGAGTTTGGGGAGAATTGTCCTCGTCCATGCTGGAATAGAGTGGAGAAAAAAAAACATTTTAATTGTTAATTAACAAATGAATAGATATTTTAAAAGGAGAGAGGAATACAAAGAAATTCAAATTTGTATTATATGTTTAACTAAAATGAGTTGGTCTTTTTATACTTAAAAAAATTATAATTTTTGCATAAAATGAGGAACAAAGTAGATTCCTTTAAGCTCCATTGTACCAAACACCTGTAATACTGTATACCTGCATGGAGGGTTACCTCTCTCCTCTCAGGTTTACAGCATTTAAGTTTGCTTTCCAGCTGCTGATATTTCAGGTTTTTACTTTAAAAAGTTCACAGACTACTGTACATCCTTTTAACGTACAACTCTGCGATATGGACGTCTGGGACCCAAAGCAGTTCTCGAGGGACAGAGACTCTTTTAGTTCCACATTCCTCCTCATCCCAGCTCAGTCCTTCGATATCCCACTCCTACATTAAACAGAGCAACACAGACGGGATGTACAACGAAGAAAATGCCATCCATTTCAGCTGTGTCACTAATGAAATATTAATAAAGATGATGTAATCACATAAAAAATCTGCACATAGTGGATTTAATTGCCCTGAGAACTTACCAGAACTTGCCAAATGAGTGTTGTCATAGTCTGGGATTTTTCATTCTGTGGATGAAACATATGTTTAAATGAATTAGAACCTGTTTTACAGGTTAATTATCAATTTGGATCAATGACTGTTAAAAAAAAAGCAAATGAAGTTGTGCATGCTCATATGCAGGCATGAATAGGTGTTTGTGTAGACTCACCACTCCTATTATTCCCACCACAGTGATACCGATGGTTATGTTAATTGGAATTGAAAAGCTTTTTACAGGTCGTAGTAGTTTTTTAGGGAATAAATTCTTCTCAAGTGCACCGAACAAAGATTCAGGAGTCGGGTTGGTGCAGTTCAATGCTGCTACAAAATCTGAGTTTAAAGAGAAAGTAGAAAACAACATTTGTGAGATAGTTCAACCGTATTACTGCAACCGTGGCCGTTCTCGGTTTCTGCATTATGGTAGGAGAATAATGCACTAATGCATAAATGGCTTGTAACTGGTCTATTAGTAAATGACACATTAGTTATGAGTTACCTTTGCTGCATCTCCCTTCTGTCAATAATAAAGACATAAAAATGCCCCCAAAATAGTTAATAAAATAAATGCAATTTAATTTTGTATTTTATTTATAAAGGGTGCTGTATTAGAAGATAGGTAGTACTGCTTTTATAAATCACATATGTGCCTGATAACTCTGATAATCTTTTAATATCCAAAATAAACAGATGAATTCCTTGATTTTCTTTTGGAAAGTAAAAGCTGGAAATATTGAATGACTAATTCATAGAAACAAGGACTGAAATAGTATTAATCAATGTGCCAGGTAGCTGTTATAAACTGATGACATACTGTATATTAATCTGTTTGTTTTCTTGTGTCTCATAACTATATTTATGTATAAAGTGAGAAAAGGCAATCATTTAATTGTATTTGACTTTAGTTTATAGTTTAGTATCTTCTGACAACAAACCTGATGATAAATTTTAATAAATCGTTATCATTATTATTTGAAAGAGGTTCCCACTGTACTGTACAGGACCAGAAGTAACTGAAGTGCCCCTTTAACTACCAACTTAACTTTAACAGATTATCTTCTTTGCTCATGGATAGTCAAATGTCTTCCCGTCTTACCGTGAAGCAGCATGAAACAGATGAAGATGAGCACAGCGGGCTTTACATCTGCCATTTTCAGTCTCAGTTTAGCCTTTATCATGACAAGTGCCTCAGATGAGAAAACAAAAGGCAGCAGTCCGCTCCACCAGATTGAGATGATCTGCTGGAGCAACATGAATTTATCAATAATTAAATGAAATGTGTAACCTCTTACAAAAGCTAATATTGACTGTAGAGTATGGTAGACTGCAGCATGACTTACTGTACGCCTTTGGGGTGTTCCCATTTGCTTGGAGACAGCCACTCATCCTATGACTGTGTTTGGATAATGAATGTTTGGATTGTACCACAGGTTTTTGAATCACCTTCATGTGGATTTGTATTAGATGTGTCAACAATTCAACAATTATTGGTGTAAGCTGAGGCCAAGGCAAACACAACATTATGCACTTGGCTGTAGTCATTGGATGGTTTAGCATGTTAGCATGCACGCATTTGAAATTTAGCACTAAACTCAAAGTACAGCTGAGGCTGATGGGAATGTCATGCAGGATTTTTTAATATAAACTAAAATATTGTGAATCAAAACTTTGACCTGATTATGGTGTTGGGTGAAAAGTTATTACAATTTATCTTAAGGGGGAACATAAATCTCTGCACCAAATTTCAAGGCAATTCATCTGATAGTTGTTGAGAGTTGTTGTGTTTCACTCAAAACCACAAATGTGGACCTCATGGTGGCATTAGTGGAAAAATCAGGGAATCACTGAAGTCATGATGATACATTGTCTGGGAACCATGATAGTCTGTACAAAACGTCGTGCCAATGCATCCAGTAGATGTTGAGATATTCTGCAGGGTAAGGGGATATTTTGACCTGCTGGTGGTGTTAGAGGGGCAGTCAGAGGATCATCAAAGTCATTAGGATTCATCATGGATCATGAATGTCAGCACAAACTTCCATGACAATCTGTCTAATAGTTGAGATATTTCAGCCTGGACCAAAGTTGTGGAGCACCGTCCGACAGACCGACATTGGCATCCCTCGAGCCGCCCTGCTAGCTGTCATTTTTAATCAACACTAAGGCTCCCTCAGCCAGTGAAGAAATAAAGTCTGACAAAAAAGTCTGAAAGATGTGAAAAAAAAATGTCGGAAAAAATAAAGTCTGAAAAAAGTCTGAAAAAAAAGATCTGAAAAAAGTCTGAAAAAATTTTCGAAAAAAAAGATCTGAAAAATGTCTGAAAAAAGTCTGAAAGATGTCAAAAAAAAATATTGGAAAAAATAAAGTCTGAAAAAAGTCTGAAAAAAAAGTCTGAAAAAAAAGATCTGAAAAAAGTCTAAAAAAAAGTCTGAAAAAAAAGATCTGAAAAATAAAGGTCTGAAAAATGTATGAAAAAATGTCCGAAAAAAAAGATCTGAAAAATGTCTGACAAAAGTCTGAAAGATGTCAAAAAAAATGTCGGAAAAAATAAAGTCTGAAAAAAGTCTGAAAAAAAAGATCTGAAAAATGTCTGAAAAAAATGTCCGAAAAAAAAGTCTAAAAAAAAAGATCAAAAAAATATCGGACAAAAAAGTCTGAAAGATGTCAAAAAAAAATATTGGAAAAAATAAAGTCTGAAAAAAAAGTCTGAAAAAAAAGATCTGAAAAAAGTCTAAAAAAAAGTCTGAAAAAAAAGTCTGAAAAAAAAGATCTGAAAGATAAAAAAAAAATATCGGAAAAAATAAAGTCTGAAAAAAGTCTGAAAAAAAAGATCTGAAAAATGTCTGAAAAAAAAAGATCTGAAAAAAAAGATCTGAAAAATGTCTGAAAAAAGTCTGAAAGATGTCAAAAAAAATGTCGAAAAAATAAAGTCTGAAAAATGTCTGAAAAAAAAGTCAGAAAACATTTCTGACAAAAAAGTCTGAAAGATGTCAAAAAAAAATATCGGAAAAAATAAAGTCTGAAAAAAGTCTGAAAAAAAAGTCTGAAAAAAAAGTGTGAAAAAAATGTCCGAAAAAAAAGATCTGAAAAAAGTCTAAAAAAAAAGTCTTGGGTGCCCAAAGTTTTTCCAATTTTTACAACAGGGCAAAACCTTTGGCCCTACTTTAGCAGAGGTCAAGCAGTGTGCAGGGGTATATGAGCTATGCTCACTTTTTCCTTGTACAGTATTTGATCAGCGAAGCCTAGTTTGACCGGAGTTATTGAGCCGCGAATGATTAACTCGCGGCTCTCATATATGGAAGCTGGACTGCAGACTCCAGATTAGCTCTGACTGGTTGTTTTCCTCCGGTTTGTGAAATCTTGTAGAGACCATTGTGAGCACACCGGAGGACACAGAGGCACATGATTTCTTTCATATTACCTGTTTCATGCACTACTGTCAGGATATAGTGATCGTATTTGCTCCAATTCTACCCACTGCAGCTTTAATTAGCCAACAATGGGATTTTGGTCAGAAAGAAACACTAGTATGAATATAAAAGAAATAGAAATGCCATCCATCTCGATAATAGCCATAGTTTGGCTAATTTTAAATCTACTTATATCAGAGGTGTCACTCACTGATGAGAGGTGTTGTCATCTCCCCAGTGATAGGCAGCAGGTCGTTCATGATGAGCAGAAAGACGGTGTAGCCCAGGATGAGGGTCATCTTGAAGGCACCACGGTCCACGCTATGGGGAGGCAGCAGGAAACTGAAGAGGTCCAATGTGATGAGGAAGCAGCTGGGGACCAGGAGGTTCACCACGTAGAGGACTGGCCTATGTTTCAAAATGACCTTGGGATGAGAAACAAGTACAAAGCATGGGCCCGAGCACCGACAACATCGGGCCAGCGAAGGCCCTATTGAAATTGTAGTGTTTATTCTTTTTCACAAAAATGAATCGCCTTTTTGATTACCTTAGCATGCCCCAAAGGTTGTTAAATTTGGCACACTCATCAGACGCGGTGAAAAATTTTATATTTTAAGGGTCTCGGCCTTGAGTGTTGTAAAATGGCTCGCTAGCGCCCCCTAGATAAAATTGAGCCCCTCGCTCCTGTTACACCTACATGTATACAATTTTGCAGACAGATGTAACATGTGGAGACGCACAAAAAAGCCTCTTGGAGGTATTCCCAAAACTCAACAGGAAGTCAGCCATTTTTAATTTAATATGCGATTTTCGCACATTTTTGGAGTTTTATAGGCCGTGTACTTTAACAAACTCCTCCTACAGATTTAATCAGAACAACTTGAAATTTGGTCAGGACCATATTTAGACCTTGAGGAAGAAAAGTTATTACTGAACGACCTGACCATGGCGTGGCGGCCATTTTGAGCCATTCGCCATGAAACAGGAAGTTGTTGTAACTCACCTGTACTTAGTCCGATCTGCCCCAAATTTCTCAGCCATGATGGTGGTCCAGGCCTGACGTCATTTTCATGTCAATATAGAGTCATGGTCCCGCCCCAAGACGATAGCCACGCCCCCTTTTCATAACTCATTAACCGTTTGTCGTAGAGTCTTGTGGGAGGTGTCATATCACTCAGCAGAGTTCCTGTTTCATTGGTTAAGGTTATCCCCGCCCCCTGCACATCAGCCACGCCCCCTTTCATAACTCGTTAACCGTTTGTCGTAGAGTCTTGTGGCAGGCGTCATGGCGCTCGTCAGAGTTCCGGTTTCACCGTGCCCAACAACATTAGTCGGCGTCCCGCCAGTACCCCCGACGCGCGAGGAGGGGCGAGGGCCCGTTCATCGCTGCTCGCAGCTTTAATTTACTTTTGTTATTTTTTTTTTACCAGTGGAACCATTGACACTACCTGCCACTCTGACCTGGCATACTGAGATGTCAGGGTTGCAAACATGGACTGCAACAAGTTTTCACTGAAATGTCTAAATTGACTACAAACAAAAATGTAATCAGAATAATTTCAAAGATCATTTTCATCATAGACAAATAAAATTGACACAGTTTCTTTAAGGTATCACAACTAATTTAACAGTTATGTGAAACAGATAAATACTGGTATTCATCATTTGAATACAAAATGCAGAATAAAATAAAATAGCAAAAATAGCTTACAAAATATTTGATCTCGGAGTAGGTTCCATCGAGTATTTCCAGGGTAATTGGAGCTGTTTCGATATCTACAAGCTCCCACTCCCCTCTGGTCTCTATCACTTCTCTGGATTCCTCCAGGTCTTCTTCAGGTGTTTTACTTGGAAGCATTGTGATGTCTCCAGCTGGAATACAATTTAAGGAAAGGTTGTCCATATTAGATGCCAAGTCTGTGTGAAGTGTTGTTAGTGGTGCAGATGAGTAGAGCTAAGTTGTCAACAATAAAAGTTAAGTTCATGGAAGTTCAGGACAGAAGATATTTAAATTAATCATCTGGAAATGCACAATTAATGTAAAATTGTAATTAAGCTCAAATGACAATTTTCAGTGTGCTCCAAGTACAAATCTGCCATAATTATAATAAAAGTAAATGTGAGGTGGACTTTCAGTTCTGTGATCAGGTTTTATATTAGATTTATATTATAGTTTTTGCATGGGGCTTACCATAGTGTATATAAGATCCAAAGGTCAGAGTGCAGTTTTGTCTATCGAAGGGGAAAGTGTAGATTAGTAATCGGCAGGAGCTGACCACTCTGATCGGCCTATCATCATATACACGACCTGTGTTGTATAGGTAGACATAGGGAGATTTGGGAGATTTGTCCTCGTCCATGCTGGAAAAGAATAAAATAGAATTAAAAAAAACTATAATTATACATACAAGGATAGGGTTCATGTTCCACTCATTTAACTCTTCTTTGTTTTTTTTAAAGAATATATATTAAATTACCAAATATTTAAAACCGGGCACAGTTCTTTTTAGTGTTTCTAAAATGGTGACAATATGATCAAAAGAAGCGTAAAAAATTAACCAAAATGACACAACAACTATAATGTATACAAAAGTGCTGCTAGATACTGTATGTGTGTGTGAATGAGATAAGGTCTATTGATGGTGTGATTCCTTTTGTTGTCTAATGAATGAATATGTTTACCGACTACTGAGCATGCTTTTTACTTACAACTCAGAGATTTGGACATCTGGGACCCACAGGTTTTTTCGAGGGATAGAGACTCTTTCAGTTCCGCATTCCTTCTCATCCCAGCTCAGTCCGTCTATGTACCACTCCTACAGTAAACAGAACAACACCAATGTGATGTACAGCTTAGAACCAACTATTTTAACTCTCACTACATACTTTAAAGGGACTATTTGTAAGATTCAGAAATGCTGCTTAACAGCGACACTATACTTTAAACACATTTCTGAAATAATTCATGTTTTGTCAGTGCTCTAAAAACTTACCAGGACCTGCCATATGAATGTTGTCAAGGACTGCTCTTTTTCATTCTAGGGATGAGACATATTTATGATCATTCATGACGAATAAAATTCACTTACAGTATACTTAGTTGAAAAAGTTACATGTGTGTGTGCAAACACAAATAGATTTTTGTGCAGCTCATAAACTCACCACTCCTATAATTCCAACCAAAGTCATAGAGATGGTTACGTTCAATGTATCTGAAAAGCTTTTTACAGGTCGCAGTAGTTTTGTTGGAAATAGTTCCTTCTCAAGTCCAGCAAACAAAGATTCAGGAGTTGGGCTGGTGCAGTTCAATGCTGCAACAAAACCTGAGTTCAAAAAGAGAAATGTAGGCGGTATCAACATATTAAAACATATCTTATCTATAAGCTATAGATCTACAGGCTATCAGACTTGGCACGGTAAGAGCATTATTATCATACTGTTGGTGATGTGTCAGTGTTTTTGTTCCAGTGCTCTGCACAGAGCTGACAGCAGCGTCGACACGGAGGTCCCTGGGGCCGGGCTAGAAAATAACCTTATAGTTTTTATTTTAGGGCTGTCAAAGTTAACACAATAATTACACGTTAACGGCACTAATTTCTTTAACGCAATACATTTTTTCAGAGATTGTAGAGGGCTCGGTTTTAAAGCTAGAGTGAAGATACTGGTATTATATGAAACTAGACCTAATGCTAAGGAATCCATTGGTACCAATCACGTCATACTCGCTTGTCAGGAAGGAGGCTGAATAATGCAACAAACTCATGGCCATGTTCAAAGGGGTCCCTTGACCTCTGACCTCAAGATCAGTGAATGTAAATGGGTTCTATGGGTACCCACGAGTCTCCCCTTTACAGACATTCCCACTTTATGATAATCACATGCAGTTTGGGGGCAAGTCATAGTGAAGTCAGCACACTGACACACTGACAGCTGTTGTTGCCTGTTGGGCTGCAGTTTGACATGTTATGATTGGAGCATATTGTTTTATGCTAAATGCAGTACCTGTGAGGGTTTCTGGACAATAGTTGTCATATGTTTCATTTCACCTAAGTAATCCATTGGTACCAACCATGTCATAGTAGCTTATCAGGAAGGAGGTTAAATAATGCTCCAAACGTGCGCAAAATTTTGGCGACCTCAAGAAATGTGAATGAAAATGGGTTTTCTCTTGGTTGTACCTTATTTATACAGCTCATGACAGCACACTTTCATCATTTCCAGCCATCTTCCAGCTTTTAACAGATCATCTTTATTTTTATCATCTTTTTCATCTTCTTTTCTTATTTTGCTAATTTAGTGTATGGTCAAAAATATTATTTCCTTACCGTGAAGCAGTGGAAAACAGATGAAGATGAGCCCGGCTGTCTTTACCTCTCTCATCTTGTCGGTCAGATCAACTAATAACTTGTCCCATCGATTTTAAAGCAAAAATGTCAACGTTCTGAAATTCTGACCTGCCAGTCTGAACAGATGTTGTATTTTGGTTATGTTGTGTTTGTCTTGTTGCTGATTGGCTCAGTCTCAACTCACACCTTTTTTTCCTGGATGTGTCTTGTTTGTCAAAGCAACATGTTGTAAGGATATTGTTGTTTTGAAGTTCATCTTGGGAGTTGATTTCACTTGTTGTGTACAAAGAGCCTGAATCAGTACTCAAATCTGTAGCAAACGCAATAGCTACATACGGGTCAAAACAAAGCTATAGAAGTCATATAGAAAAACTTTAATGTGTGATGGTTGAAACATGGTGGTGCACAACATTCTCTCCAATGAGAGTTTATACAGTCTATCAACAGTTTCTAAGTTAGTGTCCAGTGTGAAGCATTACTAAGCTCACTCATACTCACTCATTTATCTGAACATAATCATATATTTAAAAAAAACACACACAAGACATGTTTTTTGTAACTGCATTACGACATTTGCTTATAGAAGAACAAATAGAAGAACTTTAAAGACAAATGTTGTCTCAGTTACCTCAGAAACCTCTAGGGTAGAGCCATTCTGTTCAGATGGTTTGTTGAAACATGCAAATATTTGTTGTTTAACTAACTGACAATGCAACAGAAAGGTTAGCAGGACATTCTCCAGGAGATCCTGTAGAACTGGTTATATGTTGCAAACATTGTGTGGTAGAAAGTTATTAGACATGAGGGAATGTATGATTTGTTCATTGTCAAGGTTTGGTATTTTGAGAGGCCTCAGAGTCCTTCACTCTTGGCGTACTTTATGTGAGGAGGCTCTGGGTGTCCGGAGGTAAAGATAAGATGAAGACATAAGCAGCTTGTAGTTTTATGGGTCTCTGTTCAGTGTCCGATGTTACTGGTGTATCCAGCTCACCACTCCCATTTGAACGTAACAGATTCTGTATTTAAAGGGACTATTTGTAACTTTCAGAAATGCTTGTTAACAGCGACACCTGTGGCCGTGAAATCAACGAAAGTCAGGGTCGGGCTCGCGCTTGCTCGCTCTAAATATACCTGAACGAGCATCGTTCAACACAGTGAGGCGACACACGTCAGCTAAAACCACAATATCACTCTATATTTCACCTGCTTGGCAGTAATGTTAGCTGACCAGACAAAGGTCTCTCCATGAATCACTGCTGATCCTAGTGTTGGCTTTTCCTGCCTCAGCGCAGGCTCAGGCAGCGGGGCTACTCAACGAGTTACGTTATCGCCTCCCGACCGCAGCTGGCAGCCGCAGGGAGACACCGGCACCCGGTCGGTAACGAGACGACAACGTAACAAGTGGAAGAGCCCCGTCACTTCACAAGACACTGAAAACCTCTGTTGGTCTGGAGGAGCTGCAGCATTTATTTTTGCACAAACGTCCACCCATTCACTAGATATTCTCAGAGCTAAACTAACTCTTCTGCAGTGTGGAGTGAGCGCGCGTTCACGTCTAGTAGAGGTGGAGCGAGTACGCGAGAACGTGCGCTCTGTCTGAGTGAAGGTAAGCAGGCAGCGGAGACGAGGCTCCGGCCACACGCGAGCGCGCATATGCGAACGCGCATGTGTGGCGACCCGCTACATTTATACGCTTAAAAAGTTACAAACAGTCCCTTTAATGGACAGCAATAAGTATTTTGTGTCTCTAATTTTTCTCAGCTGCTCAGTAAACTGTGGACAAAACTGAAAGTAAAAGCCACTAGCCGCTGCTCCATGAAAACTGTTTTACTTTTATAAATCTCCATTAAAGCATCATGTTTCGATCGCATCCAGTAATCACCTGACCTTCCCCACCCACATACTCCCCTGCATCCCATTTCCCTTATCAGCTTTTCAGTATTATACCATCACTTCTCCACAATTTCCTGCCAGATTTTCAATGATGCTTATGCCTTTGCTTTCCAGCCTTTGAAATTGAATCCTAGCCTTAACCTCCTTCTGTTCATACTGACCATTTTCTGCATTTAATTTGGTTTCTTCTGCATCAAAAAAGTCAAAATTTGAATCGTTTACTAGAGGAGAAAACCAAGATATACTACAATATGTCATTATTAATTTCATAATCTGCCAACCGATCAAACTTTTGCTTATGATTAATATAATCCTGTGATTAAACACTCCCATGAAGACAACCTATGTACGCGTTACTGCAGATCCAGAGACTTACGATGGTGATTATGCAGACAAAGACGAAGACAATGTACAAGCCGAACAGCAGACGGTCAATGACTATCCCTATCATTTGCCATTCCTGCGAGGTTTTACTCCCCTGGAAGTGTTTGTCCATCTGGAGGCGGATGGCTTTGAGATCGCTGCTCAGCTTCCTCAGTTCTTCCAGGGCCGGCTCCGGAGGGGGTGTCACTGGCGGTGTATCACCAGCGACGCGCTCAAGATCTCTTAAAAGGATGATGCTGGTATTCATTGCTGGATATGTAAAAAATCAAGAGTAGAGTGATAGTGTGATATATGGTGTGATGCATTTTTTAAAAAGCCAGATGCTGATATTGATTCTGATAATCACAATATAAATAATTCAGCCGTCTCATAAAAGTGACATTCCCATACAACAAAACTGCATTGTGTAATACGTTTCGAAGGGAATCATATTTTGTTGCGTATTATGTTTTTGACGTATCACACATATGTTTGTAATGATAGTCCACAGAAGTCTGCGTAGGAGTGTAGTAGTGAAACCAAAAGTCAACAATGTTTTTTTACTAAACCTAACCAAATAGTTTTGTTGAATTTTTTGTTTTGTTCTGTTTCAATTTACAACGCTAACCACGGGTTTAACACAACTGTAATCCGGGAGAAAATAGGTTTCCCTCGAAACGTAATTGAGAATGCAATTCTGTCGTATGGGAATGTCATTTTGTAGGAGACAGGATTGAAATAAATATGCTTTTGACTGTATAAACAATGTAGAGTCCAGAGAGAGACACTTTCAATTCATTCCAAGCTTACAATTCAACAAATAAACAAATACAATCTTTCATAAATGAATAATGCTGATGCTAGGTCATGACTAGAAAGTAAGTTAGTTAGACAGGCATGCTAAAATTTGCAGCAACGTTTTTTTTTTTATTGCATTTCTTATTTTTGCTGTTGTTTTTTTGGTTTTGGAAATTCCAGAAAACAGACACCATCCTTTATAAAATAAAGTATAACTCTTCCTGCAACCTCCTATGCACCGCTTCACTGTGTAGACAGTTGCTGTTCAGTCAATTAAACACAATTGTCTCTGGTTTCTGTATACTCAATCTGAAATTACATAGTTCTTCCCAGGAAATGTCCTAGAAAATTTGTTTGCCAAGATTATTTTACCAGCATTTTCCAGAGCTTTAAAGTGCATCTCCAGGGCAACTGAACAAACTCCATTGCTGATGAAGAGCATGCTCATCACCTTCATGCTCAATTTTCTTATACACCGTAGTTAATGTCATTAGAACTTTTTTTCAAACACATTGCTTACAAAATTATATTTTCCAAAAAATAAATTGGAATGTTATTATACCTCTATCAGTTGGTTGAAGGGAGACTGTGACGCGGTTGCTCTTCTTTACTGGAGGGATACGAACGACAACAGCTAGATATTGTAGCACGAGGACACTGAGCCAGTGAGGAGCCGCACCGTACTGGCTGGAAGTGAACTGGAGATTAGTGATAAACACTGTCTCCAACAGGCTGACCACCATCAGAGCGAGACTGATGCAGAATAACACGTCTGCAGGAAACAGAAAAAATTGATGGTTAAGATATAAAGAGACATTTTTCATTCAAACTGTATTCATCAAGGGTGGGTAACATTTATAGACATGTATATTGAAGAGCTGCAATGAGGCTAGATGTACTCTCATTGGTTAAGTTAAACTTGAGAGCAGGAGAACCATCAGAGGACAAGGAATTAATTGGCCGATGTGTTGGAAAAATACAAACGTGCACATTTCTAAGGTCATGACAGGTGACACTCATTGCCCTTAAGGCCTATTTCTGTTTCGGTGTCGGTCACCTAGTCAACGAACTTGTAGCGCCTATTTGAGGACAAGTAACCCTAAAAAGGACAGAAGTGTCAGTCAGATAGACAATGTGAGATATACGACTGTGAGCCTGCACGCAAGGGTATAAATGTCATGAAACGGAGAACTTCAGGGCTCTCAGCCCTGACCATTTATGTTGATGGTTGTTTGCCCACCTGCAAGTGTTTATTAAACCTTTAAAAGACTCTCTCTTGATTTTCGAGTCCTTCTTTACAGAAATTGCCTCCACAGCCGACAATGGCATTTGATAAATAAGTAAAACTAGTATAAATATAAAAGAAATAGCATGACCTCTGTCTCGATAGAGAAGCGCCAGAGTTTGGCAATTTTTTTATATTAGAGGAGTCACTCACTGATGAGAGGTGTTGACTCCCCAGTGATAGGCAGCAGGTCGTTCATGATGAGCAGGAAAACGGTGTAGCCCAGGATGAGGGTCATCTTAAAGGCACCACGGTCCACGCTATGGGGAGGCAGCAGGAAGCTGAAGAGGTCCAATGTGATGAGGAAGCAGCTGGGGACCAGGAGGTTCACCACGTAGAGGCTTGGCCTGCGTCTCAAAATTATCTTGGGATGAGAATTAAGTAAAAAGCCTCAAGGTTTTAGTGAAACTTTAAGGTATCGCTATAATTACATTAATAAATGAGACCTTTGCCAAGAATATTGACGTCCTCCACCAGCCTCACACCAGATAATTACCAGTATTCATCATGTGAATACAAAATACAGAATAAAATAAAATTAGCTTACATAGTATCTGATCTCAGAGTAGCTGCCATCATCTATGTCCAGGGAAGTTGAAGATGCTTTGATATCTATAAGCTCCCACTCCCCTCTGGTGGTTATCACTTGTCTCGACTCCGCCAGTACCGCTGCAACTGTGACGCTTTCAAACACCGCTATGTCTTCAACTGGAATACAATTTAAGGAAAGTTTGTCCTTAGATGCCCAGTCTGTGTGAAGTATTGTTAGCGGTGCAAGTTAGTTCATGGACGTTCAGGACCGAAGATATTTTAATTAATTTATATTTATGGGGGTAAATGGGTAAAGTATTTACTTTTCATTTTTGAAAATGCTTAATTATCGCAAAAAAGTAATTAAACTAAACTAAATAAAACAAGTGACAATTTCAATTGTAGTCCAAGTACAAACCTGCCAAATAATGAAACTGAATGTGAAATGGACAGATTTTATTTATTTTTTCTTATTGTTTTTTGTGCATGCTTACCGTAGTGTAGATATGATCCAAAGGTCAGCGAGCAATTTTGGATATCAAAGGGGAAATTGTAGATTTCTAATCGGCAGGAGCTGACCACTCTGATCGGCTTATCATCATATACAAAACCTGTGTTGTATAGGTAGACATAGGGAGATTTGGGAGACATTTCCTCTTCCATGCTGGAATAGAATAGAATAGAATTAAAAATAAGTAATTATTATTATTATTAGATAAATTATGTTCCTCTCAGCTGACTCTTTTCCTTGGGTTTACTAACTAACAATCAACACCAGCCGTCAGTGGATTAGGATCAACAAATCTCTCCATTATGTCAGATAGTGATTGAAAAATGTTTTGCCAATATGTTGTCATACTTGGACAGTGCCAGAACATATCAGTACAAATATATTTGTGTGACTTACAGAACATAACTTACAACTCTGAGATTTGGATGTCGGGGATCCAAAGCTTTTCTCGACGAACAGAGACTCTTGTAGTTCCACATTCCTCCTCATCCCAGCTCAGTCCCTCTATATGCCACTCCTACATTAAACAGAACAACCACCATTATAACTGTGTCACTCACTACATACTTTATCGACTGTAATTTAAAGGATAAGTCTTGTGATATTCTATATTTTTCTTCTTGTCAACAAATCCCATGGAAAGACCACAACCAACAATACGGCCGACTGTTCTCAGGCCATTAAATAGGCGTTATCAGTTGCTATAAGCACCATATATGGGTGATTAGGGGCCTACTATGCCTAATACGTTGTAAAAGTGAAAGTGAAGCTTAAAAGCAACACGTTCTAACATAAAACTGAATGAAACGTCACGTTTTGAACACAAACAAAAAGGCTTCTTTAGGTTTATACAACAAAACTACAACTTGGTTAAAGATGGGGTCGACGATGTTGGAAAGCTAGCAGAATTTGAAAGTAGCATCGCCTCAGGAGCTCCGTCTAAACCCCCTTCCCTCCCCTCGGGGCTCCTTCCAATGCAACGCCCCCCACACACATGCACGAGCAGCGCCGCGTCGTAACTACTTCACAGACACAGAGCGGAGAGAGGACCTCAACTCAACAACATTACCTCATGACAAGTAACCGAGGCACTGCTACTTTTGGCTGAGCTTTCTCTTCCATTCTCCAGTAATCTTGCGGCAGCGACACACTTTGAGTTCTGGCTGGTGCACGCCAAGGGTAGAGTACGAGCAAGGAGGCAGGGAGGCATCTGATTGGTTCTTTCCAAGCAGACCGCGAAGCAGTGATTGGTAGACATTTTTACAGGATTATAGCAGTTAGAGTTAAGCCGTGGGCACACTACCCGCATCAGGAGCGCGTGGCGTCTGCGTCGCGTGGTGGCTGCGTGATGCAGGAGTCTGGTGTTCACACTAGAAGCTTGTTGGCTGCGTGTCGGCTGCCTGTCAGCTGTGTTTCTGATGCTGCTGTCAGCCCTTTCTTTCTGCATAGAGTTTGCCTTTTAATGGCCATTTAACTTCATGATAAATATAATTTATATTTATTTTAGACAGAGAAAGGTTCAGAAACGTGTGGTAATTAGTAAATAATAGTAATAATCCACAATTAAAACTCCGTACTGTATTCATTTATTGTGCTTTCCAAGTCACTGCTTGTTCCACATCACTGTCCGGCACATATTTCAGAATAAAAGCCTTGTGTTAACAAATGAAGGGATTCTGTCTATAGAAAAACGCCTGAGGGCTTTTATTTTGAAATGAAAGCAGGAAGTGTTGATTTAAAAACAAGTTTACTTAACTTTACTTTTTTTCATCTCCGTAACGTATTCTACAGATAAACCTCGAAACTGTAGTAAAGTCTTGCTGGTATGAAGTTAATATACAGTCACTAGATCACTTTCACTGTCTGTGACATATTCTACAGATGTCTAGACATGTAAACTGTTATGTAGCTGATATGATGTCCATATACTGTCAATAGTAGACGCGCGTCTCATGCGGGCAGTGTGTCCACTCTAACCTGTTAACACGGATGCCGAAATAAAAAACAAGCCGCCACGCGAGCCTCACGCGAGCCTCATGCGGGCAGTGTGTCCACCACTTTACAGAAGCTAGTGGGCTAGCCCGGACATGACTGCACTTTCTGTTTAGACTATTTAAATATCTGGCATATGGGAAAAAGATAATTTCTGTGTTTGAGTTGGCTTGTTATTGTACATCTTCTCAGCATGTTGTCATTTTCAGAATGAAACTCTTCACTCTTCACGTCAGTGCTCTGAGAACTTACCAGGACCTGCCATATAAATGTTGTCAAGGACTGTTCTTTTTCATTCTAGGGATGAGACATATTTATGATTATTAATGAATGAAATCCACTTAACTTAGCACAAAAAGTTCTGCATGTTTATGTGCAGGCATGAATATATTGTGCAGCTCATAAACTCACCACTCCTATAATTCCCACCACAGTTATTTCGATGGATACGTTCATTGTATCTGAGAAGCTTTTCATAGGTCGGTGTAGTGTTCTAGGAAGTAGTTCCTTCTCAAGTGCATCAAAAAAGGATTCAGGAGTTGGGCTGGAGCAGTTTAATGCTGCAACAAATCCTGAGTACAAAAAGAGAAAGAATTCATCTTAATTCATGAGATTGATCAAATAAATGTGTATTTTCTTGTGTTCGTATTTTCTCAAAGGCCGATTTTTTGTGAGCTGTACAGAATGGGCTGAGACTTCAGGAACTGTTCAACAAAATTCTTCATATCAGATACACAGTACAAACATTGATCCGTTTAAAATTCAAGGCTACTATCATCATACAATTAAAGGGACTGTTTGTAACTTTTTAAGCGTATAAATGTAGCGGGTCGGCACACATGCGTGCTCGCATATGCGCGTTCGCGTGTAGCCGCTGCCTCTCCTCCTCTGCCTGCTCGCCTTCACTCAGACAGCGCGCGTTCTCGCTCAGCTCGCTCCACCTCTAGACGTGCATGCTGCTCACTCCACACTGCAGAAGAGTTAGTTTAGCTCTGAGAATATCTAGTGAATGTACAGTGGACGTTTGTGCAGAAATAACTGCTGAAGCTCCTCCAAACCAACAGAGGTTTCCCGTGTCTTGTGAAGTGAAGGGACTCTGCAGAGAGTTACATTGTCTTCTCGTTACCGACTGGGTGCCGGTGTCTCCCTGCTCTCTCCGGCTGCGGGCGGAGAGAGCAGGGAGACACGCTGCAGAGCCCCGCTGCCTCAGCCTGCACTTAGGCAGGAAAAGCCAACACTAGGATCAGATCTAAATCATGTTCATGGAGAGACCTTCGTCTGGTCAGCTAACATTACTGCCAAGCAGCTGAAATATAGAGTGATATTGTGCTTTTAGCTGACGTGTGTCGGCTCACTGTTTTGAGTGATGCTCGTTCAGGTCTATTTAGAGCGAGCAAGCGCGAGCCCGACGCTGACTTTCGTTGATTTCATGGCCACAGGTGTCGCTGTTAACAAGCATTTATGAAAGTTACAAATAGTCCCTTTTAAAGGCTGCTATTGTGTATTTTTTTTATTTTATACAGTATATTTTCTTGTGCTTATTTCTGTATGAACATAAAGCTAGAAAAGACAGAAATATATTCCAATTTATTTGATTTTCAACTTAGCTTGTATTGTCTTACAAATAATCTTGAAATAAAAAATGTTTTAATCATGACTATGGGAATATGTTTCTTCCAGCTGACTATCTACCAACTTTTAACAGATCATCTTCTATCAATCTTTTTTCATTTTGCTAATTTAGTAAATTGTCAAAATTCTTTCTTCCTTACCGTGAAGCATTGAAAAACAGATGAAGATGAGCCCGGCTGTCTTTACCTCTCTCATCTTGTCGGTCAGATCAACTAATAACTTGTCCCATTAATTTTAAAGCGAAATGTCAACGTTCTGAAATTCTGACCTGCCAGTCTGAACAGATGTTGTATTTTGGTTATGTTGTGTTTGTCTTGTTGCTGATTGGCTCAGTCTCAACTCACACCTTTTTTTCCTGGATGTGTCTTGTTTGTCAAAGCAACATGTTGTGACGATATTGTTGTTTTGAAGTTCATCTTGGGAGTTGATTTCACTTGTTGTGTACAAAGAGCCTGAATCAGAACTCAAATCTGTAGCAAACGCAATAGCTACATAAGGGTCAAAACAAAGCTATAGAAGTCATATAGAATATGTTTCTTCCAGCCGACTATCTACCAACTTTTAACAGATCATCTTCTATCAATCTTTTTTCATTTTGCTAATTTAGTAGATTGTCAAAATTCTTTCTTCCTTACCGTGAAGCATTGAAAAACAGATGAAGATGAGCCCGGCTGTCTTTACCTCTGTCATCTTGTCTGTCAGCTCAACTACCTTCATGACTTGTCCCATCGATTTAAAAGCAAAGTGTCTGTAGAAATGGTGTATCTTGTTTCTGATTGGCTCAACTCAACTCAAAGATTGCACCTCTGAATTACTTTGCGTGCATTTCCTGTTTGTCAAAATAACTGATGCCAACTGAAAGATAAAAAACTGGGTTGACCTCTTAGGGCTGTTTAATTTAACAGTTTGTCCATCCTGAACAAATATTAAAAAACACACCTCAGCATCCAATGTATATGGAGGCCTGAATCAGCACTCACATTTGCATCAAACACAAGACAAAAGGGTCAAGAGAAAGCTGAAAACTTTAATGTATGCTGGTTAAGGTATGAAATTCTCTGCAGCGTAAAGTTCTTTAAGTTTAATCAGCTGGTTTTAAACGTTTCAGTCTAAAGCGCTCTGCACACAAAGTCACTCATTTATCTGAACGTAATCATATATAAAGATAAAAAGACACACACAAGATGATTTTCAGAAAGACCATGACAGATAGTTTTATTACTCTCAAAATTAATGTTTTTCTACAATGGCAGACACAGTTGAACTGCCTTATTACATATTAATATGATTATTAAATGCAAAGGAGTAAATGGGAGAGTTTATATTCAGAAAGTCCTGGACCCCGTTTCCCAAGTTATAAGAGTTTTTTCCACTTCTGCAAGTTGGTACAAGACACTTGTTGATCTACGATCATCAGTGTCATCAAGAGTATGCAAATATCTGTTTGACTGCTTGACATCTCTCAGATGTTTGTTTCAGAGCCTCAGGGCCCTAAAACATAACTATTAACAAGAACATTTTCAATAAAAGAAAATAAAAACATTAAAATGAATTGTGAAAGTGGGACGGTTCAGTGGAGATGTGTGATGTAACATATTACTTTCAAATGCAAAAATTCAACCAACCTTAATGTTCCCTCAATAATTGACAAGGAATATGAGAAAGCATGAACAAATACATATTTAAATAATAATTCAGAAAATCCCCCAAAGTATGAAAACACCAAACTCAAGAGCAAAATCAGTATGACTGCACCCAGATAACGCTGATGGTAATGAAGCTGACTGATATGAAGAGGATGTAGAAGCAAAACAGCAGGCGGTCTATGATGAAGCCCACCTGGATCCACTCCTCCGAGCTTTGACTTCTGCCCAGCCGCTGCTCCACCTGAAGGTGGATGGCCTGGAGATCCTTACCCAGGCTCCTCAGCTCCTCCAGGGCCTTGTCCTCATCCAGCGGCCCCTTCTGTTCTGGAGCCTCGCTGTCCTCGGCCACCAGAGAGGAGACTTTCATTTCTGTTGCAGAGGATATGAGGGGGAAGGTAATGGCAACTGTGACTGTTTATATGGACTTGTGCAAAGATTTACAGCATAATGATAGCATGAATAGTTTCACCAGTGTAAAAACCACATCCCAGGTCTCACATACTACCTTGTGCGGCAGGATTTTGGATGACTGTGTCCTCCAGGTCTCTGGGCTTTGGAGGAAGCCGTACCAGGCGGCCCAGGATGTGAAGGACAAACACTCGGATACAGCGAGGGACTGGAGAGTAGTGAGCGGAGCCACACAGCAGGTTGGTGATGACGATAGTCTCCAGTAGACTAGCCACCATCAGAGCCAGACACAGACACAGGAACACATCTGGCAGAATAAGAATAACTTAAAAATAAATAAAATAAATAATACATTTTTTTTTTTTTTTTTTTTTACAAAGCTGCTCCACAGACAATACAAGTTAAATCCAGGCAGAATAATCCAAGAATTAAAGGCCATTGACATTATCACCTTTTAAGTTGATATGGCGAATGTGCCAGCAAACAACTGCTTTTTACTCATCAGGCAGCCACGGAGTAACCTAAGCATTCATTTAGAGTAGTGTTTCTATCCTTCTGATGAATGTAAGTCCAATATTCACTTGCCTTTCAGCTCTGTTTCGATCAAGACCAAGGGAAATATTTGTTTCTTGTGTTGAAAAAATACAAACGTGCACATTCCTAAGGTCATGACAGGTGACACTCATTGCCCTTAAGGCCTATTTCTGTTTCGGTGTTGTATGCGTAGTCAACGAACTTGTAGCGCCTATTTGAGGACAAGTAACCCTAAAAAGGACAGAAGTGTCAGTCAGACAGACAATGTGAGATATACGACAGTGAGCCTGCATGCAAGGGTATAAATGTCACGAAACGGAGAGCTTCAGGGCTCTCAGCCCTGACCATTTATGTTGATGGTTGTTTGCCCACTTGCAAGTGTTTATTAAACCTTTAAAAGACTCTCTCTTGATTTTCGAGTCCTTCTTTACAGAAATTGCCTCCACATTTCTTCAGTTGCTAAATGCTCCACCAGCTAGTTGCTATTTTTTTTTAGCTTTTTCACTGAAAACAGCTTCCTGTTATGGCTGAAAACAACACAACAAGAGCGTTGAGAATGAACCAAAACGGTAAAGTTGCAGGCTGTAAAACCAAAACAAAGAACTGAGATGTACTAAAACGCTCCGGGAAACTGCAGAGTTTATGATTATAATGTATAATTGCTTTAGGAGCAAGAGGGTTGCAGATTCAAACCCGGCTTGGCACTCTTCTGTGTGGAGTTTGCATGTTCTCCTCCGTTTACTCCGGCTACTCCGGTTTCCTCCCACAGTCCAAAGACATGCAGGTTAGGTTAATTGTTGACTGTAAATGGATGGATGGAATTCTTTTAGGAGGATACTCCCAATATAAACCCAAACGTGAGACTGGGAGCCAACATTGCATTTACTCAGTGATCATTATAAAACATAATAGCCTACATTTCATTTTCAGAATTTTTGGCTACATGACTTTTGGTAAATGGACTTGCTTTTATATAGCGCTTTTCTAGTCTTCCGACCACTCAACGCACTTTACACTACAGGTTAGTATTCAACCATTCACACACTGATGGCAGAGGCTACCAAGGTGCCAACTTTGCCCATCAGGATCTAATCTAAACACTCATTCACACACACCGATGGCTATGCCTTCGGGAGCAATTTGGGGTTAAGTGTCTTGCTCAAGGACACATCGACATGTGAGCCGGGGATCAAACCACCGACCTTACGATTGGTGGACAACCTGCTCTACCACACTTTTGCTCTTGTAGAAGGTATTGTCAACTGACTTATGAGAGGTATGGTGTTTCCGGTGGTAGGCAGCAGGTCGTTCATGATGAGCAGGAAGACGGTGTAGCCCAGGATGAGGGTCATCTTGAACAAGGAACGGTCCACATTCTGGGGAGGCAGCAGGAAGCTGAAGAGGTCAACTGTGATGAGGAAGCAGCTGGGGATCAGCAGGTTCACCACATAGAGGGTGGCCCGACGCCTCACCGACACCTGTAGCAGTGTCAACAGCGGGTATTTAGCTCTCTTTTGATTAAAGAATTAACAATTAAAAAAAGCTGCACATGCCTGTACAAAATCATCACAATAAAGAACATGTTGTCAGTGAAAGTTACTACGATACATCCTAAAACACAGGGACATGTCAACACAGCATACACAACTGTACTGCCAATTTATGACGTAAAAAACATTTGGAGTGCCTCGAGTATAATGGTTTTACAGAGAGTATTTATGTTATATATGACTGTGTATGATGATGGTCATGCATACCTTCATTAGGGTAACTGTTATTATACGCTGTGATGCATTCATATTTTCATTGTTTTATTTAACCTTAAAGGGACTGTTTGTAACTTTTTAAGCGTATAAATGTAGCGGGTCGGCACACATGCGCGCTCGCATATGCGCGTTCACGTGTAGCCGCTGCCTCTCCTCCTCTGCCTGCTCGCCTTCACTCAGACAGCGCGCGCGTTCTCACTCAGCTCGCTCCACCTCTAGACGTGAACGCGCGCTCACTCCACACTGCAGAAGAGTTAGTTTAGCTCTGAGAATATCTAGTGAATGTACAGTGGACGTAAGAAATAAAAGCTGCAGCTCCTCCAGACCAACAGAGGTTTCCCGTGTCTTGTGAAGTGACGGGGCTCTTCAGAGAGAAACGTTACCATCTCGTTACCGACCGGGTGCCGGTGTCTCCCTGCTCTCTCCGGCTGCGGGCAGAGATAGCAGGAAGACACGCTGCAGAGCCCCGCTGCCTCAGCCTGCACTGAGGCAGGAAAAGCCAACACTAGGATCAGATCTAAATCATGTTCATGGAGAGACCTTCGTCTGGTCAGCTAACATTACTGCCAAGCAGCTGTAATATAGAGTGATATTGTGCTTTTAGCTGATGTGTGTCGCCTCACTGTTTTGAACGATGCTCGTTCAGGTATATTTAGAGCGAGCAACCGCGAGCCCGACCCTGACTTTCGTTGATTTCACGGCCACAGGTGTCGCTGTTAAGCAGCATTTCTGAATCTTACAAATAGTCCCTTTAAAGGGAGATTTGTCAAGTTTGTAATACTCTTATCAATGTGGGAGTGGGTAAATATCCTTGCTTTATGCAAATGTATGTATATAATTATTACTGGAAATCAATGTTTCAGTGTGCTGTCTGGACTATGACTTGCCACAAACTGCATGTGATTATCATAAAGTGGGCATATCTGTAAAGGGGAGACTCGTGGGTACCCATAGAACCCATTTTCATTCACTGATCTGGAGGTCAGAGGTCAAGGGACCCCTTTGAAAATGGCCATGGCAGTTTTAACTCTGTTATTCATCCTCCTTCCTGACAGGCTAGTATGACATGTACCAATGGATTACTTAGGTTTTTTTAGTTTCATATGGTACCAGTATCTTCTCTCTAGCTTTATTCTGCTACAACCTCTGAAAGATCGATTGCGTTAATGTGTTAAATAAATTAGTGCCGTTCAGATTAATTTGCGTTACTATCGCGTTAACTTTGACAGCCCTAAATAAAATATTTGGTAGACTAAAACACTTCCTAAACAACTTTTCAATCCTGTTCATCCTTCTGTATATTCCTCAAATCTTTCTTGTGTAAATTAAATAAAACATTACAATAAGGTTACTGTCTAGAGTACTTCCTTACAAAGAATCGAAGCTCTTGGTACGTTTCACCTTGCGCAGCAGATGGTAGTAGGAATATCTTCGCTGTGAGTCCGACTAGTTCCCACTCACCCATAGTTGTCATCACTTCTCTAGAGTTTTTTAATATTTCCTCTGCAGGTATTGAGAGGTTAAGCTGCAGATCTCTAACTGAAATGAAAATATAATATAGTCAATGCTTTTGTGAGATTTATTATAAAAGTATAATGACATTAATTACAAAAATCTATCTGTACCATTCAATTAACAGATTTTGTATTAATAAATACGAAACAAACATATCAATCTGTATATCTCAAGTATATTACAAAGATAAGATTGGGTCAGTTTCCACTTACAAAGGTGTAAGAAGGAGTTGAAGCTTAAAGTGCAGTTCTGGATGTCAAATGGAAATGTGTAGATGTCGAGCCTGCAGGAGCTGATCACTTTGATGGGCCGTTTATCGAGCACGGTGCCGTCAGAAAACAGATAGGTGTATGGGACGAATGGAGCTGAGTTCTTATCCATACTACAGGACAAGAAAGGACAAAGAAGCCAGTAAATATGATTAGTAATATCTGATTTCTGTGTAAGAACACGAATGGCTATATTTGTAAAATATATTCTTCTTATTAAAGGCCCTCTCAGTAAAAATCACAAATAACATATATACAGCTTTTAGTAGCCTAAATTACAAAAGAATACAAAAGGAATGAAAAGTTAAAAGTATAATATTCAAGAATTAAAGGGACTGTTTGTAACTTTTTAAATGTACCGGGTCGGGACACATGCGCGCTCGCGTGTGGCCGCTGCCTTTGCTCCTCTGCCTGCTCGCCTTCACTCAGACAGCGCGCGCGTTCTCGCTCAGCTCGCTCCACCTCTAGACGTGAACGCGCGCTCACTCCACACTGCAGAAGAGTTAGTTTAGCTCTGAGAATATCTAGTGAATGTACAGTGGACGTTTGTGCAGAAATAACTGCTGCAGCTCCTCCAGACCAACAGAGGTTTTCCGTGTCTTGTGAAGTGACGGAGCTCCGCAGAGAGACACGTTGTCGTCTCGTTACCGACCGGGTGCCGGTGTCTCCCTGCTCTCTCCGGCTGCGGAGCCCTGCTGCCTCAGCCTGCGCTCAGGCAGGAAAAGCTAACACTAGGATCAGATCTAAATCATGTTCATGGAGAGACCTTCGTCTGGTCAGCTAACATTTCTGCCAAGCAGATGAAATATAGAGTGATATTGTGGTTTTAGCTGACGTGTGTCGCCTCAATGTGTTGAGCGATGCTCGTTCATGTCTATTTAGAGCGAGCAACCGCGAGCCCGACCCTGACTTTCGTTGATTTCACGGCCACAGGTGTCGCTGTTAACAAGCATTTCTGAAAGTTACAAATAGTCCCTTTAACTAAAAAACAATGTATGCTCGGGACGCTTCAGTTTATCTGCAAACAGAATTTCGGTACCACCTGGGGGTGTAACCCCGGGCCAATAACAGCCCGCAGGGTGTGCACCCCGTTCAGGTGGTCAAATATCGCCGCTTTGTCACGCCCAACAACTTCTGATAGAAGCGGCCGTATTTGTCATGGATGAGAACGGGTTGTGTTGCGTGTATGTGTTTCAATGATCCCCCTGCTCCTCTCTGTGCTGTGAGTGCAGCTATGATCGGTGTGTGTCTGTAGTTTGACGAGAGCAGCGCTGAGCCACAGCCAGGAGACGGGAATCCTGCATTCATTCAAAATCCGGCAACTCGGCACCTTCCCGCAGGATTATGGGGAGTTGTGCGGAGTTAGTTGCGTGATTATTTGTGTTTTCGAATGTAACAGCTGGGAAACAATCAGAAAATAAAATGTGATATCTCCAATTTGCTGCTTTGTTCTCACTAACGCCGCTCTCTCTCTTCAGTCATTCTCTAGCTTGCTTGACCATCGCTGAGCTTTGGAGGTGTGGCCAACTTTGAATACGGTGTGTTTACAAACAGCAACCGTAAACTGTCACATATTATACCTTTAAACACGAGTTTGTGAAGTTTGTGTTTAGCCCTAAAAGAAGACCAAATTTGTCAGTCGAGGTCAGGAGTGTATAAATTCATTCCACAAATACGGCTGGACTGTGGTGGTACTTACAATTCATTGATGACCACATCTGGTACCCAGAGCAGTTTCCTTGGAATTGTAATCAAATTAGAACCGCACTGTTCTGGGTCCCAGCTGACAAACTCATTTCTCCATTCCTGCAACACGAATCAGACAGATGCAACACATATACGTACCTGATAACATACAGCTTTCAGGTGATGTCTTGTGGAAATATCGGGCTCTTTAGATGTAACCAGCAGGTAAAAGGTATCACATTTTTACAGTACTAAGCAACAGTAGTATTATTTTCGACTGAACGCTTTTCATTTTGCCAACAATTAGTTACACAACTTTTTTTTGGTAGATTATATCATGTAGTATCTAGTTATGTTGCTGAAGGATAGAAGGTATCTGCCCAAAAACTACACTATGATCCAAACTGACAACTTCTCAAGCATGAAACAAAGAAGTTGATTGTAAAGGAAGTACTTACTAAATTTTGCCAGATAAACGTTTTCAGGATTTGGGCCTTTTCATCCTGAAAAAGAACAAACCATCAGTCGTATCGTTACTTCCACAAACATTTTCTTTTAAGGAAAGACCATAAAGACCATAGGCATATGGAAACTCAAGAAGATGAAATCCAGTGTAATTGTCCTGTTGGCTGACATAAACACAGAACAGTTGTAGGCAGAATAACAACAAGTTGTTGAATGAACATTTTTATCTGCGTTATAAGTTGATATAAGTAGATTACACTTAGAAGTAATTGAACAAAATAGTGAGTTGGTTTTAGGTTAAAGGGACTGTTTGTAACTTTCTAAGCTTATAAATGTACCGGGTCGGCTCGCATATGCGCGCTCGCTTATGCGCGCTCGCCTGTGGCCGCTGTCTCTCCTCCTCTGCCTGCTCTCCTTCACTCAGACAGCGCGCGCTGTCTCGCTCCACCTCTAGACGTGAACGCGCGCTCACTCCACACTGCAGAAGAGTTAGTTTAGCTCTGAGAATATCTATTGAATGTACAGTGGACGTTTGTGCAGAAATAAATGCTGCAGCTCCTCCAGACCAACAGAGGTTTCCCGTGTCTTGTGAAGTGACGGAGCTCCGCAGAGTAACGTTGTCGTCTCGTTACCGACCGGGTGCCGGTAGCTCCCCTGCTCTCTCCGGCTGCGGGCGGAGACGACAAGTTACTCTGCGGAGCCCCCTGCGCTGAGGCAGGAAAAGCCAACACTAGGATCAGCATTGATTCATGGAGAGACCTTCGTCTGGTCAGCTAACATTACTGCCAAGCAGCTGAAATATAGAGTGATATTGTGCTTTTAGCTGACGTGTGTCGCCTCACTGTTTTGAGCGATGCTCGTTCATGTCTATTTAGAGCGAGCAAGCGCGAGCCCGACGCTGACTTTCGTTGACTTCACAGCCACAGATGTCACTGTTAACAAGCATTTCTGAAAGTTACAAATAGTCCCTTTAATGTAGTCTCACTTACCACCCCCAAAATGCCAAACAGGGTGAAGTCAATGCTGACGTTGGTGGGGGTTGACATATTCACGACAGGTCGAATGGAGTTCAGATTGAAGACCGGTTTGAGAGCCTCCAGCAGGGAAGGTGGGTCAGGCCGAGAGCAGTTGAGCATGAAGGAACCGCACGGAGCTATGGAGGAAAAAAGAAATGTGTCATTATGATTGTTATAAAGTAGATTAGCTTCACAATATTTCCCAACTGTATAATTAAAAAATTGTATAGTAACATAAATAACCCGCGCAAAGAAGCCGTTCTTAAAGGTGCTAAATTTGAAATTCAGAGAGCCCCAACATGGCGACGGCTGAATCGGCGGCTCGCAGCCAACAGTGCAGAGCATACAGTGAAAACAACGGCAACAGTGCTGACAGAGTTAACAGTGTTTACCTGGGAAGAACCGGAGGGTGGGCGCTACGCTTCCGCGTATGATTACAATGATAACTGTGAGATATATAATATATATATATTTTAATACATTAAACAGTATGAGTTGTACTTACCATGCATGAGCACAGAGATGAAGATGAATAGAAGCTTAGAAGGCTTGACTTTCAGCGGGCAGCACTAAAAACATTAACATTGGGTCAAAAGCGGTTGTTAGTTTGCGTGGTGTGCTGGTGGTTAGGGCTGTCCTGTAAAGTTGTCTACACACATTTTAGGTGGCAAATACAGACATGATCTAGATAGATCTACACAGGTGTCGCTGTTGACAAGCATTTCTGAAAGTTACAAATAGTCCCTTTAACATCCAAAAGGGAAAGTGTGAGTTTTCAAGGTTGCCAACATTAATGGAAAATCATATTAGCAGATTTATGTTTAACAAAACACTAAAATGTGATCAACAGCAGACGAAGATGCTGTTTAGGTAAATGATTTCATCCTCCTGCTTACATCCTGGTGAGTTCTTCATATTCAGATAGTTGAATGCAAAATATTTAGGCTACTTTAAAACTAACTACGTGTAGCATTAATCTTCAAGATGAAAACATTTTTTTTTTTTATGTAGAATTGGCTTATAATATTATGGCAAATGGGTAGATATAATTTATAGAGTTTGGATACAAATTACACTATATTGCCGAAAGTATGGAGATGTAAGTTGGGCTAGGCCCCTTGGTTTTAATAGACATCTTGATGGAACAGCATTCAATGATATTGTGGACAACTATGTGCTTCCGGCTAACCTCAACCCATCCAAAACCTTTACAATGACTGTGAGTCGAGCTTTATTGCCCAACATCAGTGCCTGACCTCACTAATCCCTGTTCCCAAATCTTTTGATTGGATGTCCACATACTTTTGGCAATGTAGTGTACACTTTTTGTTCACTCTATGTGTGACTAGACAAATATTTAAAAATGGTCTTTAGTTACTTATTTCATAATTTTAGATTCCGTTCGTGTAATACGAATCTATTAAATAAAAATATAGGAATCAAAACTGGCATTAAAATGAATGAATAAATAGGAAAACAATTGTGATGATTATGTTTTAAATGAATGTCAATCGAATACCGAATGAAATTTTTCAAGTAATTTTATTTAGTATACAATGGTTTCCTCCATTTTAGAATGGCACAATATAACACAAAAGGCTTAGAGCTACATCTATTTAATGTAGTAGAGTTAATTTAATGTCCAATAGTGATAATAGGACCATTTGTTATTATTAACAATAGTACAATAACTTTAGAGTATGTATAAATGTCTTGGCTCCAAACAAAACAATAAAAAAGATCATGTATTGAGTTACTAGCTACATAAATGGAGCCCCTTAAAACAGACAGCAGTTGTCTACTGACTGTATGCGTTGGACCAGATAATGATGATGGTAATGAAGCTGACTGTTACGAAGAGGATGTAGAAGCCGAACAGCAGGCGGTCTATGATGAAACCCACCTGGATCCACTCCTCCGAGCTCTGGCTTCTGCCCAGCTGCTGCTCCACCTGGAGGCGGATGGCTTGGAGGTCCTTACCCAGGCTCCTCAGCTCCTGAAGGGCCTTGCCCTCAACCGCTGGCCCACTCTCCTCTGGAAGCTGTGCCAACCCCGCCATGGGTTTCATGTCTAGTTTTCAAGGAAAAAAAGGTGTAAATTTAAAAGAAATGATCATTATTTACTCCTTCAATGCGGTGTATGTGTATAAACAATCATGTTGATCCATCTGATGTATTCAGTGGGCAACCTCGGGGTCTGAGAAGTGAAGCCGAAGTGCCTTAAACTTGCATTCTTTCTAACAGCCAGCAGGGGGCGACTCCTCTGGTTGCAAAAATAAGTCTGATTGTATAGAAGTCTATGAGAAAATGAGCCTACTTCTCACTTGATTTATTATCTCAGAGCATCTTTTGAAGTTATACTTTAGTATAGATTTCACAAATAACTAAATACTCAAATCTTTTGGCACATCAGCACCACATTATCATAAGTTTCAGGACCTTGAAAAGATTGTGTAAGAAACTGCGTTCATTCTGAAGAAAGAACCACAAAGGACCTGGGGGAAATTGCCCCTTTTGTGGAGGAGGAAATTACTTTTTTTCTCATAAAGTTATGACTTTATTCTAGGGATATTACGACTTCTTTTTCTTTAAATAGTATGACTTTATTCTCATTAAATTACGACTTTTTTCTCGTAATATTATGACTTTATTCTCAAAATCTCAAATTTTTTTCCCCCTCATTGTGGCCCTAATACAATCACTAGTTTCAAGTCTTCTTCAATACAGCATGATGTTCATTTAGTAAATTATGGTCACATTTAGAGTCAAATAGACCATAAAGCAGGGGATGATTTAGGGGCGGGGCTACCTTGTGATTGACAGGTCACTATTGTCTGGTCTGGGAGTTGTCTGTGTTTTCATTGTAGGGACCTGCCATTTCTGGTGGCAGAGACAGTGTCGCAGGATCCGTGAGGTATGCTACCATTGGCCGTGAGCCAAGCTCACTCTCCATTGGCCACTCTAACATTCACACCTAGGTGTGAAATTCACACAGAACAAAACCAGAGGAATTTCTTTGTTCCTCCTCTTTCCTCTTCATCTTCTCATCTTTCCTGACATGCGAGAGGTGAGCTGCTGCGCTCTTCCTGCTCTTCATCTCCTCACCTCCTGACCGGCTTGAGGTGAGCGGCTCTCAAGTCCAGAACTTGCAAAGCAGTTCTGCTTCTGATCTATGGTCTGTTAGGAAACAGACCTAGCAACACAAGGAACCAAAAATGCGGAAGACGCGAGCGCCTGCCTTCTCACAGTTAGCACCAAGCTAACCAATCTGCACAGCAAAGATGCCATTTTGATTTGGAACCACAACTTCAATACATGGAATCACAAACCCTGTTCTTCCATGGTAACGTACTGGGCTTACCTTAGCATTAGCAATCGCACAGGGCTGAGCAAGACTGTTCAACTTTGATTTCTAGATTGTACTGATATTGATTTGGTTTAATGTTATTCATTGAGTTTGACTGTGTTGATTTATCTGTATTTGATATCTGGGTAGGTGGCTTCGCCACATCTGATGTGTTTAGTTTATGCTTCACATAGACAAGGTCTTGCATGCAAACTAACCATCTTTTCTAACCCACTGCATATCTAACACACATAAAGATCACATACAGAAACTGTGAATTAGTTAAACATAAACATACAGCTTCAGATAATCTTAACCCCACATCACCCCTCTCTCTGTCCTTCTTGAGCACATGTGCTCAGAAGAACAAAGAGGTCACGTGATGACATGCTGGCGGCCATCTTTGATTCCGCCATCTTTGTAGTTTTACAGTGCTCACCATTTTGTTTGTAGGCCATACAGACATTTTGAGACAAGAACCCATCTTGTTCCACCCCCCCTCTCTCTCTCTCACACACACACACACACACACACACACACACACACACACACACATACACACACACACACACACACACACACACACACACACATACACACACACACACACACACACACACACACACACACACACACTGTGTTTGGTTTGTTTAGTTTAGTTATTTAGTTAGATTAATATTGTGTTTCAAACCTTTATTATCTTGTAAATAAATGTTTGTGGAATATACATGCTGGTCTCTTTAATGTTGCACAAGAGTGAATAATGCCAACCTCTGCTATGTCAAGAACTCCGATATCCTTCAACCTTTACTATCTATTTTGGTTATAGTTATTAATTTAATTATTAATCAATGTTCCAAATTGATAGTTTAGCATACAGTATATAATGAGACTATATTAACGTTTTGGTCATTGGTCCCTGATCCCAGGGTGGTGCCCCGTTTATTATTAATGTTTATTGATAATCTTTATTAATATTAATAATTCTATAATTATTTATTAATTATTTTGCTAATAACCAAAACCTATACAGTAGAATCCCTACATCATCTTACAACTTTAACCCTTTCACAATGTGTTTTCAGTTCACGGAAGTTAATTATAACCTTTTTGGTCGCCCCTAAAAATGTCTTATTCAGCATTCGGTTGTCACTTCTGGCTGCAAAAAAACAAGATGACGATGGCCAAAAAACAAGATGGCCAAATGCCAAACTCTAAGCTTCAAAACGGCAGTCCACAAACCAATGGGTGACGTCATGGTGACTATTTCCACTTCTTACATATAGTCTATGGATTTACTCTACTGTATATTCATATTTAACTACCTGAATCCCTCGGTTCTTTAGTCTTCAGAGGCATGAAAACGAGACGACCCAGAATTTGCAGAACAAGCACTCGGATCCATTGTGGGACGGGAGAGAAGTCGGCGGAGCCACACAGCAGGTTGGTGATGAAGATAGTCTCCAGTAGACTGGTCACCATCAGAGCCAGGCAGAGAGAGAAGAACACATCTGACAGAGAGAGACAGGAGAAAGGTCTGCACTGTCACAATGTGTTTTACTATTTACTGTATCTTCAACGGGCGGACAGCTGGTCAATAATGAAAACCTCTGTGTCCTCCTTCTGGAGATGCATATGTAAATCACACGCAAATCTGAACATAGTTTGCCCACAGTATCTATTTATGGAGTGAGGCATGGAAATCAAAGTTGCAGCCAATTTTAACACTTGTCCACACTACCTGCCTCTTTAAATATAATGGCAAAAGGTTGACTGAGGACCACAGATCCACATCTCCCCTGCAGGCTGAAATTAACTGAACAGGTGAAATGAATGAAGGAAGATAGCTTTTCAGCCAAAGAGCAGTTTGTTTAAGATACTGTACATTGGCTTTGCTAATGACATAGTTCTCTCATTCGTTGATTTGTGTACAATAGTGTCAAGAGAGAAGGCTAAAACAAGATACAGACGCAGCGTGTTTCAGTAAATACAGAGAACCTTTGCCGAGTCTGAATAACACTGACTCATGAGCGGTATGGTGTTTCCGGTGATAGGCAGCAGGTCGTTCATGATGAGCAGGAAGACGGTGTAGCCCAGGATGAGGGTCATCTTGAAGGAGGAACGGTCCACATTCTGGGGAGGCAGCAGGAAGCTGAAGAGGTCCACTGTGATGAGGAAGCAGCTGGGGATCAGGAGGTTCACCACATAGAGGGTAGGCCGGCGCCTCACTCTGATCTGCAGAGGGAAGAAACAAAACACACTCGGTCCACCAACACGTTCTCATCCCAACTCGTCACATAATGCTTTGTCAGACCTCTCGGTGTCACTTTTCGGCCGCAATAAACACGTGCTTAATGTTGTGAATTAAACAAAAACACTTGCTTAAGTTCAGGCGACAAAACCTCTTAGTTAGGTTTAGGACAGAACAACATGGTTGGCCTTAAAACTACTATGTTTGTACAGTGAAAATAACACGAACAGCTGATTGTAACGTGAAAGTGAAACAACACACGGGACACGAACAGCGGTCTCTTGGAAGCCTTGTGTTTGTTAGACCCATCCACCACCTGTCCACCCGCCCGCTGTGTCTCTTTCGCGTTCTAAACTACGACACCACAGCACTTTCGCTGTGCTTTTACTGGTTTACATTGTAGTTAATGGGACTGTTTGTAACTTTTTAAGCGTATAGATGTAGCGGGTCGGCACACATGCACGCTCGCATAGGCGCGTTCGCGTGTAGCCGCTGTCTCTCCTCCTCTGCCTGCTCGCCTTCACTCAGACAGCGCGCGCGTTCTCGCTCAGCTCGCTCCACCTCTAAACGTGAACGCGCGCTCACTCCACACTGCAGAAGAGTTAGTTTAGCTCTGAGAATATCTAGTGAATAAATGAATAAATGCTGCAGCTCCTCCAGACCAACAGAGGTTTCCCGTGTCTTGTGAAGTAACGGGGCTCCGCAGAGATAAACGTTACCGTCTCGTTACCGACCGGGTGCCGGTGTCTCCCTGCTCTCTCCGGCTGTGGGCGGAGAGAGCAGGGAGACACGCTGAAGAGCCCCGCTGCCTCAGCCTGCACTGAGACAGGAAAAGCCAACACTAGGATCAGATCTAAATCATGTTCATGGAGAGACCTTCGTCTGGTCAGCTAACATTACTGCCAAGCAGCTGAAATATAGAGTGATATTGTGCTTTTAGCTGACGTGTGTCGCCTCACTGTTTTGAGCGATGCTCGTTCATGTCTATTTAGAGCGAGCAAGCGCGAGCCCGACGCTGACTTTCATTGATTTCACGGCCACAGGTGTCGCTGTTAACAAGCATTTCTGAAAGGTACAAATAGTCCCTTTAAGGATTTGAATAGGACTGATATTTCTAAATGTGTTGGATAAATCGCAAGTCAAGCGTTACGGATAGAATGATAAAGTAATATAAGAAATTTCACAACAAATGCTTTCTTGCTTCCAACCCAAATATACACTCTATTACTCTATACACTTTACAGACTCTCAACCTACATGAAATTTAAGCTCATCAATGTAAAAACCATCTTCAACTCCCTCGGTGTATTTGTGGGAGGTGATATCCAGCAGCTGCCACTCCCCCATGGTGGTCATCACACTCTTAGAGTGCTCTGTGATGTCATCGGCATGCTTCCCCAGGAAAATCTTTATGTCCATCGCTGGGAGGGAGAAGAACAGTTAAATATATAATCCTGTAAAGTCAAGGCCACATTACTATCCACATTACACAAATATAGGAATTCAATTTGTTTTAACCAGTTATTTTTAACGCAAATTGGGAGCAAGAGTGCAGATACTGGTATCATATGAAACTAGTAACCTTAAGAAATCCATTGGTATCAACAATGTCATACTAGCTTGTCACGAAGGAGGTTAAATAACACTCCCAACCTGTGCTAAATTTTGGCGAAGAAAAACTGCCATGGCTGTTTGAAAGTGGTCCCTTGACCTCTGACCTCAAGATGTGTGAATGAAAATGGGTTCTATGGGTACCCACGAGTCTCCCCTTTACAGACATGCCCACTTTATGATAATCACATGCAGTTTGGGGCAAGTCATAGTCAAGTCAGCACACTGACACACTGACAGCTGTTGTTGCCTGTTGGGCTGCAGTTTGCCATGTTATGATTGGAGCATATTTTGTGGATATTTTTCTGACTTTTTTTCGGACATTATTCTTATTTTTTTTGGACATTTTTCAGATATTTTTCAGACATTTGTTTTACTTTTTTCGGAAATTTGTTGGACATTTGTCAGACATTTTTTTTTACTTTTTTTCGGACAATTGTCGGAGATTTGTCTGACATTTGTTGGATATTTGTCGTACTTTTTTTGGACATATTTCGGACATTTTTTAAAAAGTTTTTTTCATATATTTGACGGACATTTTTCAGACTTTTTAAATATTTTTAGGAATTTTTCTTTACTTTTTTCGGATTTTTTTCAACTTTTTTCTGACTTTTTTTTTTTTGGTATTTTTTTAAAAACTTTTTTTCAGACATGCTAAATCTTTATGCTAAATACAGTACCTGTGAGGGTTTCTGGACAATATCTGTCATTGTTTTATGTTATTAATGGATTATCGATTATAGATATATATATATATACATTTGCGTAAAGCAAGCATATTTGTCCACTCCCATGTTGATAAAAGTATTAAATAGCCTACTTTTTGCAATTAATCGCGATTAAATATTTTAATCGATTGACAGCCCTAATAGGAATTCATACTTTCACAAAATTAGTCTGTTGTCTGTCACAAGCTCGTCACTGTAAACTAACTAGAAGTGCAATAGCTATTCCTCCCTCCCACATGTTCATTAATCATCCCAACTGTGAGGTCACAAGGTCACTCCATTTTCAATCATGGTGCATCAACAATGAAACATTGTCCAGCACACATATACAAAACACACAGTATTCTTGTTACAGTATAACTTTGGGTTACTTCACAGCAAACACACTTTATTAAATACATTGTTTAAGAGTTTCTTTTGTCTTTTGGTAAGTGGCCAAACTTTTAGGTGTCCCTAAATAGAAGCTTAACATGCATTATTTCTTACTTACTGCCTCTCACATTCACATTTCTTGGACGTTTTTGTCAAAACCGGCATACAGAAGTCTTTAAAGACAGGAAATGAGACGTTTGATGAAGTGCCTTACCAAAGTGGATGTAGGAGTTGAATGTGAAAGTGCAGTTCTGTATATCGAAGGGGAAGGTGTAGATATCGAGGTTACAGGAGCTGACAACTTTGACTGGATGAGAATCGTGCACACTGCCATCGTTATACACGTACATATACGGGACAGAGGGGGCCGTGTTTTCATCCATACTGCAAGACAGGAACAAGCAGAGGAGTTTAGATGTGTCACCACTTTCCTATTGTCATCAAATCCCATGAAAAGACAACGAAAAATTAAACAACAGCAACAAATTGATCGTTCTAAGAAGTATTGCTTGTTTAGCCAAAACCTGAAAACACATAAATGAGTCACCTCGTTGTGTGACGTCTTCCTTCATTACAACAAACCCGGGCACTGCAGTTTATATGATGTCAATCTCACATCAAACTTTGCATCTTTAACATGGTTTATATATACGTATGTATACTCACAATTCGTTGATCACAATATCTGGCACCCAAAACTTTTTTACGGGAAGAGAGATCCTGCTGGTGCCGCACTGGACTGGGTCCCAGCTGATAAACTCGTTCATCCACCACTAAAACAAGAAAACTGGTGTCAGTGCACAGAGCAGGTGGTATAAGTAATAATCACATCATTCACAAAAAATAATCCCACAATTATCCCAACATCACTGACTGAGAAATATGATGGTGGATGATTGCAGTACATACATAATGTAGCCAAAGGTAAGTTGACAACAGTTGAGCCTTTTCATCCTAGAAGACAAGAAGAAAAACAGTGACAGAAGGGGAGCGTTTCTTGTGACTTATTATTTATTAAATATATAATATTAAAGGGACTGTTTGTAACTTTTTAAGCGTATAAATGTAGCGGGTCGACACACATGCTGCTCGCATATGCGCGTTCGCGTGTAGCCGCTGTACCCTCCTCCTCTGCCTGCTCGCCTTCACTCAGACAGCGCGCGCGTTCTCGCTCAGCTCGCTCCACCTCTAGACGTGAACGCGCGCTCACTCCACACTGCAGAAGAGTTAGTTTAGCTCTGAGAATATCTAGTGAATGTACAGTGGACGTTTGGGCAGAAATAACTGCTGCAGCTCTTCCAGACCAACAGAGGTTTTCCGTGTCTTGTGATGTGACGGGACTCTCCAGAGAGAAACGTTACCGTCTCGTTACCGACCGGGTGCCGGTGTCTCCCTGCTCTCTCCGGCTGCTGGCGGAGAGAGCAGGGAGACACGCTGCAGAGCCCCACTGCCTCAGCCTGCACTTAGGCAGGAAAAGCCAACACTAGGATCAGATCTAAATCATGTTCATGGAGAGACCTTGGTCTGGTCAGCTAACATTACTGCCAAGCAGCTGAAATATAGAGTGATATTGTGGTTTTAGCTGACGTGTGTCGCCTCACTGTTTTGAGCGATGCTCGTTCAGGTATATTTAGAGCGAGAGCCCGACGCTGACTTTCGTTGATTTCACAGCCAGAGGTGTCGCTGTTAACAAGCATTTCTGAAAGTTACAAATAGTCCCTTTAAATGATAAATTTATAAAGCTCCTCCTGGTGTAGAAATTACTTGTTGTTAGTGATTTCCCTATGGCACAATACACACGCAGTATACGGTATAATGCTGCTGAAACATACCACTCCTAGTATCCCGTACAAGGTGAAGAATATGCTGACGTTGGTGGGGGTTGTCATGTTCATGACGGGTCGTATGGCGCTCAGGTTAAAGACTGGAGTCAGAGCCTCCAGCAGGGCGGGTTGGGTCGGCTGAGAGCAGTTCACCTCGATGGCACTGCACGCAGCTGACGAGAAGATTAAAAAACAAAAATGTCATAGGGTTAGGGTTAGTTAGTCATAATTATTATCAATAAAACAGCAGACCTGCAACTAAGGGACTGTCTCAGCTTTAGTTCCCAATAATCACCAGGATTTCAATTCATTTATTTCCAATTGAATGCAGAATACAAAGGGTTTTAAATCGTCTGGTATTTGGCTTACATACATTATACATTGTATAATTGTACATGCAGTACCCATTATCCTGCACTTTTTCATTCTATGCAACCTTGGTGTTTTTGTTTTGAGTAAAACATTTGATGCCTAATGCTCAATATTGTGCTTACTATAAGCTTACCTGGTATAAGGATGATAAACATGACCACAGTGGGCCTGACTGATGGAGGGAGACACTAGAATAAAACAATTACAATAACCGTGTCAATTTAAGCAACTAAAACATTAAAACAATTAATTATTAATTATTTAAGAAAAGGTTATCAGTTACAGAGAAGATGCCTTGGAAATAACACTTCATAACAGACAAGGAGAAGATACTTTACCTTCAGCGTAGTACCCTTTGGTGTCATGATGTCACGAGTGAAATCTTTATCTTGCTACAGATGAAAGTAGTTTCTTCTGGAGAGCACACAGAATAATCATCATAGTTGTCAATGAACAGGAGAGTCGTCTATCCATAAATAACCATTGCCAGACAGCAAAGACCTACCCACCACTTACCTGGCACACTCACTCTTGCAAGACTAAATTCAGCCTCAGTGGCTAAGATATACATAGTGCCAGTGTGGCGTGATGTGGACAAACCCCTGGCAAATGATGTGGGAAATGGAAAACTCTGCACGGCAGCTTCTTTCCCTGTCGGTGGTTTCATACAAAGCGAAGAGAAGCCACAGTTAATGTTTTGTACCGCAGTGTGTGACTTCCAGATGGTGAAGACTGACCACAGCGGCATCAGCGTCACACCTGCACGCAAATAAACAGTGGATGGCCTTTGAGAAACATGTGTCCTCTGGTGTCCTACCAAAACCTCCAGCTAACCAACCTCTTTGCATTTTATATGAATGTGAAAATGAACCAGGTTGCACAACTTTGCTCCAACACACAATGCTTCTGCAAACCTTTCTTTATATTATATTAGTTGCTGTTCAACAATGTGGTACTCTAACGAACATAGTGTTGGCTATATGTACAGAAATAGTCAATGTAAGCCTCGTACATTGAAAATATATCTATTATGAAGGACACTGTTGAATTTGTAGAAACCTTGAGGAGTGATGGTCCCAGGGCTTGCTCTAGTCCTTTTAGTGCCCTAAGCCCCGACCCCCCAGAACCCTAACCCATACCCCCGTAAACCACAACACACATTAGACATCACAATGGTTTAAATAACTGTATTTATTATAATATGAATAAAGAATTGGTGCTTGATATTTTGGACTTAAAAGTGTTTAATCAGTTTCACTACAATTTATACTTTTATTAACAAATAAGTGTGGCCAGGCAGATGAAAAAGTGTGAGAAAGAGAGACATTTCTTTCTTTCTTTCTTTTTTTCTTTCTTTCTTTCTTTCTTACTTCATTCTCAATGCAGAAAATGAGAAAGGGCGCCCACCGTCATTTTTTAAATTTTTAATATTTAAAGGGACTGTTTGTAACTTTTTAAGCGTATAAATATAGCGGGTCGGCACACATGCGCGTTCGCATATGCGCGCTCGCGTGTGGCCGGAGCCTCGTCTCCGCTGCCTGCTCTCCTTCACTCAGACAGCGCGCGCGTCCTCGCTGTCTCGCTCCACCTCTACTAGACGTGAACGCGCGCTCACTCCACACTGCAGCAGAGTTAGTTTAGCTCTGAGAATATCTAGTGAATGTACAGTGGACGTTTGTGCAGAAATAACTGCTGCAGCTCCTCCAGACCAACAGAGATTTCCCGTGTCTTGTGAAGTGACGGGGCTCCTCAACGAGTTACGTTATCGTCTCGTTACCGACCGGGTGCCGGTGTCTTCGGCTGCCGGCTGCGGTCGGGAGACGATAACGTAACTCGTTGGGGAGCCCCGCTGCTGAAGCCTGCGCTAAGCAGGAAAAGCCAACACTAGGATCAGCATTGATTCATGGAGAGACCTTCGTCTGGTCAGCTAACATCACTGCCAAGCAGCTGAAATATAGAGTGATATTGTGCTTTTAGCTGACGTGTGTCGCCTCACTGTTTTGAGCGATGCTCGTTCATGTCTATGTAGACCGAGCAAGCGCGAGCTCGACGCTGACTTTCGTTGATTTCAAGGCCACAGGTGTCGCTCTTAAGAAGCATTTCTGAATCTTGCAAGTAGTCCCTTTAATTCTTTTTAGCGGGTGACCGGCGCCCTCCAGAAGGTATCGCCCTCGGCGACCACCTATATGGCCTATGCCTTAAGCCAGTCTTGGGTGTTCCTGTCAGTCACATGCAGGTGTGGGTGACACTCTTTCTTCATTTATTCTGATGTGTGCTATAGACACTTTACCACCTATCTGATAGCATGCATAAAAAAGAAGAAACCTACTGTATGCATTACATCCTTTTTTCTAAAATTCCTACCTGCACATGTCCAAATATTATATTTGATATTTAAGTATTGTACTCATTACAGATCAATTTACCATAGTGACTCCGTTATACATAGTTTAAGTGTCAAAATGAATTGACAGGCCTTCATCCTCTCATTTAGTACCATATTTACACATTAAATAATGAATAAATCAGACTACTTTTTTTGAAAACAGAAAATATCCACACTTCAAATCACAAAGACATAGATAGACATAGACACAGATTATTGTTTGCATAAGCTTTATTTATCGATCATATTTCTGATCGTACCAGCAAGAATAAATATGAAAGCTTACATGCACTTGACTATTCAGAATGACTTATTCAATAAATGCTTTGCTATTATGAGTAAAAGACAGAGATAAATATTATTATTCTTTTAAATTAACAGAGAGGCTGGCTTAAAAGCAACACGAGCTCAGTTCTGAGTACAGATGCCTGCCAAACAGGCCTCACAATGAGCAGGCTCATGGGGACTTTTGACATCCAGGCTCACAAAAGGCCGGTGTGGTTTGCCCAGGTCTTCATGGTAGCATTTGATTCTGATCTTCTCCACCAGATTCTCCAGGAGGATGTCGATGTTCTCGGAGGTGATGCTGGGCTTCTCCATCGGAGCGTCGCTGCACATCTTGCAGTTCTGACGGAAGGCCCTCACCTTGACCACGCCGTTCCCGTCCATCAAGCGCATGTGGAAGACCACCATCACCCGGTTGGAAGGCCAGCTTCTTCCACACTTGGTGCATTTGAACCTTGAAAATCACAGAGGACCCAAGTTAAAGAAAGTCTGAACTGGCCCTTTAAATTATACTCTTTCTCTGCTGTTCAGGTGTTGCCAGTCAGCCGGTTCTCATTCCCATCCAGCTTCGGCATTAGGGGCGGGCCATGGGGGTCCAAGCCCGTCCAAAAAGGTCACCGTGCCCCCTCAGCTGAATTCTCTCCTGACAAAAAACTAAACTGAAATAACAGCTAAGCTATAAGTAAAATTAAGTAATTCAGTTTGGTAATGGAAGGACTTAACACTGCAATGCAAAATAAAGCACAAAACAGTGATAGTTTTGCATTTAGGAAACAACTAGGACATGTACTTGGGCTTGATTACATTGTTTTCTATTGGAGTGTCCTAACTGGCTGCGAGCAACACAACGCTGCACAGCGCGGCATGACGTTTTTACTGAACTTCTATCGGATACCTTGTTCCTATTTTTTCCTGTCACTCCTATTGAGAGGAACGGCTGATTAGTTTAGATAAAATGAGCCGAGAAAACCGGGTCAGTTGTCCTGGATGTAAATGAAAATATTAACTTGATTACTGACACTTTCAGCACAGGCATTGACGCTCGCCGTTATATGTAATAAAGTTCACTAGTGAAACTTTATTACGAGCTACCTGTCAAAAAATATAACAGCCACCTCAGTTATGGTTCAAATAAAACACGAACACACAGCGCAAAGAGACAACTATGGAAACTCTGGGAAATATGAACCGTCACGACAATATTTCAGTAAGAAGCCTTTATTAACTTAAATTATAGTTCTGAAGAAATCAGTCAGACTGTTAGATTAATGTGTTGTTTAACTGCCTGTTTATCTCGGCACCTATGTGTCTGCACATTTGGACCCTGGCATGAGCAAGACGCAGGACGGGCCTGAGGAGTTATCTGTTGCCCACAGTACCTCCTCGTTTCAAAACAGAGACCATATAAGGTGGCAGCTGGCTGGAGAAGATCACTAGATAACAACCTACTTGCTCTCTGCTATATCGTATGTTATTTCCAGTAAATATCACAAATAAACGTGTGTTTTCTGATAAAAAAAAAAGTACGAACGTAGGAAGATAACAAGGCTTTCATCCAGGAGACCGCTGTTCGTGTCCTGTGTGTGAAGTTTCACTTTCACGTTACAATCAGCTGTTCCTTTGTGTCCCGTGTTCACAACGTTCAGCTTAATTTTCACTTTACAAACATGGTAGTCCAACCATTTAATTTTTTTCCTAAACCTAAGTGGTTTTGTTGCCTTAACCTAAAGACACCAAAGGGCGTGACAAAGCGGCAGTATGTGACGAGTTTGGATGAGAACGGGTTGAACAAGTCTAAAACCTATAGCCTAACCTATTTGTATTTTAAAAATAAAAATTAAGATATTTATTTTCATAAATAACTTTATTTATTATATTATAAATAAACAATTGGTCCCTGATATTGTTGGCTTAAAAAGTGTTTAGTCAGTTTCACTACAACGACAGTTATAAAGGGTGGAAAATTTCTTTCTTTCATTCTTTATTTCTTTATTCATTTTTTACCTCAATGCAGAAAATGAGGAAGGGCATTTTTTAATAAAAACCTTAATAAACCAAATGCATCCACTAAAATGTAATTGATATTAACCTAAAGTATACCAAGCTGTATATACACAACACCTACAGTGACTAACACTGGTCCGGCACACTGACCTTGCACATGAGTTCCTGATGTACTTCTGCCAGCCCGGGTTCGGGCTGTTAGGCACAAGACTTTCATCAAACTCCAGACGCCAGGAGTCTCTTTGTTTAAGATCATTTGTTTTCGTCAGGAAGATTTGCGTCCACTCCGGCTGTGCCATCCTGTCAGTGCCAGTGGTGCCCGTGGCTGAAGATGAGACTAAACGATGACAGCTGATTTATACTGTACAAACAGCTGACGTGACCAGTAGGGAAAATGAAACTTAAAAGTGGAAACCTGGTTTCCTTAAGTTTCAGGTCTAGAATGGGGAACGACAAGCATGTTTTGATGGGGCAAAATTAAGCAAACACAAAATATTAATCATCCAATTACTGGATAGTGTAAATGAAGAGAAGGGAAATCCCATGTAATAGAAGTAACTGATTTGTGCACGTTTGGGTGTCTTATGATTATCTTGCACTCACTAGTGAAGGACTTCAAGAGAAATGAAACTGAAGCGTTCCCTTGTTGTATTCATGCAACACTGCCACTTGCTGGTGTTATGCTGCATTGTCTTCTATGCATGTATGTACAATATCCCATTTTATGAAAATCTTACTTACATATGTCCAAATATTATTTCAAATATTTACGTATTATACTGTTCACAGATTGTTTTACCTGAGTGACTCCTTCATACAAAAAATAAATATATTGGACCAATTGATTTGAAAAACAGAAAATACTAACACTACAGATCACAGTAGCATTTAGTTTATTGCATGTATGAACAAGAAACCAACAAGAATACATATGAAAGCTTACATGCAACACTATGTAACAGAATGACAGGTGGGAAATATGAGCTGATATGAGCTTAAGCATCAAACAGTACTGCATTTATTATTATAAAAATATGCTCAAATCATAACAAGACAAACTGCAGCCCAACAGGCAACAACAGCTGTCAGTGTGTCAGTCTGCTGACTGACTATGACTTGCCCCAAACTGCATGTGATTATCAGAAAGTGGGCATGTCTGTAAAGGGGAGACTCGTGGGTACCCATAGAACCCATTTACATTCACTGATCTGGAGATCAGAGGTCAAGGGACCCCTTTGAAAATGGCCATGACAGTTTTGTCATGTAACAGTGTAACACAATGTAACAGAATGACAGGTGGGAAATATGAGCTAATATGAGCTTAAGCATAAAACATATATATATATATATATATATATATGTAAAAAGCTGACTTATAAGCAACACAAGCTCAACGCTTTGGACAGATGCCTTGCATACAGGCCTCACAGTGAGCAGGCTCATGGGGAAGTTTGCCATCGAAGCTTCTAAAATGCTCCTTCTTTCTGCCCAGGTCTTCATTGTAGCATTTCATTCTTATCTTCTCCACCAGATTTTTCAGGAGGGTTTCGATGTTCTCGGACGTGATGCTGGGCTCCTCCATTGGACCTTCCTCGCACACCTTGCAGTTCTGACGGGAGGGCCTCACTTTGACCACGCCCTTCCCGTTCGCCAGGCGCATGTGGCAGACCACCCTCACCATGTTAGAAGACCAGCCTCTTCCACACTTGGTGCAACGGAACCTTGAAAACAACAGAGACCCTTTGACAAAATGACAACCAACCAGTTACACTGGAAACTCAAGTTTTAGCTAAGGAAGCATTTGGAAGCAGTGATGCTCTGGAAGAAGAACTTATATAATTGGGTTTAAACGTCAGTAACTAAAGTAACTAAATAATGTTATTTGACTGCCAGTGCAAAAGTAAAATAGCAGAGAGAGAGAGAACCATTCTTAATGCATAATGCATCCACTATACTGTATATTCACACCAATTACAGTATTTAACAGTAGTCCAACACACTGACCTTGCACTGCTGTTCACCATACACTTCTTCCAGCCCGGTTTTTGGCTGTTATGCAGAAGATTTTCATCAAACTCCAGAAGCCAGGAGTGTTTGAGATTCTTTGTTGTAATCTGGAAGAGACGTGTCCAGTCTGGGTGTGCCATCCTGTCAGTGATAGTGGTGCTGGAGGCTGAGAAAGCCAGCTGATCTGCACTGTTTACAAACAAGTTGTGAGAATGACTCATCCAGCCCCGGTAGAGAGACTTTCACTCTCCCAATAGAGAGTTTGAGGAAATGAAACTTAAAAGTGGAGACCTGGTTTCCTTAAGTTTCGTTTTTCTGTACTATGTCTTCTGTCTTGCAGGAGATGAAAACATACCCTCATATTTACAATATCTTTATTCAAATAGATGGCATACGTTGGCAGAAGTAGTTTTTATTTTACTGTAATTGATCCCCTGTCATCATCATTTACAAATAGAGAAAGTAGTCCCTCAAACATTTCAACCTACTTCTCCTCTGCATGGTTCCATTTCAACTTAAAGTCCAATTTTAACTTCTGTACCGTATGAAAAGCCATCATTAAAAACAAGAGATTAAAAGTGTTTATCAGGCTTGATTGTGCAATGAATCATTCTTAGGGGAGACCGGGGAGTGTTGTAACTCTGGGTGATGGTATTGTAAAACTGTCACGTTTGACAAATCAGGAAAGAGCTGTTGATGTCATCGACCTGCAGTAGGCAGAATGTTTTTGGCACCATTGGGCAAAATTACATAACAACCTTTCAGCATATTGTTATTCAAGTGTTCTGAGAGAAAACTAGACTTCTGCTCCTCCTCATGTCTCTGTTTTCAGCGTTCCTATTGGCTGTGTTCTGGCTGGTGGTCTCCTTGTTTAAGATTCTGTGTTGTAACCTGGAAGAGACGTGTCCAGTCCGGCTGTGCCATCCTGTCAGTGCCAGTGGGGCTGGAGGCTGAGAAAGCCAGCTGATCTGCACTGTTTACAAACAAGTTGTGAGAATGACTCATCAAGCAGGTAGAGAGTTTGAGGAAAATGAAACTTAAAAGACGAGACCTGGTTTCCTTAAGTTTCGTTTTTGTACTATGTCAGCCGGCTCTCATAGACGGCAGACTCCAGATTATCTCTGATTGGTTGTTTTGTTTTTGTTGTGAAATCTTGCAGATGCCATTAGGAGCACCGGAGGACACAGAGGCACATGATTTTTTTTCAGATTACCTGTCAGGATATAGTGACCGTTTTATAAAAAATATTTTTTTTAATCATATTTCCTGCATTTATACCCACTGCTGCTTTAACTCACATGATGTGTGATTGTGTAGCCGTCCAAGTGAGTTTTATTTGTGTACCGTGTATCAAAGTTTGAGTTACTGAGGCTCAAACAAAAGGTGTTACTATCATCCCCAGTCTCCCCTATGTGATGCCAAATATCATGGCCTGCCTGTCTGTTTACACATTATCCTGAGTCATATTAATAATCACTTTAGAAACAACAAGAGTAAATGATGCTTAACATTAAACCATAAACTTCAGCGTATACGTCAGCGGCTCATTGTAACAAACCAATAAAAACATTAAGATCTAATGGCTCATTTGACCTCATTTGCAGGTTTAATGTTAGAACAGAGAGTCATTCCGTTACAGCTATTTGTAATTAGTGCCTCATCATAGGTCTGTAGATAATGATGATCAATACTGGATGTAATGAATCACACCATGTTCAACCATTAGCCGCAATATTATTAGACAATTAAACTGTGCACAGTGTTTACCCCTCTGGCTTTCTGACAGGAGCACAATTGATCTGGAATTCAAAATGAGTCCCTTAAATTACTCTAATATAATAAACTTTTTATCTAGATTTTAAATAGAGTTATTGCTTGTGTTGTTTGCTCCAAATCCGAACTTCGACAAAAGGTCTAGCCTTGTTTGTTTTGCCTGGCCTTGCCTGTCTTCTGTCTTCCTCAAAGTTGCTGTGTTGCTTTGCTGTTTCCTGCTCTTTAGTTCTTCGCTTTCGAGCCTCTGATCTCTGTATGCTGTTATCTTGTTACCTGGAACCCGTGCCTGCCTGCATGCCAGACCTTCTGTTTTGCCTGATTTTGGACTCTGGATTTCATGCCTGCCTCTTTGGATTTGTTTGCCTGCACCTGCCTGCTTGTAAGCCTATTACATATACCTTCACTTTGTCATCAAACCATTGAACTGTCCCTGTCTACCTCGACTGTCTGCATTTAAGTCCTTCTCCCTCTGCCGCCCAAATTCATCCCTGCGACACCAACTGCTCAAGCTCAGGGCCAACAGATCAGTCTTCAAAAGATTAGATGGAATATAATCAATTATATGGAAAGAGCAATGAGAACATTTCTCTAGCATATTTCAAAACAAGACACCACTGCAGCACTGAAACAAGGGATTTAAAAAAAATTGAGGATGAAATGTATATATATTATATAGCTAAACGTAAAACAAATACTCAACAAATGACTGGTTAGAGTAGGCTTCGCCATGAAAGCTGTACAAACGTAGTTACCGTACTTAAGATCTTGCTAATTCCATATAAGGCACGGCATGACCTCGCCCCCAGTTACATTGCTGATCTCCTTGTTCCATATTAGACCTGTCTAACACTTCAATCCTCTAATCTCGGTCTTTTATCCATCCCCCGCTCAAACTGCAAAACAAAAGGTGATCGGGCCTTTTCTGTCTTAGCCCCAACTCTCTGGAATCACCTCCCTCAATCTATTAGAGCTGCTGAATATCTGGACTGTTTTAAGCAGCTTCTAAAAACCCATCTCTATAGGCAATCCTTTCTATAGGCCTCATCCACATGTGTGTTTGTTTGTTTGATCTGTTTCTCATTGTTTCTGTGTGTCATATTGTAATTTCTCCTTGTTTTTTTTCCTTGTTTGATGTTTCTTTTTGTTTGTGAAGCACTTTGTAGCGGTGTGTTTTAAAAGGTACACCTCCTCATGGCTCTATATATAGGAAGAATAGCTGCTGCTATGCAAAAGCTAATGGGGATCTAAATAAACAAAACAAACAGCTGAGTCAAAAAATTAAATCGCCTTGTATTTATAGGTTATTCCGCTTTCAAGTAAAAGAGACTACAGTAAATGCCATTGAAAGCTCTGGAAAATGCAAATAAATGGTCAAATCTCTAAAATCAAGAATTTTCACATTTTCTTTTTACATTTCATCCTAAATTTTTTTTAATCTCTTGTTTCAGTGCTGCAGTGGTGTCTTATTTTGAAATATGCTAGAGAAATGTTCCCATTGCTCTTTCCAATTGATTATACAAAGCTTTACTTACTTACTCTTATTTTGAAACCGGAAGGAAGCAAAATGCGTCGCCATGGTAACGGATGAAACGCTGCAGCTGCAGAGATTAGCTTGTTAGCAGCTGTGTGACTTCTTGTGTTTCCTCTTCCCTGTTAGCGTTATATTATATTATATAATATTACATTATTGACCTGTGATGGAGAGCTCCGATACGTACCTCATACGACCTAATCATCAGTACAAGTGAGTTGGTTAGAGTGGTTCAATGTAATGTGTTGTTAGCTTTTAGCTAGCTCATTGCTAACGAGATGTGTTTACTTAGCCGCTGACTTTAGCTGTTTCCATGGTAACGTTAACTGGCATCAAACTAGAAGTACCAAGTTACTAAATAAATAGTAGATGGTTTAAATGACGTTGTTACAGCATGTTTGGCGTCAATACTGTAATGTTAGTGAGCTAATGTAACGTTAACTTGACTCAGCTGTGAGGACAATGTGAGGATGAGTGTGAGATGTGTCTCCAGTCAGCAGATCAATGCTGCTGAATGATGTGGTGAAGCACTTTGCACTGTTCACCTGGGTCAGGGGTCTGTTACCTAGCAACCTGCGGCTCTTCAGCTCCTCTCCAGAGGCTCCCTGTAGATTTATACAAATGGAAATGAATAACTGTTTTTTATTTTTATTTGTCATTGTTGTAGGTCTATGGTACGACAGACACATTGAGGAAAAAAAATACATCTGAGATTTCGAGAATTAATTAATATACATATATAAAATAATATTACGAGAAAAAAAGTCGTAGTATTATGATAATAAAGTCATAATATTAGTATATATATGTATAGTAATATAGTAGTAGTAATTTTACATGTTATTTTCTTTTTTTTTCGTAAAGTTATGACTTTATTCTGGTTATATTACAACTTTTTTTAGTGAGTTATGACTTTTCTCGTAATATTACGACTTTTTTTCTCATAAAGTTATTACTTTATTCTGGTAATATTATGATTTATTTTCTCATAAAGTTATGACTTTATTCTGGTAATATTATGATTTATTTTCTCGTAAAGTTATGACTTTATTCTGGTAATATTATGATTTTTTTTCTCATAAAGTTATGACTTTATTCTGGTAATATTATGATTTTTTTTCTCATAAAGTTATGACTTTATTCTGGTAATATTATGATTTATTTTCTCATAAAGTTATGACTTTATTCTGGTAATATTATGATTTTTGTTTTTTGAGTTATGACTATTCTCGTAATTTTACGAGTTTTTTTCTCATAAAGTTATGACTTTATTCTGGTAATATTACAACTTTTTTCTTGTAATATTATGACTTTATTCCCGAAATTAAGATTTTTGTTTTTGGTGAGTTATGACTTTATTCTCGTAATATTACGACTTTTTTTCTCATAAAGTTATGACTTTATTCTGGTAATATTATGATTTTTTTTTCTCGTAAAGTTATGACTTTATTCTCGAAATCTCAGATTTTCTTTCCGTCAATATGGCCAGTTTGGTTTTCATGGTGGAAAACTGGCCCTGAGCACTTGTACATTTTGTTTTGTATGCTTATAAACCTGTGCAAGAATGCAATAAAGAGTTTTTGGGGGGAAAAAAGAATATGAAGTACTGTATAAGACTAAGCATATAAAATATAGGCTACAGTATGTAGCTAATACAAATGTAGCCATCATTTATAAAGAGACTTCTACAGTTCTGTGACCCTTACTGAGAGAGGATGATCAGTTGTGGACTCTGCGACCTTTGGAAGCTGATTTAATTTCCTGCCTTTTTGCTCACTCGTTCAATCTTCCAGGTTTAAGCCTGCCATTGTGAAGGAGTGCATTCGTGAAATTGTGAGGGAGCGACTGTCTGGGATGCAGTACGACCCAGAGGAAGTCCCAGAGCTGTCCCGTTCACTGGCAGACTGCATTAAGGACAAAGTGAAGAGTGAGCGATGCTTTCTCCCTCTCTTGTTATAACTCAGAAAGACAGAGCATCCAAGTACTTTTGTAAATTTAAAGTGTTGTTCAAAATAATTACTCAAATATAAGTGCAAACTGTCATCCAAATACCTATTTGAATAACAGTAAGAAAACAGAAGAAGTGTTACTCAGCTGTGTTAATTCAGTCTGATTTGATATTCAGAATTAAATTGCAACAGAACCGCAGACTTAGCCTGACGTTGGCCGGATACACAACAAGCAAAATAAAAAATAAACAAAACTAGATTGTGAAAAAGTCATGATTGTACTTTAATGTGTCCTTTTTGGGTTACCTAGATTACTTTGGAAATGTTTCATAGAAGGTTTTATACATTTACTATCCTCCCGATAGACATTTTGACTTGTCATAGTGGTAAAAGGTGTGACTAATAACACTAATGATGGCTCTGTTCTATTCAAGTGTTACAAGTGAGAGTGACAGTAAATCAGCATGCACAATACCTGGATCCTGAAATCAAGGCAGCTAAATGGAATTAAATCATCATTATTTACACCTGTGCTTTTCCTACTGTGACAAGTCTAAATGTCTTCTGTGAAAAAGGCACAAACAGACTGAAGGTGTTCTGCCAATTATGAAACAAATTGTACAATGTGAACTGAATACGAAATGTATCCAGAAGATTTAAGCTGAATAAAACGCCATAAAAGTACATGTATGAGTACAAGTACAAGTCCTACTTAGTAAAATGTTTTACCCAAATTCTACTTAGTAAATGCAGCATATTGGCACCCATTCCTATGTTGTCCCTGCAAAAATGTTGCACAATTACTGATGTACACTATTACAGACAATTTCACGTCTTCAACAGGTGCGGGGTTTGACAGATATAAGCTGGTCGTGCAGGTGGTCATTGGAGAACAACGAGGACAAGGAGTCAAGTGAGTAATCATTTGGTAGTGGTAAACAAAAAGCTGTTACAGCTGTTACAATTTTTAAAAATACTATATTTTAGTGGGATGCTCTCTCTAACGTTGGCCCTTCTTACCATCAGCCGTTCATTAATAACTCTTCAGTGATGGACACAAACTTTGACAAAATTAGAGGATGTGTGTAATATGTATTGCACAATTTATGGATGCTCAAGCTGCAATACAAGCCAAAAGAGCAGCAATGCAATAACAGCACTATACAGAATGTCTAATAGTATTACTGTACAGGGTTCCCATGGTCATGAAGCTCTTGAAATGAAATTGTTTACCAGGCCCAGAATGTATTTTAAACATTTTGAATATACATTGTTTTGGCTGATGTTCATAAAAATCTCCAAACATGTCTAATGTTACACGAAATACGTTCCTTGTATTACTAATTCAAAATCTAGTGGTGCGCTGGCTGTGTGACCGTTGAAATGGCACTAGCATCACATCATACACATTGGTGTATGCAGCCATTTGGCAGCGGGAATGTCTATCGAGCAAATGCAGTTAGCGAACACTAGCAGTTTGCTTTGCCCGAATGCCTGGGAAGTGCGTTTTTAATAATGTACAGCTTTTGAATGATGAATATAATACATGGCTCAAGAGAGAGGCAGACCCTAGCCGTGCTGGATGTAGGCTCTGCACCAAAACGTTTTGACGTTGGCAAGCGGCTCTGGTCTGCCGTGCTAAAGGGAAAAAGCATCAAGACAACCAACAGACAGCTCAACAGGCCGTCAGCGTTGGCACATATTTCATGCCTGCCGTAGCCAGGCCAGATAACGTTAGCGCAGCCAAGGCAACAAGGATCAGACCTTCAAAATGTAATCCATGACCTTCTCATGTGTTTTACCAGGATGTCTTCAAGGTGTTTGTGGGATGCTGACACCGACAACTATGCAGAAGATGTGTTCATGAATGTAGGTGCCTTTGTTCTGTCTGGGAAACAGACTTCTCAAATACGGTATTTGTTTTCAATTAACTGTGTTTTACCTCTGGGTACAGGACAGCTTGTTCTGCGCGGTGGCAGTTTTCGGAAGCTATTACTACTGAGGACATACGGATGGATGACAGAATTCATTCAGATGACGATGATGAAGATGTGAGGTGAACATTCAAACGAGACCGCTCACCGCCAGCACTTCGGGCCCACGGTGCGTTGATGTGTAGTAACTGTATGGAACCGCTGCCTCTTGACATCAAGAAAGATGACATTCAGCGCAGAAGTTCTGGATATCTGGGTTGATGCTGTAAGGATTTTAAAATGAAGGATCAAACCTGGATTTCCTGCCTTGTCAGGATGGTTATTATAGCATGGTTATTGAAGACAGTAAAGTGACCAGTCGTTGTGTTTTTTTTTTTTTTTTACATTTGATTGTGTATTCAGCACGCTTTGAGTGATGTCTTAGCACAGCAGATACAGTAGAGGTCAGTATTTGTCTCTGATTGTCAACATCATGACAGATTGGCCAGCTTCTGTAATTGCACAGGAATTGTCTGTCCAGTGCCTCACCACCTGTATGATCATAAACTTAATTCTGCTCTCCTTTTCACACACTGATGCCTCCCTGTTCTGCTAATGTATGATTGAAGTCCTTTTAAATATTAAATCAACCCTTAATTTGAGTTTGATACTTTGTTATTATCTCTTAATGTTGCCGTCGTTTTCATCACAGAAGTGATATAGCTTGGCATTTTGAAGACTGTCAAAACATTTAGAAAAATTTGCTTCAATATCCGATGTCCAATATTTGAATATAATAAAAAAAAATGTCACCTACTGTTATCATAAACATTGCTTATTATATACACTGCATATACTGTAACGTTATAAAATCAATTATTATCACAATGAGCATTTGTAGATCTACAAATAAACAAATAAAATCACAATTGAAAAGATTTTGAACCTTTACACTGCCTACTCACACATTTCTATTCACAGAATTTCATGGTTTGAGTCATATTTGTGATGTTGGGTTGTTTCCGTCTGGTGAGATGCAGATTGAAGTGATGCAGATTTGTTTTTGTTGTTTTCCTTTCACACGTCCATGTTATTTCACCAGTCATGGTGTGCTGGAGGACTTGTGCCTGGCCTGAAAATGAGGATATCTGTCACATATACATGGAACATATTTGTTTAATGGTTTTATCTCTTAGAAATATCAAATTGTAATGAAAGATTTTCTTTTTGAAGCAGTAGTTTGAGAAGTTAGAAGCATTCTTTTAATCGGACGATCGTATTACAATAGCAATGCTTTTATATATGGTGATGGTTTTTGCTTTAAACATGTATTGGACTCATTTAGGATTTAGGATTCGGACACATTTTCACAAACACAGATGAATCCCCCGGAGCAAAAATGGTGCGAACAGCCTGTTTAGTGAGAGTTTGTTTTTCTTTTAGACTGACATCTCACCAAACATAATATATTTCTGCGGCCTGAGTTTTCAGGCTAGAGTGGAGCTAAATTTTGGCATGGCAACTTTCAAAGGGGTCCCTCAAGATATATGACTGAAAATGGGTTCTATGGGTTTATCACTTTCTGATTATCACATGCAGTTCAGGGCAGTAGAAATGTCATTTCCACCTATTCTAAAATGGTGTATTTGAATATTTCTGCATACAAGGGTACCTAAACAGTCTTGGAATTACATAAATTGAGTATCACTGTAAAGCTGAGGCTCATTGGGATCCAATGAGCCTCAGCTTTACAGCTTTAATGGGATCCAATAAGCCCAACTGTATTCATGTATGATGATGTTAGTCCCCATAGTAGCCATTTCATTGTAGTGAGACCATTTTTTGAAATGTGACCTCACTGTATAAAATGACCTGTGGTGACCTCTAGGATAATCACAGCCTCATGAAACTTTATAACCACAAACTAAAGATCTAGAGCATTCAGAGGATGGGTGGCTTTCCTATTTAGATTGACAATTAGGGGGTTTCTGAGCAGTTTCCAGAACAGAAGTGCTCGCCATCCAGTCACCGAAAAATGCAATTCTGGCAGAAATCTCCAACTGTTGAAAGTTTTTCATACGAAATCACAGCATGGCTTTTTCTATGGTGTTCCTCAGGGTCTTGTTGTCTTAATGTAGTATTTTGGAGGGATTATTGATCATTTTAATTAACAATTAATGAGACATAATAGAGCATGGGAATCACCATCATAAACTTATATCATGTTCCATGCTTTTACACACTTTCACAATTTATTTAAATTAATTAATTTGTATTCCTTGACACAGTGATGAGCAGCATCTCAAATGAATCTTCAGGTTCCCAGCTTTCAGATCATGTACACCACTTCTATGTGGCATTTACTGTTGACATTTTATCTACCCCTGAACGCCCCGTCCTCTAAAAAAAGAGGGCGGAAGTGAAAGCGGTAAGCATCATTAAGCAATATTTTTGAATGAATGACAGTAATCAAATGACTAGATTTGCCAGTTCAGTGGAGAACTAAGACCCAAATCTACACTTCTTTGCCTTTCATAAGCTTTGAGGATGATCATTGTTTTGGGTCACATGTAAAACCATTGGAAGCCCTTTTCAGCAGACGCACACGCGCAGCTAATATAGACGTACCTGCCCAGCATGAAACAACTCAAATTGAATGCTAATGTTGCTCTGTGTCTGTTGGATGTGTAAGCACATACTGTACTAGACTCCTAACATGCCATAAACACTTGATAGTCTAGGCCTTTAAAGGGATAGTTCAGGTGTTTTTAAGTGGGGTTGTGTGAGGAACTTAATAGTCAGTGAATTACCTACAGTAGATGGAGGTCGGCGTGCCCCCAGCATCGAGAAACAGACAGGACTATCCTTTTAAGCTATAATAACTGGTAATACATGTGCATAGTTAGATGTCAAACTATATTCCAGTTCGGATAAACTAAGCATTTAAAATTTGGTAAAGCTAGGTTTTAACTGCTTAGAAAATGTAAGGGTTGGCTGCTATTTGCACATTCTGCACGGCCCTCATCGGCCTCATCCTGAGGGCTTCTTGGTGAAGGCTGGCTGAAGTGTCAAATAAATTGTAGCGATCAAGTTGTTGCTGCGTTGCTTCACTTTACTGTAGCTGAATCACTCTAGAGTGGTCATGCTCCCAAGACTCTCAAAAATCTATCTTGGGAGCTTCCTTTTTATCCTCTTCCTGACTGCTCAGCGGCTCTGCTCTCACTGAGCCTTTCGACCTTCTCCAATCAGTCTCTACTGTATGTCTCTCTGTGTGTCTTCCTCCTCAGGCAATCTGTCATCTCTTGGGGTTTCAGTCAGATTGATTTGGAAGCTGTTAGTCACTGATAGCTGATTAGCTGATGCAAGCACAACTTCTGCCGCCACTAACACAATTCTCTATTCCCTATTCCCGGTCATGCCCTTGGCCAGGACTGGCACACAATGGAGTCCGTCTTCGGTGGCGTAATTAGTCCAAAACATACTCGGACAATAAAGTAGCTCTAATTCAAGGTGAAAAGAAATGCGCAAAAAAAATAATAACCCAAATGAGCTGAATACAACCACCATCCAAACACAAGACGAGCATTTATGTTTGTTTCGTGTATTAATTTGAGGAAGATTGGTCTCCTCATCGCTCCACATAGATTTGATGCTTTTGTCCACCCTAAATTATTCATGTGCGTCGTGATCTATTTGTCTGTTTGCACCACTTTTTTTCATTTTTTTTTTAAACTTTTCCACATCAGTCGAGAAACTCTCTGTTTGAAAACGTCTGCAACTGTAATGCCTAGCCAAACCAACTTGAAATCAGATATACTCAGTCTAAAACTAACTGCGACGACATGCTGGGGAGGTTTGATTGCATTTCAAACTGTTTGCAAAGCTGAAATGAGAGCTGTTAAAGCACTGCCAGAGAGGCACCTCCTCAGAGGAAATGGATTTAAGCTACTTTCTCTCAAGCATTAAAATTAATTCTTTGACTATTTCGCCCACTGAGGCATTATGCATTATACTCTTTACTTGTTTTACATGATTACCATAAATGTATTCCCCCAGCTTCCGCTGCAATTTGGTCTATTTATACAGATTATAGAGTGAAGAGGCGCTTCACATCAGTGAATCTTTGGAGCCCACCAGGCATCCAGTAACACAGCCTGTCAAACTGTTTGTCATCACAAAGCACCAAATGATGAAAAGACAGTTTGACTAAACAAATTGCAGTAATTATTTCACAACAAAGCGAGCGACGAAGAAGCACATTTACAATCATTTTGTATAACTGAATAATAAATCATTCGCACAGCTGCTAGGTTTTTCACATTTGTATGTTTTGCTTCAAAACAATTTTGAAATGCAACTGAACATTGCTATTGACTTGTTGGCATAGATACAAGTTAATTTCACTTTTGTTTTGGTGGTGATGTTGAGAATGCTGTTCCATGCTGCACCTGATTGGACTGTTATCAGGCCGTTAAATAGGCGTTATCAGTCACTATAAGCACCATAGATGTGGGTCATTAGGGGCCTACTACGCCTGCTATGTTGTAAAAGTGAAACTTAAATGCAACACGGTCTAACACGTAAAAGTTAATGAAACGTCACGTTTTGAACACAAACAAAAATACCTCTTTAGGTTTAGGCAACAAAAACAGTCAAGTTTCGGGTAAAACATTGTGTTTTGGGTTAAAATAACTATGAACACAAAGACCACTACACTTTGTTGGATTGACACGGGATTCAAACTCCTGTCTCCTGGGTGAAAGTCTTGTGTTTTGTGTTCCTCTCATCGTCGCTGACCTCCAGTCCTTCTGGAGTTTGACGCTGTCTATATTGCAGCGCCTGACTTAACGCTTCTGCTCTTGTCATAATTACTACGGTACCTAAAGGTTGCTGTCGTGTTCTTTTATAACTTCTTTCGATGATCTACCATGTCAATAGATAATAAAACCTACTAGCGGGTGTAGTAGGCTCCTATTGACCCACATCTATGGGGCTTATGGCAACTCATAACGCCTATTTAATAGCCTGACAACAGTCTAATCGACTGCATTAAGAAGATATTAGGACTGAAAGAGTTCTAATGTGGCATGTTTGCCTCATTAAAAAGTGTCTATTGCATTCTGTTGAAGGTTCGCCAGCTTTTGCACATTTCACTTCAGATTTATGACTCCTCAAAGCCTGACTATGAACCTCAATATAATTGACACACTTTCCATTTATCTACAGTATTTGCAACTATTGCCAGTTATCTGCCTCACAAAGATAATTGAGTCCCACAGTGAAATGTTTGCCAACTCTTCTTCCCTGTAATTTGTTGTTGAAATTGAGACGTCTTCAATTAGACGAGAGGTCGTTTACAGATTTCTGTTTTTGTAATTACTCTTGGGTCTCATCAGCCCCCAGCTGGAAAACTAGAAGCTTTTCACACTATAAAGACTAATGAGATTGAAGTGAGCAGTTGAAGTGATCAAGCTTACCTGAATCAATTAGTCAAATGACTCTTGCTCTGATTACATATACATGCCAAAGTAGGTTTTGCCCCTCTATTTCTGGTTACAAAGAACAGCTGAGTTGTGAATGAACTTCTAGAAGCTAAAAAACATCACAAAAATGCTTTGCCATTGTAATACTCAAATATTCTAATAGTTTTGCAACAATTTGTAGTAATAAGTGCAATACAAAATATTATCAACTGCTGCAAAACCATATCCAGATTATTTCCCCAAAATGTGTCATAAAACACCCTATACCAAAGTATAAAGGATTTAAATTGCATTCAATTAAAATTGTTGCCAGTTTGAAGAACTTCTAAATCACAAAATGATTTTGCTATTCCCATTTTCTTACACTTTAATGTCTCAAACTAAAACATATGTTTTCATGTTCTCTTCAGTGTCTTTAATTTGATCTCAGTCTTTTTCATTTCAAAGTTTGAGTAATTTTGAAGGCTGACCACTTTGACAAATAGTTTCTCTTGAGGGGCTCGAGGTGCAAGCTCTTCCAAATAAGATGAAATACAACAACTAGACAACAATCCGACTGTCCCCTTGAAAACGTTTATTTTCCAATATCACCTTCCCTAGAGCAGTTTTTGGATATTGTGCAAATTGTTGCTGTAAATATGTATTGATATATAGAAGGCAATGCCATCAACATAAATCAAAAGTATTAATATGTGTTATACCTAGTTCATTTAAAGGGACTATTTGTAACTTTCAGAAATGCTTCTTAACAGCGACACCTGTGGCCGTGAAATCAACGAAAGTCAGCGTCGGGCTCGCGCTTGTGCTCGCTCTACATAGACATGAGCGAGCATCGCTCAAAACAGTGAGGCGACACACGTCAGCTAAAAGCACAATATCACTCTATATTTCAGCTGCTTGGCAGTAATGTTAGCTGACCAGACCAAGGTCTCTCCATGAATCAATGCTGATACTGTGTTTGCTTCTCCTGCCTCAGTGCAGGCTGAGGCAGTGGGGCTCAGCAGCGAGAAACTCGTCTCCCTCCGCCCGCAGCCGGAGAGAGAAGGGAGACACCGGCACCCGGTCGGTAACGAGACGATAACGTTTCTCTCTGCGGAGCCCCGTTACTTCCCAAGACACGGAAAACCTCTGTTGGTCTGGAGGAGCTGCAGCAGTTATTTCTGCACAAACGTCCACTAGATATTCTCAGAGCTAAACTAACTCTTCTGCAGTGTGGAGCGAGTACGCAAGAACTGAGTGAAGGCAGGCAGGCAGACGAGGAGAGGCAGCGGCCACACGCGAGCGCGCATATGCGAACGCGCATGTGTGCAAACAGTCTCTTTAAAGGGACTGTTTGTAACTTTCTAAGCATATAAATGTAGTGGGTCGGCACACATGCGCGCTCGCGTGTGGCCGCTGCATTTTGTTTAAGTGGCTTGGATTAGATGCTACAGTCAAAGTGGAATTTGTTTTGTTGGCAGAATTTAAAGTTATTGCTTTTGCAATAATCCTGCCCATTAAACACATTATAACAGGGCATAATGGATGAACAGAACTAAACTAACTGTCCACTCAGCACATTTACCTCACTTGAATGAGAGGATGTGTTGGCTGGGGATATTTTATATTTTTCATATTGTCAACATATCCATTTAAAAGACCTAAACAAACAATAAATGTATCCCACTATGACAAGTATTTTTGTGTAGCCAAAGTCTGATATAGCTTATTCCTCTATGCCATAGAGCTCCATCACCAAAAAGCATTAAAAATGCATTATAAAGTTACGCCTTTTGATTGTTTCTTCGTCACAATGAACATGGGCACTAGTGTATTGAGTGTAGTGTAATTCAACCCCTAATACATGACCTGCTGCCTTAAATAGCACACTAAATCTGCACCTGAAAACAGTCCCCAATAAATACTCTATTTACTCCTGTTTGAGTAACATTTATTTAAAGCAACAAAAAACTGTTGATGTTTTTTTTTTTTTTACAAAACTCAACTCTATATATTTTTATATTTTTCAGTTTTTAAAGATTTACATCTTCATAAGGGTAGAGAAGTTTGAAAGTAGTGTTGTAGGCTGACATGCTTAAATTATTACAGCACACATATGCTTCATGTATTACAGTAAAACAGCTTTGGAGAGTTCGTTTAAATATTATATATTAACAACACGTGCATGTAGCTTGCTAGCTACCCATTTAATAAAGTGCAACAGAGTTTCATTCACAGTGGAGGTGAAAGCAAAATTGATAATTGTTATTACGATAATTATAAAAATTCTTAATATCGGAGACGATAATCTGTCGACCCATAATTTGAAACCTTATATCTTTGTTGTCCATTGGCTATTCCCATGAGCCCATGTAGCGATTAAGCAGGTCTATTGATTTTTCTCCTGAGCCTTAATTGCTTTTCCAGCTTCATTCTACAGATGTACATAAATACCTGCCCTTCGAAACGTAATCAACTGCTCTGGATGGACATGCCCTTTACTAGCTAAATGTGAGGTTGAGGGAAATATTCACTTGAGCAAACCATGACTAAATTAATTTAATGGATGAGCTGATGAGACATGGTGACATTCACGGTTTTATTCGATGTATCACTTTTATCACTTTAAAACCATACACCTCTGTTTGTACCAAAGTGCCACATTACTCTCACAGGACCCTCTTGGATGCCTTCACAGCTACCTTTTCTAATTGACTCCCACTGAGATTGAATATCAATGTGTTATCAAAGATGGTTATTCCTTTTATCAACATTTAAAGGGTCTTCCGGATATATGGCGCTGCAGTAATTGTTTACTTAATCAAAGCTATAACCTGCTAAATTCATAGGAGTGTTTTCTAATTTAGAGTTGGTTTTATGGCTTGTTATGTTTGTAGCATACGGTTGAAGGAGAAATTTGGTGTCGTCTACATAGAGTACAACATCACTCATAGCCTCCTCAAAGTTATGTGTGCGTCTTATGTGCCACTTTTAATTCAAAGAGTTATTAAGATTAACAGGCAGGTGTTCTTTAGCAGCAGCGGGTGCAATTGGAGCAAATGTGATTATAAAAAGTTATTTTTATGAAACAGACACTATATCTTGACAGTGGTGCATGAGACAGGTAATCTGAAACAAAATCATGTCCTCCGGTGTCCTCCGGAATTTTAAAATACTGATCAGCGCAACTGAGATGTTGCTTATTCTTTTCAGCTTCTTTGTCATTGTCAAAAGTATTGTTTAAATAGGCAACATGTAATTAGCATAACAATGGTTCCTTTTCATTGCTCAGAACAGTGCAATGATAAACTCCTTCTCAGTAGATTTATTTATAAATCAGCTCTAATTACTGGACTGCGTGGATTTGCATGAATGCATTCAATGTAGCGATTAGCATCATTTACAGCCTTGCTATTAAGAACCGGTAGTTAGTTTAATTAGGGATGCTTGAAAGGTGAAAAATACTAATTTGTTGCTGTTGGGGTGCTCTCCTCTTAGTCCTTATAAAGCACTTTTCTTTGCCAGCAATTACAAAGGATAATCTTGCCAGGACGGAGAAAAAGTGCTCTTAATTTTTGTCGCTCACCGATTGCTGAAAACCCAAGGGTGAAATGATACTTGTGTATCACGGTGTACGCACCCCTCGTAGGAATTAATTTATCATTCTATGTCAGATTTCACCAATGGATAGCACTACTGCAACACTATATGGATATCATGCTTTAATTACATACTATACAGTAATTATTGACTTGTGTGGAGTGAAGAAGGGAAAGGCTTGCTCCTGAATAGTGTTGTGCATATGTTCTTTTGCCCTTCATTTTAAGATTGCAATCACCTTATTATACCAGCCACGACAGCGTACGGCTGGTATTATTTTCATCGTGGCAAAACGTGGTCCTGGAGACACCTACTGTAGCGGGAACTACCACAGAGGTGGTTTTGAATACTTACCAATAATAAAAGGAAACTTTTCTGTATCTTTATACTGTATGCCAGTCTTCATTTAGTAAGAACAAACATATTTTTGTTCAATAAGTAATAATAGATCATGTTTCTCAGGTGGCGTCCTCAGGTAGCCTGCTTGTCACTTAATGAGTCACCAGATGAAGCATTTTAATTTCTCATTTATGCTGGTTGATGTTATGCACATTGCCAGTTGAATGAAACTGAATGTGCTTTTCATTTATATAAGTGTCTCCTTAGGACATTAGGCTAGTCCAGAAAACTCAATTACTTGTTGGGGATTTTGAACCAATACTAATTTGTTGATCACCATGCTGGTGTGTCCAGGATGCCAGTCGTGGCCTTTGAATTGAAACAAGCAGACAAAGGTGGAAAGCTTTTGCATGAGTGTTTTATCACCTCTGCTTTGCAGGATTGGATGCCAATTCACTTAACATTCTCTCAGTGCATAATGTGACGAGGCACGTTGTTGTTATCGATCGACCTGTGGAGGACACGGGGGACAGTGCATGTTGTTTGCCGTCACCTATAGAGTTCATTTGAGACATTATCTAGTTTCTATAGCAACATCTTTTGATGACCACCAAGAGCTATGCTGTGTAAACTGATGAGCTCTCCAATAGTGCTCTTGGGTTGCAAGGCAGTTGATAGCTTGATGATGACAAATCCTAAACGTTTTTTAAAAAAAGCTGCAGTGATCATGTAGAACCTTGTATTCCTGCATTTAGTCGTTAGGGTATGTTTTGGTTTTTATTTTGTTGTTGCTGCAGATCACTGACAAACTACAATTGAGTTTGCTAAAGATTTTCAGCTATAAAATAAAGGACATCTTTATAGAGCTGTGTTTTGCGCTAACTCTGAATAATCATGGAGATCAACAGAAATTATAATCAAGAGAAATTCACATTGTTTGAGTCTATTCAGCGTCCAAGTGTTAGGCCCTACAGAAGAAAAATCATCACCATACCGCCACAGAGAATTTAGGTGTAATTCCTGATAGCAATACCTCTGACGTGGCCAAGCATTCCACCAAACACAATTAGCTCTGTTTGTGAGGTGCTGTCTGATCGTCGCTGCTCTACTGTAATTACTCCTATGATAGGTGGAGTGCCTCATGTCCACTACAATGCTCTGTTGAATTGCAGTTGCGCCACGACTTCATCACATCTCTGTCGTCGTTCAAATATCGACTAGAAATGTTTCGGAAGTGGAATACCTTCAAGCAGTCTGCTCCTCCTCAGCAGCAGCGTATCCAATCTTGTTTAGAGTTATTACATTTTTTATACTGTGCTGTACTGGTTTTAATTCTGCCACCACATTTTGCATTCCGGCAAAAATAGGCCCAAGGCATTAAGATAACAGAGAGAAAAAGCCATAGCAACAAAACATAATTGTCAGACAGTGATGGTGAAATTTACCTTATATTAATTAAACAGATTCAATAGCTGCTTTTCCACTAGCTTGTGCGTGCCAAGGACATTTTTGCTTCCATTATCAGTCTTAGATCACGGCTTGGGGGGGTTATGTTGGGGCGAGTTTCCAGTCCAGGTGCTAATGGTCCACCGATTTCCAATGAGCCAAGCAGGACTAACCATGGCCTGAGGCGGAGTCAAGGGTCATACGGTACCTGGCTTGGGCGGGGAGACGGGTGCAGCAGTAGAAATCTCAGCACAGCAGCACATTTCTCATCAACCCGGTCTTACGTATCGCTGAAGAATAACTTCAAAATGAAAAATGGACAACAGGGCTCTGCTCACTATCATGTGCAGAGGATAAATAAATCAGCTATATCATTTATAAAAATGTGTAAACTGTGTCGTTAAGGCAGCCAAGCTTTATCTGGGAAACATCATGTCTGTTCACTTTACATGGAGCTAAACTTAGTACTGAATTATGTTAAATCGTGTTCGCCGGATGAGTGTTTCAGGATGTCAAATAGTAACATTACATATCTTCTTTACGTTTATTTAACTTCAAGTTCACAGAAGAGCTGTTAAAGTTAAATATCAACTGAAATGAAAAGCCTTTCTTTAGGAGCCATACAAAGTCATTTGTTATGATTTAGGAGTATAATATGTGTAACGGGGAACCCAGATCTGTTAAATTGAGCCTGAGACATCGCCCCGCAGACAGCGGAAAGACTGCCCGGGACACCATGGTCCGGTCGCCGGAGGTTTTTGGTATTAATTAATTTTGCTAAACAGAAAAAAGTGATTCAACAGAACACATCTTACTTGTGTTATGGATTGCTCGATGGCTCCAACTATAATTCCAGTATGGTTATTTTAAGTTAGAGGAGTCTGTTTCTGTTATCTGCATTATGGGATGGGTGACTTAACATCTAGACTGCAAGTTATGGGCGGGTTTTAGGGCAAAACTTTGGGGCTATCGGCGCGATAGTAGAAACGAAGCTAGTTTTTGTTTTCATGACTTGAGGCCCGAGGCCATTAACACCATCTGGCTCGACGATAACTCTAGCTTGCAATGGCACGATAGTGGAAATGCGGCGAGTGTCTGCTTTTGTCCTTTTATGATGTTATGATTATGATTTCCATTATTTCAGCAGATGAACTGTTGATAAATTGTTTGTTTCTGTCAGGGGCGGTTTCAGTTGTTTGCTCTTGAACAATTCGACAAGACACAGTGTTGAAGGACATAACTTGAAAGTATGACAGAACAAATTGGCTCATTTCATACACGATTCAAAGAGTTCTCCATTGTTTTGCGCCAGACATTATCATGGCATCCAATATAATGTCCGTAGTTTAGCTTTAGTCTGCCTTTCTCTTGCATCTGTCTTTTTTCTCTCAATTACTCCCACCCACTGAGTTCCAGCTTAGTTGAAAACTCTGTTGAGAGTGACGTCTTACAAAAAATATAGCGACTTTGGTGCCCAAAAATATACAACTTGCACAATGGAGATATTGTCCACTTTGCTTTCATTTGAAAACTCAGACAAGATGAACAGGCTTGGTTAATCTATCCGAGGTTAATACTCTTTTTATGTGACAACATAAGACATCACCTCAGAGTTAAGCTTTAATTGCCCTCTTCCAGATGGGTCCAAGTGAAGGCTGTGTGTCTGCATTCAAAATCTACCAATGGACTCTGCTGAGAGTTGTGCCTGTGCATTGATGAGGCCTTATTTTCTGATCTTCATCTCCCCCTCAGGAGAGAGTTGGCTACGAGGTGAACACTGGCTATTATTTACAAGAGGAGTATTTCAGTGGTACCCAATATTGCTCCCAGAGTTTTAGCGATTTCTAATCTATCTTTTCAAGTGGTCCAAGGGTTTCAAGCATCTGGCACGATTCAAGAAACTTCATGGCTTGGGGTTTAATTTCAACTGTTTATAGGCATTTCAGAGAACATTTATATACAGTGTATATATATACAGTTTGAAAGACCTTTACTTGTACAGTAATCCACAGGTTTGAGTCTTATTCCGGCAAGGATTTTGTCAGTGCAGATGTCACGTTTTTATGAGTTTGACATTTTGCAATTTTACCCATGGTTATGTGACAGACTATTTAAAATGTTTTTTTACACTTTGGTTTTCGTACTGACTATACAAGATATAATGTGTTACTTAGTGAGCTTTAGAAGTGCTGGTAGGTCGATTTGTTTTACCGTTTTTATACTCATGGCAAGTTCATTGTGCAAGGTGAATAAAAGAATGGGGAAGATTAATGGTTTCCTTTGATCTTCAAGAAGCGAATTGTCAGTCGACCTCTAACCACTTTGTAATTTCACATTCAAGGTAAGTTGAGAGGAAGCTGAACCTCTCACATAGACAAAAGGTGTAATTTGAGGCCTTGACAAGCTTCTAAGGAAATCACACCAAGTTACAGCCTCCGGTGAAGTGCCCTCATTTTCATCTGACTGGAGGCAAGAAGACAATGCATGTTGCATCTAAGATGGATATTTGTGCCATGCAAATGTCCTACAAGTGTAATCAATTCTGTTGGTGGGTGTGGGTGTGTGGCCTTGTGCAATAGTACCCTGAATTAAATATTCATAAGAAGAAGACAGGCAACACAATAAGGGAAAAAGGTAGATAAATCAGCAGTGTTTGTTAGTAGAAGTTTATTAGCATCATTGCTCATTCTGTAATTACTGCGTATACTGTACATGCGACCCCCTCATAAATTTCCTTGGTAAGACAGGATGGCTTATATTGTTCACTTAAAATTGATAGCATTTTAGTTAATGGTCTAGCTGTAACCTTTTTACTGAATATCATGTACTGTGTAGTCCATATTATCACATTAAAGTGATGATCTAAAGCAGACTCTACTACATCTTGCATGAATTCCTAATGAAGGCAACTGCCGTTCCCTAAAAGCACTTGGTGCGATGGATTACACGGTTAAGATCGTGGCATTTTTAGGTTCAGTTCACAAATTCAGCAAGTGTTTAGTTTAGTTCTGTTCAACTGCAGCAGCTAACTCTGGGGCAGCTTGTAATTGTGTGCAAAGATTTTATTCAAATTTTGTTTTTTATCAATCACAGTCTCTGGTGATTTGTTTTAATGTTTTTTAATTTATTTTTATTTTGGGGATCAGCCATATTTATGATACTATACATTTTTTGCGTAGGCTTCATGTTTATGCCCACAATTATTTTCTTCATTTGGGGGAAAGGCCGGGCTAGGACTAACTCTAGTGTGACTACAGAATGAACACACTGACTAAAAACCACACAATTAATGCTTCACACCCACAGTAGTGTAGCAGCAGCTACAAAACAAAACAAAGAAAACGTGGTTGCACCAAATCATGAATGGGTTAGTTGCAATATCCAGTAAGTAAAGCACTATGTTTATTATAATTTATGTATCACACAACCTATTTATGTAGATGAGGCTCCTGAAGATGCCTTGTCTACTGAATATTATATAGTTGTGCAGCATGCTCCTGTCAATCTCCTGTTCCCTCAAATGAAGCTCTGGCACTAGATATGGCATGAAATAGTATTGCAGTGGTCTGTATTTACGGAGAGTGTTTGCTGTCAAACCATTTCTACTGTCACAAAAGATCCCAAGGCATTGCTGCAGGCACTTATTTTCTGGTTCAGTGTGCTTTACCTGGGTTTACACCATGGAGAGAATAGAACTCAATGTCAGCGCCTTCCTCGGGACTGTAGACCAACATCAACCTCCTAACCACCTGCTCTGGTTTTCTTCCTCACTATTTTGGCAGTCCACAAAAACATGGTGGGTTTAGGGCTGTTAGACATGGCACTGTAGGGCCTCATGGCACTTTTGTGAGGCCACAGAACAAGAGCTATGTTTCTGTCCAAACTTTGTTATTTTTCACAAACATGAAAGTGCTGTGTGGTTGCGTCCTGGCTGATAAGCTTGTCTGATGTCTTTTTAACCTTGAACACCAGTTAAAATCAACCAGATCACTTTATTTATCACACAAGATTTATCACATAAGACAACGTTGCGCACAGCATTGCATTTGCTACAAAACTGACACAGCTGCGAATCCCCTACAGTGAAAGAGTAAGTCTGTATTGGTATGGTGAATGAGTTCTTCCCCTTTTTCAATAGTCAATAGTCATATGTCAAGGAGGTAGACATGAAAAATGCTTTCGTTCCAGAGCACGTTGTGTCCAATAGTACATACTGGTAATGACGGTGATAATGCCTCTGGTCCAACAGAGCACTAGAGAACAGGTGCATCCATTAAATTCTGCCTGAAGTGCAGATTTAGTATTAGAAGCAGCTAAAACTATCTTGTACTGCTTTCAGCATTTCTGAGGTTGTCAGCTCTGAAAGATTTGGTAGTTTTTAAATTGCTCCAAAAGCCATTCCCCTTGGGATTATTCCATTAAAAAGGCAGCATCCTCAGTTAATAGCCTACCGATGAATACAAGTGAGAAACGGCTTCTGTGGACGTCTTACCCTTCCACATGAGTAGCTTTGAATAGGTCTGGAGGATGATTCCAATTGTATTGTTTCGTTAAACAAGTGGTAGAAGGTGGTGACGGCAACCCCACTTTACGCCCCCGGCATGATTTGGCGTTGTGGCTAGTGTGATCCAATCACAAGATGGTCTCTAGTTTAAAATATAATTTTTGTAGTTTTTGCCATCCCACGGGTCATGGTAACATTTCACTCACCAATTTACTTGCAGAGATGTGGGATGTTATGACATTGAAAAGTAAAACTCTTGGTCTTAAAGTGAATGAATATGAAAATGTGCCAAATCAGCTCTAAAGCTTTTGTCCTGCTAGTTTCGGCACCTGTTGACCTTTTTCATCAAAAAGGAACTTCTACGACTCCACTATTATGCCTTTTAACTTCCTGTCTATACCAGAGGTGCAGTGTTGTGTTGTGTTAATTGACGTCTGCTGCTTGTGATCATATTTGGCCTGCATTTTAGCAAATATCTTACCAGTGTTATAACACAACATGCAGCGTGAAACTGGAGCTGGAACAATATGAGAAACTGTCTTCTTTAAATACATACATAATAGCAGCACTAATATCCTGCACAGCGCCAGGATCAGCTGGTTATAATAGTCATGGTGACTGGTCAGAATGTGTTGCTGTGTTTGTTTTATTATGTGTTCATGATATCATAACAGATTGTCTGTCTAAGTGTGGCCATTCAAAACGTGTGTTAATACAATATTTCTTCATCCAAAACACACAACAGGGGCTCATTTGGTTAGTTACACTATTACACACAGTCCTGTTTTCCATGATGTGCTTAATTATTGTGCAACAAGCTATTCCAAAATATATCATCATTAAAATATATATTATTATATATTTCATATTGGGGTGAAAATGAGTTTTAATTCATGTGGAAGAATCAGATTCCAGACCAACAAAGTAAAAATCATCTGCTTTAGTGATTGCTTGCATGAACGTTTTCACCATTCAACTGCTATTACAACACAAAGTAAGTTGAGCTAATCGTAAACTAGTTAACGGTGAACGCAACTTTTTAATTCGATGTCTGTGGAGGATGTTGTTATGTCAGGTTATATAACTGACCTCAAAAATGTGGACACGCTCCCAACTTTAAGAAATATATAGCAGCAATTGTGAACTGATCAGGACTGTGACTTTTTATATGAATTTACTCGCCAGCAATAGCAACCAGGAGTTAAGAGACAAATATGTCCGTGCTGCACAAGGTCAATAATTATATGATTTCTTTGTTCCGTCTCTCGGTCTCCCTGCTGTCAAACATGTTGGGCAATGCAGCCTCTAGGGGTTGCTAATGGGCTTTCAGTAATCTTGTTAAAGCATGGGTAATGCCACAGCTGATCTAAACTGTAAATCAATGTTCAGTATAACAGGACAGACTTTTTAATGTTTTTTTTTAAGCATTAAAAACTGTCTGATATTGTATGATAGTATTTGAAAATGATATTTGTCATACTTTACTTACTCTTTGGGCAGCATTTCCCATATCATACGAAACTCAATGCAATCTAGACAAATGCTACACATTTTTGGCTGGAAAAAGAAGCTGATGTATTTTTTGTGCAGTGACAAGTTTGTAACAACAAAAATCCAGAAGCAGCTTCATATTAGAAATATATTTCAACTCATATTCTTTTCCATAGCGATGGATAATATCTCAGCACAAAGTACACTTTGAACAATATAAAGCATTAACACATTTAGCATAAATTACTTTAACACACAAATACTACTGTAAACAGTACACTGGGCTGAACACGGCAATACAGTATACAATATATATCCTTACAGAACAAAGCAGGTGATAAGGATCTGACAATTATAATACAAATGATTTGATATAAATAATGACATACAGTTTGGCTCACCCCTTACATCATGGACGATGACATTCACTTTTGCATGATCTAATATCCATCCATCAATTTTTTGCCCTTTTTAACGTTCTTTTATAATCCTCAGTATTTTTTTCCTACTCTCTAGTTTACCCAGAAACTTCAGTTTATTGTTACTTTACACCATTATGTTTCACACATCCTTCCTGTATTTATAATACAAGTATATATAAATGCTTTCAATCTCTTTCTGGCTTAGGGCAACTTTTTTATTCATTGGTCCACCCCGTTGTCTCAACTCAAGTGGTGGACACACTGCCTGCATGAGACGCGCGTGGCGGCTGCGTGGCGGCTGCGTGGCGGCTGCGTGGCGTGTTGTTTCGGCGTCCATGTTTACAGGTTAGAGTGGACACACAGCCAGCATGAGACGCGTGTGGCGGCTGCGTGGCGGCTGCGTGGCGGCTGCGTGGCGTGTTGTTTCGGCGTCCATGTTTACAGGTTAGAGTGGACACACTGCCCGCATGAGACGCGCGTCTATTTTATAGAATAGAAGGCTCGCGTCTCAGCTGCGAGTCCCAGCAGCAACAGACAGTGAAGGTGATCTATTGACAGTATATGGACATCATATCAGCTACATAACAGTTTACATGTCTAGACATCTGTAGAATATGTCACAGACAGTGAAAGTGATCTAGTGACAGTATATTAACTTCATACCAGCAAGACTTTACTACAGTTTCGATGTCTATCTGTAGAATATGTTACGGAGATGAAAAAAAGTAAAGACTTATTTTTAAATCAACACTTCCTGCTTTCATTTCAAAATAAAAGCCCTCAGGCGTTTTTTTCTATAGACAGAATCCCTTCATTTGTTAACACAAGGCTTTTATTCTGAAATATGAGCAGTCAGTGCTGTGGAACATGCAATCACTTTGAGAGCTCCAAGAATTGATAAAGTTTGGGGTTTAAATCAACACTTCCTGCTTTCATTTCGAAATAAAAGCCCTAAAGCGGGTTTTCTTTGCACAGAATTCCTTCATTTGTTAACACAAGGCTTTTATTCTGAAATATGTGCCGGACAGTGATGTGGAACAAGCAGTGACTTGGAAAGCATCATAAATGAATACAGTACGGAGTTTTAATTGTTGATTATTACTATTATTTACTAATTACCACACGTTTCTGAACCTTTCTCTGTCTAAAATAAATATAAATTATATTTATCATGAAGTTAAATGGCCATCAAAAGGCAAACTCTATGCAGAAAGAAAGGGCTGACAGCAGCAGCAGAAACACAGCTGACAGGCAGCCGACACGCAGCCAACACGCGTCTAGTGTGAACACCAGACTCCTGCCTCACGCAGCCACCACGCGACGCAGACGCCACGCGCTCCTGACGTTGGTGGTGTGCCCATGGCTTTATGCTGCGTTCACACCAGTGAATTTTCGCCTCGCCTTTCTTCCGTGAGTTTGACCGCAGGATCATTTGTGTTCATTTGCATGCATTACTCGCGCTAGACACTTACCTCCATGTAGACACCAGCACTGTTTCATCAACCATGGCCGAAATAACCAATATTGCTGTTTTGTACATGTTGTGGAAGTCCCAGATACATCGGAAAACCAAACGCTGTCGTGTCTCGGTTCATAACAGAGAGCCTTATTCACTGTATCTAGCAAGCCACATGTCGGCTAGATTAATCTGGTTTACTATGAACCCAAAATAAACAGATTGTACTGTTTTTTAATTGCAATAAACAGATCAATATATCGAAATAACTGCATAATGATGTAAAGTTGTAAAAAGTCCTTTGTCAGATCTGTCCGCGAGACGACAAGCAAACATTTGGATTTCTGAATGGAGTTCGAATCGATCAGTGCTAGGCTATGCTAACATTGTACAACGTCATCTAGGCATAAATACGACAGCGACATTGTTGTTTATACCATACAGTCTGTGGATTATACACATTAATTTATACACTTAGAGTTTCGTCTGGAAATATATATCTGACAAATATGAGGTACTATCGTAGCTCTGGGTGCTCACAGACAGCTGCAATATTGTTTTCCTCCATTTCTGATTCAACAACATCAGGACATCAGTGACGGCAGGAGGTGAATCTAAACGCCAATATGCTTTCGCGACACAGCGTCGCGCAAAATTATCTCTCAAGTTGAAATATTTGAACTTGCGAGAATGACGCAAATTTCACGCATTTGCGTCCTTTGCGCCATTCGCGTCCGTTTGCCTCTTTGCATTGACTTTGTATGCGATCACACCGTGCAAAAAGTTTGCTTCGTTTGGTGTGAATGCAGCATTAAGGCACGGTCACACATTCGCAAATGCAGGCGAGTGACTATCGTCTGCCGAGGAGATATTTGCCTGAAAGTTCACCAAAGTCAAACTGCATTTCGAATGCAAAGATGCAAACTTGCTTCGCCTCCAGAAGCAAATGCATTTTCGCCTCTTGGCTTGCATAGAATGGAAGTGAACGGGAGGTGAATGTTAATTTTGCATGTGTGACCGTACCTACGTTATAAATGCCAGGATTTTTGTAAACTGTATTGTCATAATTTAAACACATTTTCCAAAACTCACTAAAGTGCTTACAAAAAGTGGGTTTTCATTTAAATGGTTTTACATACACTGAACAATGGATGTTATCTATGCTGGTAAATTTAAGACGACAAGTGTGCATTCCTGCATCATTTCCTCGGGCTTGAGCGTGAATCTAAGCCTGCCCAGGCGTGTTTGAATAAAAGTATGTGATTTGCTGATTAACTTATAAAGTTTTCAAAAGCAGCACAGTAGCACTTTTTCTGCAGATCTCCCACTCAGACTATTTTAGGTAGCCTATTTAGCTAATGCACCAGAAGTGGATGTTGACGACAGTTGACGGATGCAGTGAATCAGAATGGAACACCATGACATCTTACCAACATTTCCCCCTTCAGATACCCCTTATGTTGTTTTTAACACGAAAAACAGGTTTCATCTCTCATCTTCACTTCATCTTCTGCCTCTGTTTCAACAACAGCGGCTCCATTGCTGAGTGGCGCATCACTCAGGGTGCTGCGGAGCGTCACCCGGGTAACACTGAGCGAGTGTTTTCTTGGAGCGGTGTGATGTGGTCGATGGCACATGACCTCCTTGAACATTTCTCTAAAGCGTGTGGACATGAGGTTGTACAGGATTGGGTTGACTGCTGAGCTAAGATAGAAAAACACTCCAGAGATGATGTGCACGTACTGGAAGATTTCCATGTGGTTGTCAGTCCAGTCATTGATGAAACTCCACATGAGGCGGTCAGTGTGAAACGGGGCCCAGCAGATCGCGAAAACCACCACTAAAACGACTGGAAAAACAGTAAGACACATGGGTAGAGCAGATTTTAATAGCAGTATATCAATTGATGTTTTCAACATGCTCTCTCTGCTCTCAATTAAATTGTCCCTCTGGGGGCTGTGTGTCAATGATGCGGAGAATATCAGTCGTGGTTGCACAGCCTTTGATTTAATCCTTTAAATCAGTGTTTAATAAATCTTTACATTCATAATCAAAAAATGTTTCTTTGAAATCTGTGCTTTATATCATTGGTATGCGTCACAATACTCATCCTTAACATCCCTCCTGTTTTGGAGTGGCCCTCATAAAAGAGCTTGACTGCAGGATTAAACACTAGACATGACTTGAATGCATCATCAGAAACCAAAAGCAGATTAAAAACTATGCATAAAGATTGAAGGGGGTGAACCGTCACAGTGCCAATGGAACTTTTTGTTTGTGTTATTTTGCAACAGATTGCAGTAATGTTGAAACACATCAAGGCTGTACTGCTCCCTGCAACCTCTTTAAGAGCTTTTAGTTTTTAGTTTTCAGCTTCAGATTGCCTATAAGAAATAGATCATTGTAAGATCTTAAAGGATAGCTTTGGTATTTTTCAACCTGGACCCTATTTTCCCATTTTTCTGTGTCTTAGTGACTAATGGGGACACTACTTTTGATATTGGTCCAGTATTGAGGGAGTACGCTGCAGTCGCCAGCCGCCAAACAAGCTGTATCATAATATTTTGGGGCAACCTGGTACTGTCAGTTTATGTCCACTAAAAGTGCTGGTTTTTGCCACTGACAGGCTCAGATTGTTATTGTAAGTGTCTGACAACATTACGGAAAGGACCCTACAGAGAGAGGAAACATTTTTCTTACCTTCTGTTACCTTCTGTTTTGTTATTGTGTGTCTCACTATGAGAAGTCTTGCTCTGAAATTTCCCATTGCATCCACTCTTTTAGATAACACTAAGCTAAGCCTTCTGTACTCCAACACAACAAACTCTGACAACACTTTTAGTGGACGTAAACTGACGGTACCAGGTGGACCCAAATGATTACAATACAGCTTGTTTAGCAGCTGGCGGCTACAGCGTACTCCCTCAATACTGGACCAAGTTCAACAATTGTTGTCCCCTTTAGTCTCTTAGACACAAAAACATGGGAAAATAGGATCCAGGTTGAAAAAGTCCGAAGTTATCCTTTAATTGGTGCAGCTTGTTACGGCTGAATGCCGACTTCAGCAATCGTCCCTAACAAGCAAATGTTGATGGATGCATTTCTAGAAACTAGAACTAGAAACAAAATAGGAAGCATCCTTTCACCATTTTTGTGGTAATATTATAAGTGTGGGACAAAATTAGATAATTGGTTGAAATAGCAAACATTTTTGCAATCACAATATAACAAACGCCTGGAGGGACTTTACCCTTCTGACAGATTTAAACATGATCCCTGCCCTGTACCTGATTGGACAAACGCACCACACATTGGGGTCTCATCTTTCAGTTTGTAAAACTGGAGAATCACCGCAGCTGACATGAGGGAAATCTATCTCACTGAATTTAGTTTTTATTGACGTTTGAACCGAGAAATTGGCCATGCTGTTGCTGAATCATGCTTTATTCTATATCATGTAACCATCTTCAGTAAGCATCCAATCTAATACAATACGTGGCATGACTTTGAATATTAAGTGTGTTATGAGAGCGTTTGCCTGTTTAAAAAATGTATAAAATATGTTAATTTTCACCTATTTTCCTGTATTTACCTGTATTTGTTCTGAAAAATTGTTTAATCGAACATTCAAATTCATGCAGTTCTACATGTTTTCTCCCCTACTGCTCATCAGCAGCTGGAGCTGTTTATCATGTCATCATCAAAACTGTTTTTGAGCAGCCCCCTCTGTGCTTTTCTGATCATTAGGCCTCAAGTCTTCTTGCCGTATTGATGACAATCTTCATGGATTACTCTGACCATTTTAAAAGTAGAGACCAAAAACCTTGCACTGTCTTGACTAAATGTTGCTCAAAATAAGGATGTGATAACCCCAGAGGTCTGTTGATGTCTCTGAGGAGAAGTCAGGACACAACTGTAAGTAGACTTATCTCAACATCTGCCCCTGTGCAGCCAGGCATCTGAGAGCATAGAAATCAATGTCATAACACTATCTTAAGATAAGGTAGAAATTAATAACCTTTACACAGCCCATGCTCATAGACCATGAAAGACGTTCACCTCTACATCTGTTTTCACCTTCACCTATGAGCAATATAAAAGCACATGTGGGCTACGTCATTAAGCTTATATGACCAACCCCGTTATATCTGAACGTGTCTGTGTGTCATACCAGGTAATATATGCATGGTTGGTGTCACCTTTCATGATCATATCATATTTATTCATGTTCATGAGCAGCTTTCAAGCATCACTAAGATATGTTGCGGGGAAATGTAATGCCACATGGATTACACTTTTATCAACATATCAGACACACAGAAAATATCTACAAAATGTTCACATCTAAAATGTTGAATTAATTATTCCTAAATGATACAAATTGATGCAGCAGCTGCATCTGATTGAAGTGTTATTTCCTGATTTTGACTGTAATAAGCTTCATTTACATTTATTTTCATTAAATAGACAACAGCTGTCAGGTGTTTCTGATTTAGATATTCCTCTCCTTCTAGGTCAGTTTATATATTATTGTTTGATTGAAACTATTTTTTGATTACTCAATGTTTTTGTCCGTTTTTGTCAATATCATTTTTGTAAACCGTGCCCTTTGATTTAGTTTTTCTACACAGCATTCATATGCACATGCATGCATTCCCCTTGGAGCATTCTGATGGCAACCGAATCCGCCACTTAAATGTAAGTAATTGGAAAAAAACACACACAATGTATTACAATTTGCAGAATGTCATCTCAATGCCTTCAGTTTCTTTCATAAATTAAACTCCCAGTGATTTATAAGTATCCAGGACCTGCTTTCCAAAAATTTAGTCGTGAAAGACAAGCATTGCAATGAAAAAATTAAAGCAAAGCGGAGAGCAAAGCAACGAAGCGTCTGCACAGGAGGATAAAGAGGACGTTTTTGTCATAACTGAATGGATCATTGGGTCCCTGGAACATTATTTAGGCTGTGTCCGAAATCACTTCCCTACTCCCTACTCACTAACTAGGGACTATGTAGAGGACGTGTGGACAGTGAGCTCATCTACAAAATTAAAAAACACTTTCAGACACTTCTCAGGTCATTTGCCCTGCACCAGTAATTACGTCTCTGCTGTCACACAATTAAAACACTAGATCAACGTCCGCTGGTGAACCATCCATCATAAATTCCAACATAATTTTTTGTAATAAATACATACGGTAAGCTATTTTGTTCAGTTGCCTCTTAGCAAAATGCTCTGAGTGAATTTAAGTTCCCCTGGTAAGTAGTGATGCAGAGTATATGTATAGGGCTTTTATTTTGAAAGGTAGGAACGGAAGGAGTAAAGCAGTTGTCAATGTGGGGGCAATTAGTGTATTTTCCAGTGGGCTACTTCCGGGTCTGAGTAGTGAAGTCAGTGAGGAAGTGCCTTGAACTTGCATTCTTTCTAACAGCCAGCAGGGGGCGACTCCTCTGGTTGCAAAAAGAAGTTTGATTGTATAGAAGTCTATGAGAAAATGACTGTACTTCTCACTTGATTTATTACCTCAGTAAACATTGTAAACATGAGTTTATGGTTTCAATCGCTACTTTCAAGTCTTGTTCAATACAGCATGATGATCATTTAGTAAATTATGGTCCCATTTATGGTAAAAAAGACCTTTAAGCAGGGTATGCTTTAGGGCGTGGCTACCTCGTGATCGACAGGTCGTGCCACGGTGTTGTCCAGTCTGGGAGTTGTCTGTGATTTGTCTTACAACGTTAACCTTTTCACAGTGTGTTTTCTGTCCCTGAAAGTTAATTGTAACATTTTGGTTGCCTAAGAGTGCCTTGTTCAGCGTTAGGTTGTACTTAGCTCCACCGTCTTGTGTCACGTCTGGTTGCAAAAAAGCCAAAATGCCAAACTCAAGGCTGCAAAAGGCAGTCCACAAACCAATGGATGACTTCACGGTGACTACGTCCTCTTCTTATGCAGTCTATAGTATTTTCTCAAATGAATGAATACAAAGTACTTTGTGGCCGTTTGTGTTGTGTTTTGCTGCTCTGACCACAACTCATGAATTTGCCTTAATCATGCTGCTCTCTCTCCTCTCATTCATCTGACATTTTTCCTTCAGCGCAATGCATGATGGTATATAGTGCTTGGTTAGTGACCATCGATCGTACACTTCTTTTCACAATGCATTGTGGGATACTTTCAGTCCACTATATGGGGATACGTTTGGACAGTAGGCTATTACAAAATGGCGAACTCTCTATAGAGTCTACTATATAGTGAGTCACTATGCAGGTATAGTCTACTATATAGTGAGTAATGAGTGGTTTCGGACACAGCCCAAGTTTTTTTTTCTACTATGTGACCCCAGAGGGCCTCCGTACTTGTTTGATACTCACACAACATTTTCGTGACCTGCCGGCGCCGTGCCTTCTGCTGCTGTGTTCGGATGTTACAGAAGCTATCCTGTCCAAAGCCCGTCTTCGCCTCCAGTGTCTGACGCATCTTCTCCTGCTTCAGCTGCAACCCAATGAGCAGGTAGAGAGCGCTGATGGTGAACATGGGCAGCATGAAAAATAGCAAGGTGGTCACCTGGATGGTCAGGTTGTAAATCCAGCGCGGTTTTACCAGCATACAGATCGCTGAGTCAGGGATCTCCACGGTTATGTTCCCAGCAGGGCCGGTGGAGCAATTGTGAAGGACGGCGATGCCATGCAGACTTGTGTTTGGCAAAGCACACAACACCGACACACCCCACACCGTAAGGATGACCCGCTTAGCATGGGTGCGCGTTACGACGTACTTTGCGCGTAGCGGGTGCACCACAGCGATGTAACGCTCCACACTCAGCGCTGTCACGTTGAGGATAGACGCCAAGCAAACAGTCTCGAATATGAACGTTTTAAAGTAGCAGCCGACCTTCCCCAGGAGGAAAGGGTAGTTCTGCCACAGCTCATACAGCTCTAATGGCATGCCGAGCAGCAGCACCAGCAGGTCTGACACCGCCAGGCTGAACAAGTAGTAGTTTGTTGGTGTCCACATCACTTTGTTGCGTGCAATGACAGTGCACGTCAGCGCATTCCCCACCACTCCTACCAGGAAGATGACCAGGTAGTTGAGGCAGACGGGAAGGAACCAAGGAGATCGACGAGGCCCCAGATATTTCTCCAGGTACTCTTCCTCTGTCAGACATGCGTCATTCAGATCAATGTGGCTTCCGTTCACCACCGAGGTCAGATTGATACACTTTTCCCCCGGAGGACAAAGCCAACCACCTTTTTCAGCCATTAGATCAAAAGAGCAGTTATAAGCTGACATCCTGCTGAAGTGATCAGACTCGCTCTCTGAGAAAAAAAAAGATTAAACAGACATCAGTATTAAATGCCATTTTAGAGCAAAGGTTGTGAACACACATGAGACAAATTTAAAGGTAATGACATTTATAATCAAAATAGATTTCTAATCATGGTTGAGCAGATGAGCACAAATGAGGAAAGAATTGCTTCACATCTTGACATTATGTTTCCTGACCAGTTTCGAAAAATCTGAATTAGATTAGCTATGACTGCTGTTTCTGCTAATGAGTTTTGAATTGACAATTTTGACAGTAAACAGAAGGCTGAGTGATTGATTAAGCTTGATTTGCCATCTGTTTCCTGCCATTGTAGTAGAACTCAAAAACTTTGCTTCGGTGCTTCATTGAACACAAATATGCAGAATATTCTTGAAACTAATTGCAAAGTAACCATCAGAGGCATCACTTTGTTGATGCCAGTCAGCAGTCAGACACTCTGTAAAATACAGTAAATATTGTTATGTTATCATTAAATCAATTTGTTTAATGAGAAAGGGGTCATTTGCAGGGCTAGTACTCGAGTCCGGTCTCGGTCTTGAGATCACTTTTTTGAAATCTTGCGCTTGTCTTGGATTTGTGCCTTGTTGGACTAGGACATGTCTTGGTCTCAAATCGAATACTCTGCGGCGCACTGACCGGAAATTACGATCGCAACATTTGACCGTGCCTCGCTACCCGCCAAAATATCTTCTGAAAAAAAATGAAAGCAGAGTGGAAATTACGTTTCCAACGTCGTCGCCTACGCCTACGATGTGTCCTCCTGTTGGCTGAAAATGCACCGGTATGTTTACGTATTGTATTGTTTTATTCTGTTATCTATGTATGTCTGAATAGTGGTCGTGGCTCCGCCCCTTCCGCTACGTAGTCAAGATGGCGACAGTTGAGTGTGGAAAGTGTCCAGCGTTCCACACTCAACGATCTGACCGTTTTGAGTACAACATCCGGGTACTTTGAGTGCACTGCATTTTGCCGTACTTCCCAATTGGAATGCATTTATGCACTCAAAGTAGTGAGTGTAAGTACAGAAGTATGCGGATTGGAACACACCGCAGGTATTTTCCCCTGGAGTTGGTGGAGATCAAAACAAAGCTGAAAGGAGAATTAATATTGGACTTACATTCGCCTGAAACAAGAATTCTATTTTTTCTATTTTTGAAAAAAGGGGGTTGGTAATTTCTTAAAACAGCTGGGCACTGTAGTTTCTGGCAAACATTACTCAAACAGGAGTAAATAGCGCATGTTTTAGGGACTATTTTCGATCATGGATGAATACACATTTGGTAAGAATTTACGGCTACAGTCTGTCTTTATGGTAACGAAGGAACACGTCACCAGTGCTTCACATGTTGCTCATTGATGTGTTTTTAGTAATTTTGCACAACAATGGAGTACTATGACACAGAGGAATGAGCTATTGTATATCAGGCTTCATGTACAATTTATTGTTAGTTTTGGTCTTTTCATGGGATTTATTGACAACGAAAAAAATAAGGAATATTACTAAATGTATCATTTCACTTTAGCATTTCTTCAAACTGTCCAATAAGTAGAAATGTTTCACTGGCAAGAGGACGGGGAAATTGCAGTCAGAGGATTTGTAGCAAGAGCACTTATAGAGACATGCAATAAAAGGTCTTATGTGAGTCTTCATTCCATTACCTTGACAATGTAAAGCTCAGTGGGTGGAGAGTGGCCGTGGCGGGGGCTCTATTCCTTCTGTGAGTCAGGTACATAATGAATGACAGCGTTCTGAGTTTGTCTCCCTTCTGGGAGACCCTTTCTATTAACTGTACAGTGTGTACTCAAAGCACTGAGTCACTCGGTTATAGTGGCCCATCATTGTAGATGTAATAGTATTATATCACTTCCTGCGAGGATACTACTTCTTCAGTTCGTTATATATCCAGAGCAGATTCACTGAGCCACGCATTGACACCTGGAGGTTGTCCAGTACAAAGTCTGATCTGTTGGCAGCTGGACTGCAATCTGTTTAATAGTACATTTTGGGAAATGGGTGGAATCTGTGTAAAAAGGACAATTAGCTTTTTGGGGGGTCAGGGTTGAGGGGGTGTTACGTGCCAGACTATTTCTTCGCAAGGACCGGTTGCCAAGCAACCAGTAGAGACCCCAAATTACCATTCCCAGCCGAGACATTTTCGGCACATAACGGAAAAAATATGTAGTTATGTACACTTTGGTCAAATACAGATTAAACACGTGAGATATAATGTGTTATTTAGTGAACTTTAGAGCTGTCGGTGGGTGGATTTTTTAGATTTCCCTTTAAAGAGAACCAGACTAGCTTTCTTTAACCTTTAGGCCACTGCTTGTGCATTACAGTGGCATATCAGCAAATTTTCATCGTCAGCAGTATGTCCTTGAGGTGTACTGTACCTGCTGTTCAAAGGAACACACATCAGAAAGCAGTGATATATTACATCTTTGGAGGCTTTTGAAGTTCCAGTTGGAGGAAAGTAATTTGGTAATAACTATATTCCAGCGTGAAGGGCTTTATAGGAACTTGGAGAAGATTAAAGTTAAAAACATCCGTCATGTTGATAATTCCATCATTAAATGGAAAGGATTTTTGATATATTATTGATTTGTAAGTTAATAACATAAGAATGTTTGATGAAATGCTTACAGTGGAGCTTCTGTTGCTTCTGGCAGACTTGAGCTGATGTAGGAGAAAAAGGAACTAGTCAGTTAGCTGAATATTAATTTCTAACTTCAAGGTAAAATATAACGATATTTACATTTTTCCAAGTGAGCGCTGCATAATGAGAAAGACAGGAAAACGCTTTCCTGACAGTTTAATGAATGACCATCGAGGATAAGCAGACTTTTCCATACATTTACATATATCAGTCAGAGGTCTTTCCTATCTCCGGCAGAGAGTTACTGTGTTGTGTATTTCATCAGGATGCATTTTGTGTCTATACAGATGGTTTTAATGGGGTCTGAGCAATTTCGTTCTATAACTGTGGCCTCTATTCTCCTAATATATAAACGTGTATAAATTCAGTACTGTAAGGCACAAGCAAGTTATTATTTTGAGCACAACATTGGCTATTTGAGTATGTATGCGGCAGTGATATCACATGATATTGTAAAATGGTATAAGGCCTAGAAGTCAGAAGAAAAAGAAAAACAGAATTTGAATGTTTCAAGATTTCAATCATTTTCTATTACACAGACAAACAGAACTGTTTACATTTTTATCTATCCATCTATTTAATCTATTATTTATGTCTATTCACTCTCTGAAGCTCACTTCTACAGTATGATGTAGTAGATTTCTTAATGCTCATCTTACACCATAGATCTCTCCAATCGCTTTTGTAAATCGCCGATGCGCCATTTTGCAACCGTTATTGCCGTAGTGCTTTGTACACTGAGTCAATATGTCTGCCAGAAATATTATTCACCAAAGCAGTAACGTTAAAGAGTTGTTTGTGTAGTCAGCATTAGATAAATAAATACATATAACATCGGATTATCGCTTTTATTATTTTCTGAAAATAACACCGTGTTTCCTTGATGGATTACCAAACCTCTGAATGGATTATAATCCTGTGTTCACACTACGACGACAACGCGACATTACAAGTCATTTTCAATTGAAGCCGGTGACATGAAGCTACAAACTGACGCCCGACATTGTCGCCGCCTGACGCGCTACAAATAAAGTTGAGCTGGTCTCAACTTTTTACCAGTGCTCCAATGACTCAGTAAATCGTCAACCAAACATATGTTTTTGATTCACCCTGTTCCGTTCCAATTAAAAAAAAAAAAATGCCGTTAACCAGTCCACAGTGCAATTTAACAACATAACTACGTCAACGAGCTCTTGAGCGAACTGGCCACACTGATCGTTTTGTTGCTGGTAGTGTGAACATAACATAAGAACAAGTGACGGATTGTTGTAACGGCGCAGGCTGTTCTCATACACCGTTCATAGCAGTACCTACTCTACGAAAAGTAAATGCACTGTAATTCGTATACATCCCACAAAATCAATTCATACGTAATCCACGTAATTGTGAACAAGTTTAAATAGCTGCGAAAGCCGTGTAGGGAGGAGGTCGTGGTGGATGGGTCAGTCAAAAAACACCAGACTTTTTCCCAGGAGACTGCGGTTCGTGTCCTGTGTGAAACCAGAAGTCAACGTTGATGTATTTGTCACGTAACTTCCGTACTTAAGTTACGGCACTTCCGGAGTTATTTTAACCCAAACCACGATATTTTCCTAAACCTAACTGAGTATTTTTTGTCACAGAACTTCCATACTTAAAGGGACTATTTGTAACTTTCAGAAATGCTTGTTAACAGCGACACCTGTGGCCTTGAAATCAACGAAAGTCAGCGTCGGGCTCGCGCTTGTGCTCGCTCTAAATAAACCTGAACGAGCATCGCTCAACACAGTGAGGCGACACACGTCAGCTAAAACCACAATATCACGCTATATTTCACCTGCTTGGCAGTAATGTTAGCTGACCAGACGAAGGTCTCTCTATGAACATGATTTAGATTTGATCCTAGTGTTGGCTTTTCCTGCCTCAGTGCAGGCTGAGGCAGCGGGGCTCTGCAGCGTGTCTCCCTGCTCTCTCCGCCCGCAGCCGGAGAGAGCAGGGAGACACCGGCACCCGGTCGGTAACAAGATGACAACGTAACTCTCTGCAGAGTCCCGTCACTTCACAAGACACGGGAAACCTCTGTTGGTCTGGAAGAGCTGCAGCAGTTATTTCTGCCCAAACGTCCACTGTACATTCACTAGATATTCTCAGAGCTAAACTAACTCTTCTGCAGTGTGGAGTGAGCGCGCGTTCACGTCTAGAGGTGGAGCGAGCTGAGCGAGAACGCGCGCGCTGTCTGAGTGAAGGCAAGCAGGCAGAGGAGGAGAGGCAGCGGCCACACGCGAACGCGCATATGCGAGCAGCATGTGTCCCGACCCGCTACATTTATACGCTTAAAAAGTTACAAACAGTCCCTTTAAGATATGCCACTTCTGGTGCGGCGTAACCACTTCTGGTTTGTCGTAACTCAACCACGATCTTTTCCTAATCCTAACTAAGTAGTTTTTCCTATAAAGATGGAAGTTTATTTTGAAAAGACTGGAGTGGTATGCTGGACATTTGTAAGAAAACGCACAAAAAATGAAGAATAACTTTTCGTAAGATACCAAACATATCGTTGCATGAGTACACTTTGAACGGCGGAACGGTGCACTGCAGGACAATTTTTAAATTAAGTCGCTAAATGCATCCGTTACAGAGACGTTATTAAAAGTCTGAAGTGAGTGCTTTTGCAATCACGGGAGACTTCCACGACCCCAGAGTTAAACCCAATCAGTGGTAAGGCATGTTGTCAGCGTACAGTGGAAGCATATCCACTGCATTATAACGAGCTGCATACCATAAACCATTTCCCTGTGGCTTTAGAGTGCAGCCACTACTGTGCCATACACTCCTTATTTTATCAATTGGATTTTCGTACTATAGCCCCAGGTGGCTGAACATCTTTTAGAAACTATATTAGCATCTTCTGCGGATGGAAAGCTCATAGACAGGCTTAGGGTGTAGCATATTGGTACTCTGTCCAATGCATATTCCAAATAATAACATAGTATGCTTCATAAAATAGATATACTGTAATGAATATTTAAGTTCTGCAGGATCCAGGATCAGCAGTGGCTTTGATATATTTATGGATGATGCATCATATCTTCCTCATGAGCATTCTGCAAGTCATGTATATCTAATACTCTAGTTAAAATGTCTCCCTAACTCTACATCGTTTTGGATTCATTGCAATATTTTATGCTAAGCACATCTCAAGTTGATTGCCGTGCCCATCTGAGAGTCATGACTTGTGAAAACGCACTTTGTCCCAAAACTAATTAAAGAAAGTGTCTGTCAGGTAAAGGATTTTAAACTGCATTTGATCACCTGTTGGCCACATATGGACATTTCTCAGGTTATGTGGTAGATTATAGTCCGGTCTCATGGGAAGACGTATAAGTAGCACAACATTACAAAGACATTCCGCGTGTCATGAGGATTTTAGGCTTTTTGCGTGTCTTTTGTATGCCGCCCTCCGCGTGCCATTTGTACGCCACGCATCAAAAGTGCGGTAAGGTACACAGTTAGGTTTAGGCAACAAAACCACTTAGTTAGGTTTATGAATAGGCGTCATAATTGGACTTAAAATAAGTACGTAAACTAAGTAAAATATGTATGGAAAACACATCACACACGTCATTAAAAAACGTGCCAAACCTAACCTAGTAACGTAACTTACAAAACAAAACACTGGTCTTGAACAAAGGTCTCCTGGTTAAAAGTTGTGTGTCTGTCGGACCCATACACCTCCCCCGCCCGCCATGTGTTTACGTTGCAGTCAGTACAGACTACATAGACCAAAAGCAAGAAAGGCGTTCTTATTGCACGTTAAATGCCTTGCGTATTATTGTGTCATTCATACGCCTTTTTCGTGCGAACGGGCTGTATAGTCAATCAGTAAAGATCTCCAGTGGGAAATGTATCTGCTTTTGAATGGAATGATTAAAGGCCATTCTCCGGCTTCCTCCTACAGTCCAAAGACATGCAGGTTAGGTTAATTGTTGACTTTAAATTTCCCGTAGGTGTGACTGTGAGTGTGAATTGTTGTCTGTCTCTGTGTCCCAGCCCTGTGATAGTCTGGCGACCTGTCCAGGGTGTAAACATACAATACAAATCCATTTACTGAACACAACTGTGCTGCAGTTGTTGACTATTACTTGCAGTGGATGCAATAAGATGCAGAACTTTTACAATGGTTCTGTCTTTATAAGGGCTGCCTAGATTATACAGCTCATTACAAACAGTACAGCTTGCCAATCCAGTGACCAGAAGCAGCTTTGGCTCTGGGCTAACTACAAAACTCATCAGCATCCATGAAAGCAGCTTTCACTCCAACACCAAATTCATATCTAGTCTACAACTGTTAACCCACTCACATGAGACTCTAAGAAACTATCCATCCCCTTGCCTAGAAGGCAAGACATCTTTCGGTTTCCCTGGGAGCCAAGGGAGTATCTGACAAATGGCTGAATAGTGTGTTGCTTAACTAAAGTGGAAAAAAGGAGCAGCAGATGGAGAGCGAGGGCCAGTCTGCCATAGTTCTCGTCTCTGGAGAGCAGACATCGTTATGTTTTTCTCTCTCTTCAGAATTGTGCCATGAATAATCCACATCACAAGTTCAAATCATGTGCCTTGAGAAAAGTGAACAGATCAAAAATAACAACCATCTTTTGCACCAAAGTCAACGTGACACTGCTACTGATGAGTCAAAAATTGCTGAATTTAAAAGTGCATGAATGCCAGCTGCTTACTTTTACTCAGTTATGTTTCTATGTAGTCTGTAGAAATCGTGCAAAACCTGAAAGTGGAATTTCTCAGATGCTCCTCTCTGCCCTCAAGTCATGTTAAGCTAAAACTTTAATAACACTGCAGACATCCATCACTTGATGCACTGAGACAGGCCATCTCTGTGTCTATTCTGTGTGAGCATACAGCACCTTTTATGACTTCATTTGATATTTATGCTCCCTCTTCACAATTATGACTCCAATGATGAGCTTTTCTGGTCACTGTCATTTTCTTTTTATTTGTACAGTTATACTTATTTATTCATATTTGGTATGTTACAACGTTAAAAGCAGAAGGAGGAAAGAGAGTCTAGGAGAGAGATGACCTATTTGTGTTTAAACTCAGCATATCCTATTTACATTGTATGATTTTTGGCTGGATGAGCCACCAGGGCACTGAGCAAGTTTGCATTTCGTAAGCCAGGATCAAATATTTGTTTTTCTTGGGTAGATTCTGTACTCCAATGACATTTCAGGGTTTTACTTCGATTACTTTTCCTCCCACAATCCTGTTACGCTAATCTTGGCAGTGGCTTTAACAGACAGACACCACTTTGGTAATGACAGACTAGACACAAATTAAATTATAGCCTCGGTGTTGTAGCCCAAGCAAATTTTATTTTGTTGGTTTCACGCGCAAATATTACAGAGATAAACAGAATGAACAAAAAAGTCCAATAATGTGCATTGTCCCTGTTATTTATTAACAAAATGTTAAAATATCAGTATTCACATACAGGAGATTGTATCTGTTTAGTGAAGCCCCGGCATGCTCCTTTTATCATATTAGCTTCTAATAATAAAAGGATGTGAAGGGATTTTAATATGTGATATCTATTATTCCATGTTGTAAAAACAACCCTAGCATTGAAACAAAAGTTAAAAAAAAGGTGAACTGCAAAAGTATAGACTGGTTGATTACATGAGAATACCCACCAGGATGCTCTATATGTTTGAGGCACTGGATCATGAAGTGATTTTTATAGTAGATACACATTACAGTGATTTATCCCTAAACTCATGATAAATAGCTTTTTCAAAGAGCATAAATCTTCTTACCTGTGATGTGTTCCCTCGCTGTTATTCCCCGGTGTAAACAATGTGCTGCTCTCTCCGTCCACTCTCCTCCTGGTCTGTCGCTCACTCCTCAAGCCTCACTGACGATCACACACATACAGTACACACACACACGCTCTATCACTCTGTCATTCTCCCTCACCTCCACCCTCTCTATACCACCCATTCAAACCTACATTTATAATTCTGCCCACACTTACTAGTATAATTACTGTAATGTTGATATGATAACGACATGAGTGAGTTTCACAGAACAACACACTAATGCATGAGTACTGAGCTTCAGATCTTACAGTCTGAACTACTTACAGACTTTTTGCAGTCAATTAGTGCTCATGTCTATTCATCTCTTCATGAGTCTGGCTTACCTATCTCCTGACTGAAAAGTAGTTGTATTACTGCGCTGGCATATATCTTTTCCCTGTGTCCTGCATGTGTGCTTCTGCAACCCGAAGATGACGGGGAGTCTTGTCAGCCAGGACGGCGGTGGTTCTGGGCAGGGGTGGGCTCAGGCATGTACACAGATAGATCCCAGTTGGTGCCCTTTTGGCCTCTAATTTCATATTGTAGTTTTTTAAATTGAACAACATTCTTGATTAAAAGTGTGTTGTAATGCCCGACGAATGCATTTGAGTTCTTATTCTGCAAGACCGCACAAGCCCCTTAACCTCACCCTAGAAACTGTTTTGAAAAGGGTAAGCACAAAAAATACTTGGCAGATGATTGAATGAGCCATCTGTTAATCAAACTCTTGAAGAGCGAAAACATCTTTTCGATTGAGAAAATCCTTCAGTGCTGTTCTTTGCTCTTGAGGAAATACTCTCCAGTTCTGATATAACTGATGTCATTGCAGCATCCACGCTAACCTTTTAGGAGCCACCATTGTTGTTTAGAACGAATGAATCCTCATGCTAAAACCGACTGTAACTTCACATTTTAAAGCTGATATTTAAAAAAGACCCAGAACCCCCTAGGGGGTTCGCATCTTTGTCACCTTTTTCACCCCTGATGAGTTTGCACTCCTGTTTATAAATCTGAATTGAATACTACCTTATTAATCCCCATGGGGAAATGAATCCAACACAGACTCACGGCAGTTCCTGAAATAGTCACGAAATGTAGTCTATTTGATTCATGTACATACAGTATGTGACGCTCAGCACGACTTTCAACAATGTTTTCATGCGTTTTCCTATGAATGTCCAGCAACACATAACGCAAGTGTCAATTTCTACTCCAGTCTTTTAAAAAATAAAACCACTTAGGTTTAGGAATAGATCTTTCACAGTTCTGCATTACCGGTCACCTGCTCATTTCTGCATGCCCAGTCACTCCCATTCAGTAATTTTCCATTCACCCTGGCCTTCCCGTTCCTCAGCTTCAGCCACGCCTTCCTCATCAAGGCAACTCTGTTCACCCTCATTGCTCACTGACAGTATATAACTAGCCTCACAGACACTCTTTGCCTGATTGTTCTCCGCCCTTCGTGCAAGACTCTCCAGCACTTTATTCCAGACTGATTTCCTGCTGCCGACCCTGCCTGCCTCTGACCAACCTGTTTCTTCTGATTCCCAGTAAAGCCGCCAGTCTTCTATCCCCGACCCTGAGAACTGCTTCTGAGTTCTTGGTTCCTGTTTGCCTGTCGTTGCTTGATGTTTTCCTCCTCTGACGACGTTACAGTGTGAGTTTTCCCGTCTACTTACCTGTGGTCTCCAGTGGTCCAGAGACTCTCATCGTGTCACCGCACTCGTCCTCGTGTGTGTGTGATCTTTGAGTACCTACCTGCTAGCTTCCCGATCTTCTGCCTGGCTTCGACTTACCTTCCCATACTGGTTCATCTGCTTGGACTGTTTGCTTACCTGGTTTCAGATCCTCTGCCTCCCCGACTATGTCTCCTGCCTGCTCCTCTACAGTACCGTTGCCTTTTCCTGAACTGAACTGTGTGTGTGTTAGGGCAACCGTCACCGCCCACTCACCTGTTTCTCGGTCCGGTTCGGCCTGCCGAACGCACCGGGTATTCAGAGACTTTGTGGAGATCACCGCTGGATTGTTGAACTGTGCTGTGCGCAGCTTTACCTGCCCTGCTGTGTAGCTACTGAGTTTGGCATTAAAAGTTTTTACCAATTGTTTTCGGTCTCCTGAGTGCTGCAATTGTGTCCAATCACTACCCGTTAGAAGATCGACTTGGTTAGGCAACAAACTACTTAGTTATATTTAGGAAAAGATCATGGTTTGGGTTAAAATAACACCGGAAGTGCTTTAACTTAAGTATGGAAATTACATGACAAATAAATCCACTTTGACTTGTGGTTTCACACGGGGTACGGACACCGGTCTCCTGGGCAAAAGTCCTGTGTTTTTTGACCCGCCCATCCAACATGACCTCCTCCGTATGCAACGTTTATCGCTCTCTATATTTCCCAGTTCACAATAACGTGGATTACATACAAATTGGTTTTGTGCTGACCATCACGAAAAAAAAAAAAAATTGTGTCTATGTACACAAATCAATACATTAAATGTTGTGACTACTTCCCAGCCTGTAGTGCAGGCAGATGCAGGAGATGGACTGGCAGCCATCACCATCATATGGCTCTAGAGCATTCCATCTTGCTGCAGGAAGCCCAATACTTTTGTACTTAGGTGCTCCAGGCATAGAGAGAAGAAGACTTGGCAGCCCTGCAGCAAGCTTGCCAGGCAGACTGTACAAATGGTTAGCAGCTGCTGGACCAAACTGGCCTCTCCTTCAATCATTAACCATGCATATCGCCCGAAGAAAATGATAGACACAGATGACTTAAAGACGTCCCTTGAGGTGTTTGAGAAGGTAATGACACCTTGTGGATGGGACGTGCGCCTCCTTCTCCTGAACTTACTTCTTTCGGCACCGCTAGCATTCAAAAGTCGAAGAAATCCTGGACCACGAGGCTGCACACCATCCAGACCACCCGTCTCTCCCTCCTCTGCATCTTCACGTTCAAACTGCAGCAATCCAGTAGTGATTGTGGTGTGCAAGACGGGCACCACAGGAAATAGTATCTATTGATAGAGGTGCAGAAATGGACCTACTGAGTGCCAGTGAGGATGTAATGGGACATATTAGGCTTTGACAGATTCTGGCTAAATGCAATCGATGATTCATTAATGCCCTGTACAACACATTGTTGGAAGCTATGTGCCCACATATTCACGCACAAACTCTGGCGACCTTAAATATTAAATATGCATGTATTACATGCCGCAGGCATAGAGCACGGTTAGCTTTACGCACCCTCTAATTTAGGCCTCATTGATTGGCTTATAGGGGGTAATGGGCCATAAAGAGGAAGCACAGTCACAACAGGTGGCTTTGTACATGTGCTGCGCCCACTGATGACACACAGCAGGCTGATACTGCTCCTGTGTGGGGAGTGGAAAGGGACCGAGATGTTGACATATTGTCCTCATGTTCCTAATTTTCCTTAAAGGAAGATTTTGTTCCATGGTTGCCTCAGTTTTGCTGAACCGGGCAGTGGAACTGTTGTTTGCTATTTCATCCTATTCACTGTAATTGTGAACCTCTTTGATACCACTCACAACTTTCTCCATGGTGTTTTGTTCCATGTCTTTCCATGTTCAGGTTAAGCTCCTCTCTGCAATGACATCCTCCGTTGCTTGTCATCTGCCGCATTGTTATGTAATTCTTCATCTGTGACTGCTTCCTCTACTTGAACTCCACTCTGCAATGACATCTTCTATTGTCCGTCTTCTGGCTCATTCTCTAATGGGTACTCATCTGATACTGGTTCGATATTGTGAGTCGTGCTCAGAAGCAGGTGCCTTTGTCTTGCATACCGATGGCTCCTTATTCTCACAATCAGATTTCTTCCTCTCCATTACTGAGTTTCATTCGTCTCTAATTATGTTTCCTGTTGTTTACTAATCAAATCTCTTACTCCATTTTGATTTCCACAGCCAATGACGTTTTTTTATTATGATCTTCTTGACCAAATAGGGTTATAGAGAGTTCAGACCAGATTTCTGGAGAATAACTTGTGTCTCTGTTTTTAATGTTCACCCTCTTCATTGTTCTCGAGATTGGATGTTTGGAGATGGAGATTTTCAAAGGGGACCCTTTACCTCTCACTTCAAGATGTTTTTTTCAGTTCCACAAATTTTGCAGCAAACCTTTTTGTTTCCTTTTTTTGGCTTGACTTCATGCTTGTTTTGACAAACGTGAGTTTGACTTGACTCTGTTTGACATCACTTGTGGCTGCATTTTCCCTGACATGCAGTTTATAAGTGTACTTCTACCATTATGGTAGTAGTTGAAAATGCAATCCCTAAATTCTCCAGATCTAAACCCTCCTATCTTTGGCAAGGGTTAGCCAAATGCACCTACAGCCTCTTTAGTTAGGGCTGTTACACAACACACAATACCAAGGGTTATGTTTGTTTGGTATTTGTGCTGCTGTCATTCCAAGGGCACTGCCTGTGAAACCATCTTGTACGTTCCACACTAAAACATGGTGTTAAATACGTTAAACATTAAGAAAATGTAAACTTTAGGAAACCTATAATACATTAAAGTATAGCATATTTGATCAATTTAATGTTATCCCTGGAATCTCACTTCATACTATCTACAGATTATCCACTATTCAGATAATCTATTGATGTTTATAACGGATATCTTAACCAGGGTGTCTCCCACTGGCTCCCTTTTCCTTTTAAAGAAGTATTTTGCACTGCAGTAAGGGAATGTACAAATTACACTGATGTTTAAATGAGGACCATTTATTTTCCAGCTGTGAGGATTTTTGATATGCTGGCTCTTGAGGTCAGGATACAGCAGGGATTTTTCATTCAGATACTGTTGTACAACACGTTGGTCCACGGTTGCCTCAGTTTTGCTGAACCGGGCGGAGAAGTTGTTTGCTATTTCTTTCTATTCACTGTAATTGTGAACCTCTTTGATACCAACGGCAACTTTCTTCATGGTGTTTTGTTCCATGTCTTTCCATGTTGAGGTTGGTCTCCGTTGCTTGTCGTCTGCCGCATTGTTATGTAATTCTTCACCTGTGACTGCTTCCTCTTGAACTCCACTCTGCAATGACATCTTCTATTGTCCGTCTTCTGGCTCATTCTCTAATGGGTACTCATCTGATACTGGTTTGATATTGTGAATCGTGCTCAGAAGCAGGTGCCTTTGTCTTGCATACCGATGACTCCTCAGTCTGACAATCAGCTTTGTTTCTCTCCATTACTTGAGCTTCATTCATCTCTAATTACTTTCCCTGTTTACTACTGAAATCTCTCACTCCATTTGGATTTCTGGTCCATATGACCCACAGCCAATGACTTGTGGATTTTTTCATATGATCTTCTTGACCAAATAGAGTTATGGAAAGTTCAGACCAGATTTCTGAAGAATAACTCGTATCTCTGTTTTTAATGTTCACACTCTTCATTGGAGTTCAAGTACCTGACTATGGAGCGTGAGATTGGTCGGAGAATTGGAGCAGCGGGGGCGGTATTGCATTTGCTTTACCGCACCGTTGTGACGAAAAGAGAGCTGAGCCGGAAGGCAAAGCTCTTGATCTACCGGTCAATCTTCGTTCCTACTCTCACCTATGGTCATGAGGGTTGGGTCATGACCGAAAGAACGAGATTGCGGGTACAAGCGGCCGAAATGGGTTTCCTCAGGAGGGTGGCTGGCGTCTCCCTTAGAGATAGGGTGAGAAGCTCAGTCATCCGTGAGGGACTCGGAGTAGAGTCCCTCACTCCTTTGTGTATTGAGCAATCGCGTTCAAGCAGGCTTTGGTTGAATGCAGGTAAACAGTCCGTGTAGAGAGCAAAAGGGGCAGAACGCATTGGCCGAAATGCAATCTCAGAACCCACCAGCTATCACCTGACGATGATTTAGCTTTTTATTGGTTTAACAAAAGCTTGTGAACTTGCTACTTGTGAAACAATACGATTGCACAGGTCGTCTCTCAATTGCAACTCCAGTCTCGCATCTCAAGTTGCTAATCGCACTGTAAACAATGAGCTGCTCACGGAAAAGGAAGGAAAAGATCGTGGTTTGGGCTAAAATAATTCCAGAAGTGGCGTTACTTAAGTACGGAAGTTGAGTGACAAAAAAATCAATGTTGACTTCTGGTTTCACATGGGGTACAAATACCAGTCTCCTGGGCGAAAGTCTGGTGTTTTTGACCCACCCATCCCCCCAAACGTCTTCACTACGTGGCGTTTGTCGCTCTTGATAGTTCCTGGTTCCCAATTATGTGGATTACATACAAATTGATATGAGGGATGTATATGAATTGCAGTGCATTACTTTTACAAGAAAAACAAGATGGCGACAGCCAAAAAGCTGAACTCGAGTCTTCAAAGCCGTAGTCCACAAACCAATGGATGACATCACGGTGACTATACAGTACGGTCTGGAGCTTGTTTCCCTTCTGACCACGCACACCGGTAGTATGTCCCCTGGTCCAGAAAAGGAGTGACCCCAGTGATTGTTTCATTTCTTTCCCAGCTTGAGTTAATTGCATTTATTTCAGTTCCTTATTAACATGCCATGTACACAACTCATTACCTGTGTCCACAGAACACAGGAACAATGAATATACAACCAAGGCTGGGGATTTAGGATGTTGAAGCTACATTATTTGTTGTACACTAATTGGTGGGTGCAGCAAGGTTTCGATTATTTGGATGGATTGAAATCTATAAACTATTAAACTTGACCTTTTTGCAGAACAACTCATTATTGTAGCACTGATGTTTACAGTGCATGTTGCTTCTGATGCAGCTAGGCTAGCAGTTTTCCCACAGTCTTTGATTTAATAACTGCACTGGAGCCACTGTATCTCTGTAGCTTACTGAATGCACAGAGATGAAATATAGTTCTGCTCAATGCTTTTAGAAAACCTCAGCTGTGGCGTTATGCACTGTAGATTCATTTTGGTTGGTTGGGACAGTAAGTGGACGGGGCAGGTTTGTGGGATGTTCAGCAGTTCCAAGCAGTGTTTTTCTTTTATTTGAATTAAAGGTGACATGTGGAGTTGGAGTGACAAAGTTTGTTTTCATTTTCATTTCAATTCTGTGTTTTTTTTCCAAAGTTTATGTAGGTTAACTTTGTGTATCCGTAAGACCTGACAAAACACGTTGAGTGAATTTCCATCCTCATAAAACATTTGGAAGCTGATTTTGTGAATATTTTTAAACTGGCATTGTTTACTTCCATGTTATTACTAGTGGTCAAAAACTCCACAGGGTACCTTTAGTTTCATGGCATCATATTCGTATTACTGTAGTGTAACATTCACTAAAGCTAGAAGTCACTGGAGACTTTCAGAGAGAATCAACGCAGGTAAACTCACTGAATAATGTTCCCACTGTATCGCTATATGAATGATAAAAGGGGCACTAAATCTCTCTTTAGTGTAACTGCTCAGTAGTCAGCAGCTGATTGTACTGGGCAGCTTTTTGGAGTGAACCACGATTTGTAATTGTACTTGCCTTGAATGACAGTGGAATTGATTAGATAACTCATGTCTACTCCCTGTTCCAGCAGTAAATAATAAGTTGAAGGCTTCTAGGCTGCAGAAGGGAGAGGTGTACTGTAAGCACTTAATCAAATTTAGATTTTACATAGAGATGATATTATTGCCTGGAAGCTGTCATTTCCCAAACTCAGGTTTAACTCATTAACATAAAATCAATCTGATCTTTTTCACTTTTCTTTGATGGTTCATGTTATTAAAAAAACCCGTACAATTCATCATTAACTACAATTTTACTGCAATCATGTACAAAATCCGTTGGGTAGGGAAATTATTTAATTTCCAGTCCATACCGTTAATTAAGACAGAAAAAATAACCTCCAGTCTCTAAATAATAAAAACACAGAAGCCTGAGGCAAGATGATTTCATGAGAGATCTATTCCAGTAGTCACACAGCGTCATTCAGCCCTATTGCCTATTCAGTTAACAGTTTGACATTAGTAAGTCATTTTATTACCTGGCATGTTTCATGAACTAAAAATGAATAATTTAACAGCACGCGCAGGTATCACATAGCATTTCTGTTTTTCATGAATGATAAATCTCTGCACAGCAGATGTTTACCTGACAAGACTGATGCATGTTAATAAGTGATCACACACACACACACACACACACACACACACACATCTATCACTTACTCTCTTCATGTAAAATCTGCAAAGCAAGATAACTTAAATTTTCATTGGCACTGCATTGTTCGCTAGATCTAAGATAGGATACGATAAGATAAACATTTATTGATCGCCAGAGAGGAAATTCGGTTGTTGCAGCGGCACAAGGACAGCAATACAGATAAATAGAGAAAGTGAAATAAATGAATAATAAGATGTGTATAAAACTAAACTAAGAATAGAACAGTGGTGTGGTTAGGGTGACAGTGGTTGTGATGCAAAAGATCAGTGTAACGTGTTACGTAACAATAAAGTATGAAATGATATCTAGTGTTAAAGAGGAAAAGAAGACAATCTTGTATGAGTATCATTTTGAATAATGCCGCCAACTGAGCTGGATAATAGTAGAAAGGCAATATGCAAAAAGGAGCTTACATGGCTTATAGTGACAGGAACATGAAGTCTTTAGCACAAATGCCATTGTCGGAAGTGCCAACGCTGCTGCTGACTGCTAATCGGTGACCAGCAGCCGCAGGTGCATTTTAATCCTGACGTTCACATTTCTGGATGCAGACTGAGGACAATGCTAAAATCATTCATAGTGCGGCACTAAGAGGGTTTCTGAGCTGGATTGTCTGATTTCTTGCTTCGCTGTGGTTCCACTTATCGCTGTGACAGTCTGACAGCTTGTCCTTTCAGTGAAATCCATTATTACTGACATCGATGACACCAAAACGGCTGGCTGAGATGCCTGGAGGTTAGATGTTATAAAGCCAATCTCAACAGCTGATGTGTCTGTGAAATGTCTTTAATGTCGCATGAAGCAGGTTCACACATTGGTGGCACTTACAGCAATGGCAAAAGCGCCATCTACACATGTATCAGAAATCTACTTCAGATTCCACAAATAATGTAATATGCCAGTTAAAGAATAAAGGTCTAATTACTTTATGTCCATTTTACAGTGGGCAAGACATACTTGCCAAACAGACCTATTTTTCCTCAAGGGTGGTAACTATTTTCACTGTAACCAAAACATTATCACAGTTAGAGTCAATGAAATCCATATAATAATCAGCCAACCACATGTAACTATGGTTGGTTGCTTGAAGGGGTTCATTCACTGTACTTTGATGTCTCTGCTTAATCTGTCATGCACTTGTACTGTTGGGATGCTCGCTACGCTATTTCAAAGACTTTTGTGGATCCTAAAGCATCAGGAAAATAATAATTTATTTCACTTTGATACAAAGGAATTAGACTTTCAGTGAATATTTAAGGTTAAATGTCCTAATTCAATATGTCTGCCAATTATGAGGAATACGTACCAATAAGAAAATACTCATAAATGGATAAAAGAATATAAATACCTCTTACACCTGGCAATAAACACCATTCTGATTCTGATTCTAAATAAACAAAAGACCTACAGATTAAAAGAGTTGTCAACATCTTTCCGATGCTGCTCCATGATGTCTGTGAAGCATGGACGTGTTTTCATCCCAACTCGTCACATACTAACGCTTTGTCAGACCCCTCTGTGTCACTTTTCGTTCGGAGTAAACATACGCTTAATGTTGTGAATTAAAGTACACTTGTTTCAGGCAACAAAACCACTTAGTTAGGTTGAGGAAAAAACAACATGGTTGGGTTTAAAACTACTACGTTTGTATAGTGAAAATATGACTTGACTTTGTGAACACGGCACACGAATGAACAGCTAATTGTAAAATGAAAGTGAATTATAACCCACGGGACACGAACAGCCGTCTCCTGGAGGAAAGCTCTCTGTTGTTGGACCCATCCACCTCCCCTCCGTCCAGCCCTGTGTGTCTCTTTCGCTCTTTAAACTACGTCACCACAGCACTTTACCTGAGCGCTTACTGTTGCAGCAGATGGGTTCACATTATAGTTAAAGGGACTATTTGTAACTTTCAGAATCGCTTGTTAACAGCAACACCTGTGGCCGTTAAGTCAACGAAAGTCAGCGTCGTGCTCGCGCTTGCTCGATCTAAATAGACCTGAACGAGCATCGCTCAAAACAGTGAGGCGACACACGTCAGCTAAAACCACAATATCACTCTATATTTCAGCTGCTTGGCAGTAATGTTAGCTGACCAGACGAAGGTCTCTCCATGAATCAATGCTGATCCTAGTGTTGGCTTTTCCTGTTTCAGCAAAAGCGGGTCGGTGCCGGGGCTGAAACAGGAAGAGAAACGTTATCGCCTCCCGACTGCGCCCGCAGGAAGACACCGGCACCCGGTCGGAGACGACAACGTTTCTCTCTGCGGAGCCCCGTCACTTCAAAAGACACGGAAAACCTCTGTTGGTCTGGAGGAGCTGCAGCATTTATTTCTGCACAAACGTCCACTGTACATTCACTAGATATTCTCAGAGCTAAACTAACTTCCTCTGAAGTGTGGAGTAAGCGTGCGTTCACGTCCAGAGGTGGAGCGAGATAGCGAGAACGCGCACTGTGTGAGTGAAGGCAAGCAGGCAGAGGAGCAGTGACTCCGGTCACACGCGAGCGCGCATATGCGAGTGCGTATGGGATCCCGACCCGGTACATTTATACGCTTAAAAAGTTAACAACAGTCCCTTTAATGGAAAGTCTGATGCGTTTCATACCAGGATGCCTTGTGCGGCGGGACCGAATCGACAAAGAGTCGGTATTTGACGCCCTGGTAATGACAACGGGCTTTGTTGCTGTTCCTCACCCTAAGTAACCACATAGTGCTCATCCACTTACTAACAAGGAATTGATTAACTAACAAGTTAATTATCGAAGTTAAATGATCTTGTTACTAGATGAAAAACAAAATGTTGTTAACTTGGGAGAATAACATAATTAGCCTGTTATCATGAGAATTTACTATTGTGATGTTAAAGGTACAGGATTTTAAAAATGACTGTTCAAAATGTCTTCTGTAAAAAAGGCCTATGTGATTTATATTCTTTTATTTGTTTTTTTAGGAGGACGATATAGAACAAGGAAACTGTGTGTGGACATGCAGTGGAATGAGACAGTTAGATTTTTATCCGAGGATGTGTGTTTTATGGATGCAGTATGTTGCAGCTGTCGGCTGTATGAGAGAAGGCAGTTTGATGTCTCAGGGGATTGTTGTCTGCCGACCAGCAATTAGTGATTACTGGAATTACTGGTGTTACTGTGAAAGACTTAATTTCTACGTGTGTGGATGAGGGAAAGAGAAGAAGAATGTTTTCTGAGGCATAATGCTACCCGTCTTTACTGAAGCACACACGTCAGTCCAGTGTTCAAATATAGAATCATCGACATGATTGCATGAAAGCCGCTTCAACAAAGCAATCATATCATTCATAGCTTACTGATGGAGAATATGTCCGTTCACAAAATTACACACAATGTACAGGTACTATATATATATATACTGTAGTACTGAGACATTGCCGTACCAGCAGGTGGTATTTCAATTCACAAAAGCAACTGATCACATGCTGTGTATGTATGCCTGTGAATTTCATGAAAAAGACCTGTTCAATAAGAATATTAAGAAACATTAAAGGAATCAGTGTGGATAGGAAAGTGGTACTCATAATGCCATTGCAAATAAAAAGTCTGTTATTCACTCAGTAAGGTCAAAATGGTCTCCAAACGATTTCTTAAGAAATGGCTGATTTGATTTCTGGGAAAGAGCGCAGCTAGGGAACATTTGACTTGAGACATAATCAGTCCAGATGTAGTGGATGAATGGACACTAATTTATGCGATTGAATAGAAGTAATTTTCATAATTGTGAAATTATAAGCACAAACAGTGGCACAGCAGGAAGAACTTAATGAAAGTGGGATGAGTTTGACGGGTATGATGTGAGCAATTTGGGTGGCTGGAAAAGAGTGGATGATGTGAATATGGCTGATACTTAAAACAACTCATAAAATTATTGCTTAGACATACTGTAAATCGTCATAAAAGTTACATCTGTTTTCCTTTCAGACTGATTTAAACCAGTCTGTAACTCCGGGGTCTGAAAATTCCCTGCACCATTAATTACGTCTCTGCTGTCGCACAATTAAAACACTAGATCAACGTCCGCTGGTGAACCAGCCATCATAAATTCCGACATCATTTTTTTGTAATAAATACATACGGGAAGCTATTTTGTTCAGTTGCCTCTTAGCAAAATGCTCTGAGTGAATTTAAGTTCCCCTGGTAAGTAGTGATGCAGCGTATATGTATAGGGCTTTTATTGTGAAAGGTAAGAACGGAAGGAGTAAAGCAGTTGTCAATGTGGGGGCAATTAGTGTATTTTCCAGTGGGCTACTTCCGGGTCTGAGTAGTGAAGTCAGTGAGGAAGTGCCTTGAACTTGCCATTTATCTAACAGCCAGCAGGGGGCGACTCCTCTGGTTGCAAAAAGAAGTCTGATTGTATAGAAGTCTATGAGAAAATGAGTCTACTTCTCACTTGATTTATTACCTCAGTAAACATTGTAAACATGAGTTTATGGTCTCAAGCGCTAGTTTCAAGTCTTCTTCAATACAGCATGATGTTCATTTAGTGAATTATGGTCCCATTTAGCATTAAATAGACAATAAAGCAGGGGATGCTTTAGGGAGTGGCTACCTTGAGATTGACAGGTCGCTACCACGGAGTTGTCCGGTCTGGGAGTTGTCTGTGTTTTCGTCTTACAACTTTAACCCCTTCACGCTGTGTTTTCAGTTCATAAAAGATCATTTTAACATTTTGGTCGCCTAAAAATGTCTTATTCAGCGTTCAGTTGTACTTAGCACCACCCTCTCGTGTCACTTTTGCTTCCAAAAAAACAAGATTGTGACGGCCAAAATGCCAAACTTCAGGCTTCAAAATGACAGTCCACAAACCAATGGGTGACATCATGATGACTACGTCCACTTCTTATATACAGTCTATGATTTAAACTCTTATTTCTTATGTAGCTCCCTAATAGTTGACACTGATGTATTTATTTATGTTGCATCAGTTATTCTCCTATTAGTAATGATGATAAGTGATCATTAGTAGTAGTATTTATCATAATTGTTGGTAAAAGCATGATGTACTTGGTAATTCTTGCTCTGTGCCAGTACTTGTAAGTTGAACATTGGTATTCAACAGTCTTCAGCCTCTGTCAGTCATGAGAGCACAGTGGAGCCTTGTACCACCCTGCCTGAGCTTTCGCTGCACAGGTAACATGAGGTAGGTAGCAATTTATGCATATTTCTCAAATGACACCACCAACCTAGACGCTTGTTATGCACTGTTTATGGGTTTCTAAGGCACACCATGAGATGAACCTTTCCTAAATCTCAGGTTAAAGCCACAGAGAGCAACTGTTGATAGTCAATGACTAAATTATATTACTACAGTTCTCCAAATGATGGAGCTAAATGATTGACATCAGGGTGGGACATGTTAACAAACAAACTTCTAAACTTCTAACTAGGAGTTTGCGGGTGATTGACAGCTGCTCAGAGACGGCTCTGACTGGTTGTTTTCCTCCAGTCTGTGAAATCTTGCAGATGCCATTAGGAGCACCGGAGAACACAGAGGCACATGATTATGTTTTCAGATTACCTGTCTCATGCACTACTGTCAGGATATAGTGACCGTTTTATAAAAATAACTTGTTAATCATATTTGCTCCAATTCTACCCACTGCTGCTTTAAGGCCCTGACACACCGAGCCGATGGTTGGCCATTGGCCAGTTGGGGCTGACGGTGAGCGTCTGTCGCTCTAATTTTTGTGGTGTATCCCACACTGTTGGCTCTAGTCTGCCACCGACGGAAGCTTTTGGGCCGATGAATCGGCTGCGGAGTGAAGCTAAGCGGTGAGTGAGAGTGGTGTTTCATGTATGTATCATAACAACGGCTTGTATATCCTCCGTCCTAGGTCTTCCGGTTTCCTTTTTTGAATACACACTACCGCTACCTGCTGGTATGGAAAGTTATTACACGGCTGTGTTGAATACTCAAATCTGATTGGTCAATCACGGCGTTCTGCAGTCTGTTATTTCTGTATAACAGACCGTTGCTTTGGGCGCAGCTCTGATGTCGGACTCTGGCGGACCGTTTTGGTATCAAAATATTGATTTCTTCAGTAAGTTTATGGACATCTCTTTCTCAATGTAAGTGTATGGGAAAAAGTATTTTTGGGCCCAAAGGCATCATGCGACGGAAAGGAAGTTGTACTACCTACAAAATTTTGCTTCAAAACCTGGAGCTCTTCCTGGGGGCTTGATATTCACCAATAAACACTTTGCTCAGTGGGAAAGTACAGCTGCTCGGAATGTTATTAGTTTTTCACGAAAAAACTAAAATGTCAACCAGCCAATGGTGGCAGAGGAAAAGTCAGAGGATCACTTAGGCTTCATTCTCTGTAGACCATGAATGTCAAAACGTCTGCTGTATGTTAATCTGGACTAGAGTGGTTGCTATCCCTAGAGCCTTGCTGCCAGTGTGGTTACAAATAAACAGATGAGAACATTAAACCCACCCCAACACCTTCCACAAGGAATGCCATCAGCATGTTTCTATTCAGCCTGCAAATCACAAAGTGGCTAAAAAAGGTGGCTGAGTTGGGAGAAGCAGCAGACGAGTTTCGCCCTGCAGGCCTGGCTGACGTAGATATGCTGATGTCACTCTGGATGAGCCAATTGCCTGCAAATGCCTTCAGCCACAGGAACAATCACCACCTCGGTTAGACAGGTCCCATTAGTATACACATGCAGCCATCCTTTCACACCTCAAGCCATTTCCATTCAGATAAGACTCAGCACACAACAGATTTAACCACACACTCATACACATTACAACACAAGTGATGGAGATTGTGACTCTGTGAAGAGATGTTAAAGGTGACGATCCAGTGTGTAGCATTAAGGGGAATTAATTAGCAGAAATGGAATATAATAATCGTTGTGTTTTTATTAGCTTAGAATGAGACGTTTAAATCCACATAGGGAGCGGGTCCTCTTCACGGAGTCCGCCGTGTTGCACCGCCATGTTTCTACAGTAGCCCAGAACAGACAAACCAAACACTGGCTCTCACTGCAACCTTACCACTAGATGCCACTAAATCGTACACACTGGTCCTTTAAGGTCTAACAAACATGTTGAATGCATTTCCTTCCTTATAAAACATTTACAAACATGAAATCCAACATTGTTTACATTTATGATTACTAGCTTGCAGTCTTCTTCTTCCCTATATCTTGACATGTTACCGCCGTCTGTTGATCAGTGGAATAGTGGGACACCATTGGCAGGACTGTGTATCGCGTCACACCTCCCACTGAGCAATAGATGTCTTTTCAACATCACCTGTATGCTTCAGCTCTGATATAGACCACAGGATTTATTGGCTACATATAGCCCGGTTTTAGACCATATTTAAAATCATCATTACTTATTTATACCCCCGCGACAACGTAGTCGGGGGTATATAGCTCTCCGTGTGTCCGTCCTTCTGTCCTTCTGTCCGTCCATCTGTCCTTCCATCCGTTCGCGTGTCACACTTTCGTTTCCAGAGCAGAACTCGGAAACTATTTAACTTAGGAACTTCAAATTTGGCATGATGGTAGACAGTGTGGTCTAGTTGTGCCTTTTGGGGGTTAGAAGTCCAGGGTGCCCATTAGTTAATTAGTTAATGCCCCATTAATTCCATTAGTTCCAAAAGGGCAAAACCTTTGGCCCTACTTTTTTAAGTTTGTTATTCCCATTCTCATGCTCTGTTATGTCTCTTAATTTGCTGCAGCAATTTTTGGGTTGCAGCAAATTTAACTATTTTTTACAGTTTGAGAATTGATTAAAATTATCAATAATCCCTCCAAAATACCACATTGAGACACTAAGACCTTGTGGAACACCATAGAAAAAGCCATGCTGTGATTTGGTTTCAAAAATGTTTGACATTTAGAGATTTATGCAAGAATTGCGTTTTTCAGGTTTCATGAGGCTATGATTATTTAAGAGGTCACCACAGGTCATTTTATTCAGTGAGGTCAAGAATCCACAAGAGTCTCAGCTTTACAGTGATACCCAATTAATGTAAGTCCAAGACAGTTTAGGGACCCCAGTATGCAGAAATATTAAAATACACCATTTTAGTATAGGCGAAAATATCACCTTTATACTACATTCAAAAAACGGCATGGGTTTTGCCCTGAAATGCATGTGATTATCATGTGGGCATGTCTATAAAAGGGAGACTCGTGGGTACCCTTAGAACCCATTTTCATTCACATATCTTGAGGTCGGAGGTCCAGGGACCCCTTTAAAATTCACCATGCCAATTTTTCCTCGTCAAAATTTAACGTAACTTCATAGCCTTATTTAGCAATTTTCCAGTATCTTCACCTAGTCCTGGGTCTTCCCCGTGGTCTCCTCCCAGCTGGTCGTGCCTGGAACACCTCCCAAGGGAGGCGCCCAGGGGGCATCCTTACTAGATGCCCGAACCACCTCAACTGGCTCCTTTCAACGCAAAGAAGCAGCGGCTCTACTCCGAGTCCCTCACGGATGACTGAGCTTCTCACCCTATTTCTAAGGGAGACGCCAGCCACCCTCCTGAGGAAACCCATTTTGGCCGCTTGTACCCGCGACCTCGTTCTTTCGGTCATGACCCAGCCCTCATGACCATAGGTGAGAGTAGGAACGAAGATTGACCGGTAGATTGAGAGCTTTGCCTTCCGGCTCAGTTCTCTTTTCGTCACAACGGTGCGGTAAAGCGAATGCAATACCGCCCCCCCGCTGCTCCGATTCTCCAACCAATCTCATGCTCCATAGTCCCCTCACTTGCGAACAAGGCCCCGAGATACTTGACCTCCTTCACTTGGGGTAAGGATTCATTCCCTACCCGGAGTAGGCAATCCATCGGTTTCCTGCTGAGAACCAGACAGCAAACCAATTTTGCTTATAATAAATGCAGTGGGACATATACTGAACCTTTTACAGATATGTGTGGGGAAAAAGAGAAATGAGCTTTTTAATAAAATAGTTGATTATGTTTCAGAACTATGAGCTGTTTGAGAGTTTAATAAGCCTGTTGATATATAGATATATGCCTGGTAATGGAACATGATCCATGGTGTTCACTATCTTTCATTACTGGAGGATATTCATATGCAGTACTAAGGCTGACTGTCCACAGCGTCTGTTTCACAGCTGCCATCTCAGACATGTGCTTCTCATGGGACATTGTCTCAAGTCATAGGCAAGTGAGGGCAGATTGTGTGATGACCGGACAAGCTAAAGGCCATATTATAAATATGAGCAGGATGGCAGATGGAGGCTACAAATACAATGCATTTTAATTCTGACCTTTTTTCCCCCTGTGAGGACCTGCTGTGTACAAGGGAGGTGAAATGCAGGGAATGTTTTCCTTTCTATAAAAATAATCAGAATTTAGATTTAAAGCTGCATAAAGACGCAAAGTCCCTTCCCTTCCGATGGACCTCATGGGACCTTATTTCAGAAAAAATATGTACGATAGTCAATGGAGAGAGACAAATGTTTTTTTGATCCCGTTTGAATTGTGCTATAAATTACACATATGATGTTTGTCAATTTAAAACATAATTTTGCAAGTCAAGAAAGTTGCAGTTTGTCGTAGTATCATTTAGTTTTGTGTGAAACCGCTCAGTGAACTACATTTCTCGTCTCGCACAATATACAGTACGTCACCAACACTACCTAGGTAACTTAGCTATGCTCCACGCACAGATGAAACGTTATCTTACCTGATGTGTTTTATCCAGCGACTCCTGGTCTTTTAATCAGCCGGGAAGAGAAAGAACGAGCGAGACCCGTTGCTGGTGTGAGTTCATCCCAGTACGGAACACAGAGGCATCGTAGCTACAGAGAGAGAGACGTCACTGATGCGACTTTTGGGTGTGCAGTCTTTCTAGTTATGTATTTTTCACAATCTTATACTTCAACAGTTTTACAACAAACTTCAACTTTCTTGACTTGCAAAATTATGTTTTAAATTGACAAACATCATATGTGTGATTCATGGTGCAAAACTATTTCTCTCTCTGTTGACTACCGTACATATATCTTCCAAAATAAGGTCCCACGGTGGTCCACCGGAAGGGGCGGGACTTCAGCTCCCTATTACAGTAATATATTGTTATGCCACTTAGGAGCAGCGTGACATGCTGTAAACACAACTCTTTGTCAACAGTTTGGTGCTGGGCAGGTAATCTGCAGTGGGATTATGACGGCTTTCTGAAAATAACATTGTTGAGAGCAAATCAAAGAGAAAATGAAAACAATGAACTGATGCTAAATTACTCTGCAGCGCTGAAGGGGGCTGAATAATAACTCTCTGTGGGTTCATCACTATTAGCGACCCCTTTCACATTACACATGGTCTTTTGAGCCATTGTTAATACTAGAAAATATTGATTAATGCTGCTTTAAGGTATTGATCCTAAAGATGTTATGATGGTCACATTAATAAGTATGTTTTTCATAATAACGGTCCCAGAATTCCATTAAAAAAACACAATCACGATCACGTATGATCGTGGGACAAATGCAAGCTGACAGCTGAAGTGGGGCTACATTTTGGGTGGACCCTCAAAATATTGAAGTTCTTTTGACATCTACATTATCACCGCGTACCATAGTTAAGGGGTGGAAGCAATGCACTACCAATTCATTGGTTTTTTTTCATAAATCACACCTGGTATGAATAACGCGGGGCGGCTGTGGCTCAGGAGGGCGAGTGGGTTGTCCACTAATCTGTTGAAGTACCTTGGGCAAGATACTGAGCTCCAAATCGCTGCCAAAGGCTGTGCCATCGGTGTGTGAATGTATGTGAATGATTAGATTAGTATCGGAGTTTGGCACCCTGCATGGCAGCCTCTGCCATCAGTGTATGAATGTGTGTGGGAATGGGTGAATGTTGACATGCAGTGTAGAGCAACTAGAAAGAAGCTGTATAAATGCCAAAGTCCAATTACCTGTTTTTTTCACGTCTATAAGTAACCATTGGAATCCAGCATCTTGACATCCTACTGCCAAGAGAATAAAAAAGGATTACAATTTATTCATGTATATAACGAGCAGCTACTCCTCATTCATATCAATATACTTAACCTTGAGCTCAGATTTATTCCACACAATGTGGCCTGTCTGTTTATTGATTCCTGCCGCAGGTTTCATTTGACCATAACATGGCTTAAGTCAGTGAATCACAACCTTTTTCCTTAAAGCTGTAGTGGGTAGAAATGGAGCAAATATGATTAAAAAAAGTTTTATAAAACATTCACTATATCCTGACAGTAGTGCATGAGACAGGTAATCTGATCTGTGTCCTCCGGTGTCCTCCGGTGTCCTCCGGTGTCCTCCGGTGCTCCTAATGGCATCTGCAAGATTTCACAGACCGGAGGAAAACAAGCAGTCAGAGCCGAGCTGGAGTCTGCCGTCTCTGAGCAGCTGTCAATCACTTGGGAAGTCCAATCAAATGGTCAAACTAGGCAGCGCTGATCAAATATGAATTAAGATTTTGTTACTGTAATGTATATTTCTCGCCTCAAATGTCTCTCAAATTTCTCATTTTACAGCTAAACAGTACACTACAAGATGTTTCTGAAAACATTTGAGGCATTTAGTACACCTAGGTGATGTTTAGAGCACAACTGCTGAGCCAACTGAGCCACAGAGCATTTCAGTGTAAAGGATACACATCTTAAAAAAGGTCAGCCTTAACCAAGGAACCAAGAGTTGATCACATGATTTTTTTTTCCGATTACATGTCTCATGCACTACTGTCAGGATATAGTGACCGTTTTACAAAAATAACTTTTTTTAATCATATTTGCTCCGTTTCTACCCACTGCAGCTTTAAGTAATAAGTTTAAGACTGATGGTGACAGCGTATTGATTTCGGATGTCTCGCTGCAACTCTTGGTTCCTTGGTGCAGACTGACCTTTGATAAGATGTGTAGCTTTCACACTGAAATGCTCTGTGGCTCAGTTGGTTCAGTAGTCGTGCTCTAGGTGTAATAAACAAAGTGGACATTGGAGCCCTGCAGTGTGCGAGCTATGCATTTGTTTATTTCAGTTCGATGTCTAAGAACATACTGCAGTTTAATTTAGGTATGATGTTATAGCTTTTTAAGTACAGCAGATGACATTGCTAAAACATCAAGTCTTAATTCTTTCCTTCATTATGTGATTATATAATGCAGAATCCCTACTTAAAATAAATAAATACTTGATATGTAATTAAACTAAGTGCCTTTTAGATAATCAAATAAAGCATATAATATAAGGCATATTATAGTTATTTTTCTTCAAAAACTGAATTATTCATAATATACCTCATAAATCATGTTGAGGGTTTAAGAAAAGATAATTGAGCACCCCAACATCACAACCTTGACATTTTTAAAAATGTGCATTGATATGAGATGATGTACAGCTTCACCTTGGCTTCTAACAGTAATCATTCATGTCATCACTCATGCTGCATAGTAATGTAAACTGCATGCAAAATGTATTTGACATATTGGAACGGGTTTAAAGGCATGCTGTGCCTGTCATGATAAATAACACGCAGGAAGCAAAATAATTAACCCCCAAACCCCAACATACATCCGATCCATACATACTGTAAAGGTACTGAGTGTGTGAGATGAATTTATAAGCATCTCACTCATGTCTCATCCTTCAGTGCTCATCTTGTTTTTATTGCTGCAGGGAAGTAACCGAGTTTCCTTTAGAGAATAAAAACGTTGCTTCCTCTGGTTTGCATTGACAGCTATAGTTGCGTGCAAAGGCAATATACTATTTCTGTATCACAGTGCGTACAAAACATTCTACCTGTACAAACAGCTGTCTGGAAAACAAGACATATTGTTCCGCTGATTGCCTCTCAGACTACTGCACATCACCACGGAAGAACACCACAATCTAAATTGACAATTATGTGAGAATGTGCCACCGGAAGCTATTCTTTCCTAAGGTACAACAATTAGTGTCGCAGTAATTTTGCAAATGTCATGCCTGATGGATATCAAAGTAGGAGATCTGTGGAGAGGGAAGAAAACATTCATACATTCAGATGAATGTATTATTTATTTTTTTGCCAAACATTTGTAAGGCTATAACAAAAACTCTGCAGCAAGCTTGTAACTTAGTGGAAGAGACAGCCAGCAGCAAGTCAGTATCATTACCCATCTGAAAATGTTAGTTCTGTTTACCCATGCTCAGATTGCATGCTTTGAGCCAAAGGGAACTCAATCCAAGCGGGCCAATAGGCCACAGTACATTGCTCTGTTTTGACGAGTTGCATGTATGGAGAATATTGTGTCATGATATCACCTTGGCAGCCTAGTTTTCCTTGTTTCCTCTGTTTCCCTGCCCTTTTGTCTCCTGTGTGTTTTTCCCTGTTTTGTCTAGTCTGTCAGTGTGTTGGGAGGTGTGGCCTTCCTCCTCCTCCTCCTTCTCCTGGGCGGGCACTGCTGGAGCAGCTGACAGCAATCAACCTATCATCACACACACCTGCAGTATATATACCCCGGTCTTCCTGCCAGTCATCGCCAGATCGTTCCGTCGCCCTCGGTGGTATTAAACACATTCAGGCTCTCTCAGTTATTTACTCTCGTCTTTGCTCATGCTCGTGTTTTTGGAGTTTTTGGACTTACCTTGTTGTTTGTTCTCTGCTCTGGTCTGTTCACCTGCCAGCTGTTGCTGCTTCCTGATTCCAACCTGCCTGCTCACTCCTACACTCTGCTCCTCCTCGACCTGGATCCTTACCTTTGTTACTTCACTGCCTGTTCACTCTCCGACGCCATTCCACCGCTCGGAGCTCAAGTGGATTCATCTGTTCCTCCGGAAGGATTCCTGGACACCCCCTCCCCGTGCCCCCCGTTCCGTGAATTAAGTACTGACTTTATTACTGCCACGTTTTGGACCTCCAGGAACCCCAGCCCTGTTCACTGTTCATTTAATATTTGTGTAATAAATTTGTTACACCTTTAAAAGACTTGAGTCTGTGTCTGCATTTGAGTCCAAGCTATTGTTGAAACCAGAACATAACATATTGATTGTAATTGTATTGGTTATTGTCTGCATTGCGCGGTTATGCCTGTTTGTACTGTCCTCTCAGTCAGGTCTCACTTTTGCAAATATGGTTTTAAATCTCTGTGAAACTTGACCTGGTTAAATACAGGTAAAATAAAATAGAAATGTGCAAATATGAATTTCACAATACTGTCTCTTGGTATCTCAGTAATTACCCAAAGTAGGATTAAATCCTCAAAAACGATTAAAGCTTTTTACTCTCTTCAACAAAATCTCATTAAAATGTTATGACTGTTAAACCAAGACTAATACCTGTTTATTTTTGTGGTATTTTTTTGACAGTTTTAACAACATCATCGTTCTGTCCAACACATTCTCACTCCCAACTCGTCAAATACCGCCGCTTGGTCAGTGCCCCCGGCATCGGAGACCGACACACGGGGTACCCCTCTTGAGTTACTTTTGGACGGACTGGGGACAGCGTGTCAAGGTACGCTCATTACATGCAGAGAGTCCTTTCAAAATAAACTTCTGTTTTCACAGGAAGTTAGGTTTAGGCAACACAACCACTTACTTAAAGGGACTGTTTATAACTTTCTAAGCATATAAATGTAGCGGGTCGGCACACAAGCAGCTGAAATATAGAGTGATATTGTGGTTTTAGCTGACGTGTGTCGCCTCACTGTTTTGAGCAATGCTCGTTCATGTCCATTTAGAGCGAGCACAAACACGAGCCCGACGCTGACTTTCGTTGATTTCACGGCCAAAGGTGTCGCTGTTAAGAAGCATTTCTGAAGTTACAAATAGTCCCTTTAAGGTTAGAATAGGCTTACAATGGAGTTATGGTACATGTCCACTTGTCCGTGCGTTGATTTACAATTGCGGAGGGGCGCTGCCCAATCGGCGGTGTTTAACGAGTTTGGAGTGAGATCGGGTTGTTCTGTCTTTGTTATTTTGTCTATAAATTAACTGTAAATACCGTCCAGGAATCTTTGCACTTCAATACAGGTATACTCAAAATGTCCACTTTTCAGGTATTACATTTGGGGCACAATATGAAATCAAAAACATGAAATGCGTAAAAACCTACAATTCACGTCCTTCCTTAAGGCCAAGTTTATTGATTTCTGCTTTTCAGCCCTGGTGCTGCACATGATTAGCTGCATATTGCCAACAAGATTCAGTCATCATCTAGACTTCCTATCTATTAGGGATCCTCATGAAGCCTTTCACGCCTTTTACTGGTTTTAAAGTAAGCTTGCAAATTTTTTCCCCCAAGTCTGAGTTCTTGTTGAGTCTTGTAGTTGTAAATATACTTATTATCTTTTTTGAGGACTGGCTGTGTGGTATGTAGTAATTTGGAATCCACAACCTTATATGATGGGCTGGCTCCATCTGTGGCTGCCTGCAACCCTGTCTCTGTAACAAAAGCAGGTCCATTATTGGTTGACCAGCTGATATTTTTCCTTTGCTTATCCCGTTGGCCTTGTGGGAATGCTTTGTGACAGGTGGCGTACACAATGACTGCCACTGAACCTGCCACTGAACCTCAGGCTCCAGCTGCACAAGCAGTCAGCACCATGTGGGAGCCGTGATAAGAAAGTGAAGATCAGTGGAATACGCTCGACATCAATGCATACACACACTCCTAGACAGATGCACACACATCTGCCCAAGATGAAAAACATCCCCATTCAGCTCATAAGATGCAGACACACGCAAAAAAAAAAACATATTTATTAATTGTGCCAAAGGATCACGGATAAATGGATAATCCATCTCGTAATATGTTGACAATAAGCAAACGCGCTCACACCAGCGCACTAAGTGGGTGATAAGCTGTCTGTCTGTTGAGACTAAGAAAAGAAACAACAGACTGTTGTTTGTTCATTATGTTTAGTGCCAAAGTGAAAAGCAGTGTTGGTTTCACTTTTACCATAAAAACAAGCATTCCCTAACCTTAACAAAGTACTAGTTGCCTATATTTAAAAGCATAACAATAAATCATTTTAAACAATGGTTCAAATGATTATGTATAATTCACAGAGAATTATCACCCAACTCTGTAGTTCCACTTAGCTCTACAGAGTTTTTTCCATCAGTTCATTGTTTTGGTTTCACAGCCCGCAACTGTACTGTTTTGATCCAGTCTCACCTCCCACATCGGCATCATTTCAAGCCACAGCAGACAGCTGTTTTAGCCAAAAGCAGGGCCAGCTCTTGCCCTTTTGGTGGCCAAGGCGGGAGATTTAGATTTGGAGCCCCCCATGCTCGCTGTAGGGTTAGGGTTAAACCCACCAGAACCCTAACCCATAGCCCTGTAAACCGCAACATCACACTGGTTTTAAGACAAAAATTAAGATTTATATTTTCATAAATAACTACATTTATTATAATATAAATAAAATATAAATATGTATTTATTTATTATTATTATTCGTTTTTTTAGGGGGCTTCCATCCCCCTAAAAAAAGGTGGCGCACTAGGCAACCGCCTATGGCCTATGCCTTAAGCCCAGGCCAAAAGGCACACTGATAAAAGACTGAATGCTACCTGTTCAGCATCAAATGACAGAGAGGCAAAGTTAGCAACTAGCTGGTGAACATAGTGAGGCATTCAGCAGCTACACAGCATGATTGTTTTTCTCCGGCGTAGGTGGAGACCAAAAGCAGAGCTAAAAGGATGGTGAACGTACAGAGTACTGTTGTTGAGTATAGGATCTGTGACCAAATGTCCGAATACTGACTGCAACTCCCATTGTTTGTTAAATGATCCACGCAAGATGGAGGAGCTATTGAGAAATAAACTAGAAAGATGCAGCCCAAAAGACAGACCTGAATGGAAGTGATTTACGAGTTGGAAATGTTACCGTTTGGCTGGCCTCTCTGCACAAAATCTGAGCCAACTGATGCACTTTGTTTTGGTCAACAATCTGCCATTCTGCCTGTGTGAACATGCCAATTTTATTTGGAGAATACTGCCAGCAGTCATTGTTATCAGGGACAAAGGAGAGCAGGATCACAGCTTCACTGATCGAAGCATTGTGACTGGCGTTGTTACTTCTGTATTGCTAATTTGCTCTTTAGATGAAGAGGGGAAAAAAGCACCGACTAACCTGTTTGCATTCCAGGTCAGCATGAGAGGCTCATGTATCTGTAGACGGTCCTTTTAAAATAGTGAATATCTGTTATCAAATGCCTCACCAAAGATGCTCTATAACAAAGATGACGCATTACAACCTCCGTCAATGGTTTGAAATGGTACACACTTCCTGTCTGCTAAGTGGTGTGGCCATGGCATATATTTTATTTACACAGCTAACAGCAATATTTAGCATTGCAAAAATGAAGGCGTTAGCGAACGTTAGTTTGCCAGATCTCGCCAGAGTGTGACACTGAGACAAAGAAAGGTCTCAAACAAAGTTGACTTTCTCCTGGTTTGTCCGTCTGAAAAATGTAATTTTAAGTGTGAGAATGTTGGGAAGATATGTGGCTCTTGAAAAATGGGTCCAATATTTCCTTTGGTGACTATGGGGCGAAAGAATCAGTCGTAATCTGCGTTCATGTTCACTTCTCCCATTGGAGATAATAGATTCAGGTGTCGTAAAGGAGCGCGGCAGTGGCGAAACCCACATGACCCCTACAGGAAACTCAGTGCGCCGTCTCCTTTCTGAACTGTCTCTAGCCTCACGTACTACAAAAGATAAGTAAATATATGAAAATGTGTTGTTTGTAGTTATTTGAAAAAACAATAGGCTACATATAAACTAGACAGAAAGAAAGAAAACAGATGTAAAGAAACAAATCTCCTTACACTGTTTTTTTTCTGCTTTGCTTTATGCATTTAAAGAACCCGATGCTAGTTTCATCTACATCCCTTTTGTTTTTAACACTGTAAACTGTAACATTTAGTACAGTAAGTGCATTTTCAAGTTGCAGTCTACAACCTTCTGCATGTTCAAACTATAGAAAAAAAACAGTGAAGAATATAGTGTCATATTGTGGATTTTGTCTTGTTTCTCTTGTTTTGTATTTGCAGTGAAAATGTCATCACCGCAGCCGGTAACTTGAACACAAATTGCTGAAGTGAAAAGCAGGTATAGACGAAGGATGGATGAAGTTAACCAGACAGGTGAGACCCAACGTTTCTGAATACCACAGTCAATGTTTTGTTTTCAGTGTCTCACCACATCAAAGAATTATGTCACATCAAAGAATTGTCCCAGTAAGCTTCACAGTGCATGTACCAGACACTATGCAAGATGAGAAGCAGAAAAAATGTCAAAAGGTTTGTGAAATAACCTGCTGTGTTTCGCTGTTCTTTACAAATGGCAGGCAGGCCGTATCGGGGTAAAGGGTCTATTCAAAATCTTGCACCGGGGCCCATCATTGTCAGCTGTTGCCATGGACACAATAGTTTTGGGGAAAACGAGCGAGGTATATCTTAAGGGTGCCTGAAGTCCGTTAGGTATGTAGTTGTCTTTAAAGGCAAGCATAGAGAGGTTTTGATAACATGAAGCATAACAGGCACTAACAATACTTCAGGAATAAGATCTAAATGCAGTTTGTAGGCTTTAAGGGGCAAATTGTACAAAAAAATGCTAGTTTCATATATATCCCTTTATATATATATTTTTTTTAAAACAGTGAAGTCCTTCCTTGTTTTATTATCATTATTATTATTATTATTATTATTATTATTATTGTTGTTGTTGCTGTTATTATTATTATTATTATTATTATTATTATTATTATTATTATTATTACTATATATTTCCAAGGAGATTTAAGAGAAATGTGGATTAGAAATCCGAATAATACATGACTTCAGATGTCTCACAGTAGTTCAGATAAAAATGTTGGCTGCTATAATAAATGTTAGAATTCAAACGTATACATTTTTTTAAGACTTTTATGTTGAAATTCACAAACGGAAGTAACCTCTTATTTTGATTCTTCCATTTTGACCATTTAATAAAGACGTTTCCGAAGAAAAAAAGATTATTATATTGAGATATATTATTATTCTTCCTGACTTGATACTGGTGTTTGACATACATGTTAGAAACCGTATACTAGACTAGTAGTAGTACGTACTGATTTAGCCAACATGTAGTATGTAGTATGCAACGTCTCCACTAGTGATGGGAATTCCGGGTCTAATTAGTGAGCCAGATCATTTGGCGCAGCTCACCAAGAAGAGCCGGCTCTTTCGGCTCCCAAACGGCTCTTCGTTTTACCACTTCTGCCTTTTAATAATTAAATGTAGCGCTGTTTTGACCTGTGATTAGTATGTGTGAACATATATCACTTAAATTATTCAATATAATTATACTAAACTTTATAATTTCCAGAATATCATAATTTTACATGCTGCTTCGTTTCCGACTGTCACTCATCTTGTCTGCTATTCGCGCAACGCACTCCTCTTTTTCTCCTTCTCTCCCTCCTGCTCTGTACCTGTAGACCGTCAGCACGACGTGCACCCCCCCCCCGCCTGCTTGATGGTATGATCCTTGTCTGTCATCACCTGATTGGTCGCACGGACGTCATTAACACAACATCCAGTCACAGTCAGTGCATGGAGTGCCAGTGGTGCGGAAAAGATCGTCCTATCATTCTGCCTTGAATTAATTAAAGAAAAGAAAAAATAATTCTCCCGGACGGGAGCCGGCTCTTATGGTACGTGTCCACAGGCTCCGTGCTTTCCACGCTCCCCATTCATTGTCTATGTAAGCAGCCTCGCAATGCATTCTGGTAGCGTGGCGCCGCGATTCGAGAAACGGAGCGTCACAACGCCCGCTCCTCATTTGCATAAAGTTGAGGTCTAGTCTACTTTATGCAAATCACGGGCGTCCGACGCGAAACTCCCAAGAATCTTTTAAAATAAACGTTGTTGATCTAAAAAAAAGACAGATTCAGCAACTGCATGGCTTATTTCTCGCCTCAAATGTTCTCAGAAACACATTTCGGTGAACTATTTTTGTGAAATAAGAGAAGAAAGTTTCCAAACGAGCCTCCATGTTGTTTCCAGTTTGAAAGCTGGGAGCAGCAGCCAACGGAGGGAAAGCGTTCGTCCAATAAGGTGGGGACAGCCTGTGTCTAGTGGCAGCCCACCAAGTCTCCAATGCTGGGAAGCGTCGCGTCACCTCGCGATAAAAAACGCACCTGTGGACACGTACCATTATCATTCACTTAAAAGAGCCGGCTCTTTGAACCGGCTCGTTCGCGACACACATCACCAATCTCGAGTATGCCAAAAATACCCGGATGTTGCACTGTTTTTGAAAAATCTCCACTACCTCGCCTACCGTATCCCACAATGCAAAGCGCTGGACCGTTACAGGCTACGGTTACAACAACAACAACATCAACATCTATAAACGGCTCGTTTCTTACATCTTTTGTAGCATTTTCATCACTAAATTCACTTCTGAACGATTTTTAGGCGACAAATCAACCGTGTAGATTATTAATATTGGCAGTTTTACAATATTAGATGGCGAATCGAACATTTGTTCCACCGTTGTCGGAGTTTAGAAGCTCCACAAAATACCGTGACAGCTAGCCAAAGCCTGCCGGGGTCGCTGCCTCTCTAGCCGGGTAGTCACGCTCAGAGACCCCGCTATGAGCTGCTGGAGCTCTCTAGAGACCGGTCTGTAGACAAGAGGCTCTTATCTCATTGTTGACGGATAGTTTGTTTAAATATCACAACACAGATGTTCATTATACATTAACAGGAACCTGTTTATCTGCCTTTTTGGAGTTGAAAAGCTCCACAATCTCCCGATGGAGAGCCGGACAGTGACGCTCACAGAGCGGCTACAGAGGAGAGGAGAGGAGGAGAGAGGAGAGGAGAGGAGAGGAGAGGAGAGGGAAAGAGGAGAGGAGAGGAGAGGAGAGGAGAGGAGAGGAGAGAGGGAAGAGGAGAGGAGAGGAGAGGGAAGAGGAGAGGAGAGGAGAGGAGAGGAGAGGAGAGGAGAGGAGAGGAGAGGAGAGGAGAGGAGAGAGGAGAGGAGAGGAGAGAGGGAAGAGGAGAGGAGAGAGGGAAGAGGAGAGGAGAGGAGAGGAGAGGGGAGAGGAGAGGAGAGGAGAGGAGAGGAGAGAGGGAAGAGGAGAGGAGAGGAGAGAGGAAAGAGGAGAGGAGAGGAGAGGAGAGAGGAAAGAGGAGAGGAGAGGAGAGGAGAGAGGGAAGAGGAGAGAGGGAAGAGGAGAGGAGAGGAGAGGAGAGGGAAAGAGCATCCTCTGACGGGTTAGAGAGATACCTGCTGAGACAACATGACCCTTCTTAACATTTCTCTAAAATCTGAAGGGAGATCAGTCCACTGATTTACATGTTGTGGATCAGTGTTTTATATTTCCCCTCGTTGATAATCCTGTTTGTCTCACTTCACCATGAGCTGTTAGAATAAATAGTTTAAACCTGCAGTATCTTATAAAGTAAACAAACATAACATAAACAACTAAATCAAAGTTGTATTTTTAGATAATATTGCAGTAGTTGAATAGAGTTAGTTTTTTTGTCCAGTGCTTTAAGAGCTGGTTTAAAGGCTAAAGCCTCGTCTATCATACTGCAAAATACATCACTTTAACCATCACATACTGCATACTACTGAGTATGTACTGTATACTGCATACTACTGAGTATGTACTGTATACTGCATACTACTGAGTATGTACTGTATACTGCATACTACTGAGTATGTACTGTATACTGCATACTACTGAGTATGTACTGTATACTGCATACTACTGAGTATGTACTGTATACTACATACTACTGAGTATGTACTGTATACTGCATACTACTGAGTATGTACTGTATACTGCATACTACTGAGTATGCACTGTATACTGCATACTACTGAGTATGTACTGTATACTGCATACTACTGAGTATGTACTGTATACTGCATACTACTGAGTATGTACTGTATACTGCATACTACTGAGTATGTACTGTATACTGCATACTACTGAGTATGTACTGTATACTACATACTACTGAGTATGTACTGTATACTGCATACTACTGAGTATGTACTGTATACTGCATACTACTGAGTATGTACTGTATAATGCATACTACTGAGTATGTACTGTATACTACATACTACTGAGTATGTACTGTATACTGCATACTGCGTTGGTCAGTAGTATGTAGTAGGCGGTTTCGAATACAGTATAATCTAAAGCTAAACACCACAGTACATTCTTTTATTTTGAAAAATCCCAGCGGATGTTACAGATGTTCCTACAGTCCTGTCCCTCCTCATGCTCCTGTCCTGTCCAGAGTTCAGTGAAAGACCTCGCAGGGACACACAACGTAACCTCTCATCCACCTGGTGACTTGACACAGCGTGAGGTAGCTTTACCGACAGGTGAGTCATGTCTGTTGATATTTCATGCAGCTAGCACACCGTTATCTCATGCAGTGTTTAGTTTCAGTTACAAGAGAGTCACTTCTTCCTGTTCAGCCTCATCTGCGTGATTCACAGAAGTATTTGCGGAAGAAAACACTAAATATTTCATAAATAATGATCAGTGCATGTGGAAATAGCATCCCCAGTGTGTGCGGTAGTTATTTTTGAATGAAGTTCAAACTTTAGGAAGTTGGGCCAACCAAATATCATTTTTCTGATTCAGTGATTCATTATTTAGACACAGTGTATCAGAACATGAGGCACAGATTGGCCAATCACAGGTTCCCAGAGTCCAAGATGTCATATTTGATTTACTTCTTTGCCAAAAACACAAAGAAAAACTGCAAAATCACATTGGAGAAGATGGACTTTGCTAATGTGAGTGATTTTTATTCGATAAATCAGTCATCGAATATTGAAATTGTTAATTTGATTAATTTACTATTAGGCGTAGTAGGACTTTTAGGAAGGTGAATTAGAAAAGAAAATTAGAAAAACAGTCTTCATCACTATCACAACAATAGTTATGAATAAACAATAATCACGTAATGGCAATATTTAATGATTCCTAAAGAGGCATGCAATTTGCTGTAATACACTTTTTGGCAGTTGAGACTAAAATTTGAACTTTAAAGGGTGGGTCCATTATTTATTTATGTATTTATTTATTTATTAATTATACCCCCGCGACAACGTAGTTGGGGATATATAGCGCGCCGCGTGTCCGTCCGTCCGTTTCATTTCCGGAGCAGAACTCGGAAACTATTTAACTTAGGAACTTCAAATTTGGTATGATGGTTGACAGTGTGGTGTACTTGTGCCTTTTAGGGGTTAGAAGTCCAGGGTGTCCCTTGGCTAATAACAAGCTATATTGTGCTCAATAGACTAATTCCATTAGTTCCAAAAGGGCAAAACCGTTGGCCGTACTTTAGTAGGGGTCAAGCAGTGAGCGGGTGGGGGGTATGTGAGCAATGCTCACTTTTGACTTTTTTATATCATTCTTTAGCTTCACAGTGGTTTTTCGTATGTACTCAAATCCGAACATTTAAATTTGGATTAAAGTATGTATGGTTTAGCGTCAAAATGCTATTATTCTGAAGCCCTTCTAAAACAAAATTCTCACGTGACCTGACGTAGGTTTCTGCATGAGGATGTTGCTACATGTACAGTATATATATATATATATATATATATATATATATCCTTATAGTCAGTATTAACGTTACGTACAGTAACTTAGATAGCGGTTGGCTTGGCATGCTCCCAGTTTGGATAAACAGGCAGAAGTAATAAAGCTAAGCAATGTACAGCTGTGGACGCCATGTTACTTCGGATCCAAAAGTCACACAATAACACAAACAAACTAACCGATTGATGAAGCGGTAGAAAAGCAACTCCAGTGTTCTGCAAGGTAAAATTACTATTTTTGTGAATGGGGTCTGGTTGCTTTGAAGACAGCGATACAACAGCTTTTTAGGTGGCTAAAATAAGTTTTTCTGTTGCTCCCGTCAGCCGCTCTACCTCGCCATCAGACAGCCCTTTCCGACGGGGAACTGAATCCTTTATATGGCTCTCTTCATAACCACCAGACTACATTCACAGAAGCAATCATTTTACCTTGCAGTATACTGTACATACAACCCCACTTCAAAACATCCGAACCAACCCTTTCAGTTATTTCCAAACTTAGCACAGCTAACTTTGACTCAGCTAGTGCCAGCGTTCACATTATTCATAACCTTATTGATGAGCTTCGGTTAGCTTACTTCAGTAACCTACATCACTGCTTTTTGCAACGGCTGCGTGGGCGTTTCCATGGAAAAGAACGTAGATGGACCCTCCTTTTAAATTATTAGAAATTTACTCTAGGTTACTATGATGCTTTTGTTTCACAGATTTCTGCAAGCAATGTTGTTTTTGTGATAGTATGTTGTTTTCATTCATCAGCAATAATGTCAGTGAAGAATGCCAAGCCCAACTTCAGCCACTCTCAGGTGGTTGAGATGGTGAAGAGGCTCTTCAGGCTGACGCCTTCAGAAATCCGCTCTCTGCCGAGCTACGATGACCAGAACTTCTACGTGGCGCCCGTCGAGGGAGGCGAGTACCTCCTGAAGATAATGAACTCACAAGACAGTAAGAACCCCCCCCTGATTGAGATGCAGACGTACGCCATGTCCTTCCTGCACCAGAATGGACTTCCTGCCCAAACGGCCCTGCCCACCGCCTCAGGACAGCTCATGAGTCTGGAAGAAATAGGTATGAGACCAGTCACACAGGTCAGACCTGAGGAATAAGGTCATCTGAAACTCTGAAATATGTGGGAGTTAGCTTTGAAATGAAAGAATGTATGCATGCATTGTGCATGTGAATGATGGAGGCTTGGCTAGAGGAGGATTTTTTTTTAAATACCAGAAGCAGTAGAAGCAGATAAGTATAGCTCCATAATGCAGGTAGCTTCTCTAACCATTGGCATTTTTTTATGACTTCTTTCCCACATGCTTTAGATGAGTTTCTTGACTGTTCTCAGGCTGGGCCTTATTCCTTCTTGCACAGCTTTTACATACACACATACAGTACTGCAGCTGCCTTTAAATGCATACTGTATGTTATTAAACAATGACCTTTGCATAAAAATAAGTCATGCAATCATAAACAATCATATTCATAATGTTCATAATTCAGGTTCATTCATGTTTAGAAACAAAAGTGCTGCTGTTTGGTTTTCATTGCAATCCTTTTCAGCACCGTGATGATCATCACCGATCCTTGAGGGGTAAATTCAAGGGCTGTCCTCGACCAAAGAAATTCACTCATACGTGAGATCTATAAAACGGAGTTTCTCCACAAAAGCACCACTTTAAATATTGTGTTAATGAGATGTGCTCACAAGTATCTTGGAAATAAGTTAATCAGCATGAAAAAAAGCATAACATATGACTAATTGACTAATCTGTCTTATTTGGTCTTCGTCGACTAAGATTTCTTTAGTCGACTAACTGACCAAGAGGGGGCAGGCCTAGTAAATGCATGTGTGTACCTGTTCTTGTACCACAAGCATATATTCACAGAGGTTTGTAGAAGATCTGTCAGTTTCAATTCAATTTGACGTTTAACATGAACAAATCTATACGATTCTTCATATTATACATCATTAGTATGGAAGCAAATACAAGACGTACGTAAGTGTTTGAATTTGAACAGCTACCGAATACTTCATATTGATATTTAAAGGAGTAATATGTTGCCCTGACAGCTAGTGTTTACAATGGGTGACAGCAGTCCAAATTCAAAACATTGGAGCCGTGGTCTGTCTGTTCCTCTGGTGTGACTGATAGCAGCGTTCGTTTTCGCAGTTTAATGGTTACCTTCTAGACACGGCCGCATTAGCCTCTGGCCAGCAGCAGTAGTGGGAATCACTTCACCAGCTGTGTGTCAAATACTCGCTGCCTTGATAACCAGGCTGCACACGGACCACAGAGAGATGTGCCGAGGCTTTTTAAGGTCGGATAGAATCTAACGTTATGTCATCTCTGTTGATGCAGTTTTTTTCTTCCATGGCTGCAGAAGGCTGTGCCAACTTATTTCATATGTGACAACGGGGTGTTGAAATGGGCAGTGGACGGGATCACACAGATCCAAAACAAAAACAGACGTTTCAGACCAGCATTGAAATTTCAAAAGAGAACATGCTGGCTGTAGCATTGTCGTCTGAGAAGCCAGTATTTCAATTCAGCATGTTTCCTTAATCTCTAATGACATACCATAGTAATTTTATAATTCATTACAGTAAATGTATGACATACTGGGCCTTTAAACACCCTTGAATTCATAGCATTGAAATAGCCTATTTTACTTTGAAAACCATGTATCTGAATTTATTTGTTCTTAATTCACCTTTTTGGAATCAAAACATATTTTTTTCAGTGTTCACAAATTCAGATTGAAAAATTCAAGTTCATAATAAAAAAAAAAAAAAGAATAGATTCAGGTTATTCAAATTCGATTGGTCAAATTCAGATTCAAAAATGTCCGGGCTACCATTTTTCAGGATGAGCAATCAGGCCTGAATGCAATCGAATCAGAGCACGGTCTGCCAGAAAGCGACTCGAAATTTGAAACCCAAAAGATGATTACCAGGGAGAATGACGGGACTCTGGTAATGCCGAGTTCACACTACACGACTTTAGCCCTGATTGTCTGCTCCCTGACAGTTTTTGATCAGAGATCAGAGGCAAATCGGCAATGGGCTGCTGCTCGCACAGCGGCGCTTGAGCGTCATGTGTGAACTGCTCAAAGACGCGACACATTCCAGATATCTAGCTAAATATGTGGACCTGTCGAGGACTCCGGCCACGAGCTACAGCAAATGAGAGCGTGAGACACGGGTTGAGGGGAAACCTGGTGGAGGAGGGGTCGCCTGTAACAAAAGGAACTTACTGTATGTGCTGCATTTGCAATATGGAGCAAAGTTGTTGTTGCACCTAAAGGAATAAATAGTAAAAGAAGAGTGCGTAAACCAGTGGAAACAGGCTATTTTGTGAATACGTGACAACAACAACATCAGCAATGTGTCTCGCATATGGTATCACGTCATTTACCGTGTATTTCCTGCTTGTGTTTTCGCGACAAAAGGTAGTTTGGAGACCTCATCGGGATTCCTCCCGGGGGAAAGATCTTGTAGTGTGTGACCCCCCCTGTTGTTGGTCAGTCATGTAGTGTGAAAACAAAAACAACTTAAAGACTCACGATTACAAAACAGCAAGTTGTGTAAAGTGAACAGTACAGCGATCTGACGACTTGGAAAGTCGTGTAGTGTGAACTTGTCTTAAGTCGTCCAGAGCCTGAGGCTCGATTGCCTATCCTGTTCAGGGTAGCCCGGATGTTGCTATTTGACATTCTTCAACTTTAATTTTTGGATTTGATTTTGGCCAATCTCCTTTAACTCAACTTTCATCTATTTTTTTTATTCTGAAACTTGAATTTTTTTTATCTGAATCTGTGAACATTGAAAAAATATATTCAAATTCAGCTTCTGAAATTGCAAAACAAGAACTTTCATATTTTAATTTCAGAGAGGTGAAAAGAGAGTGGTGTTTGGATTTCAATATTCAGTATTCAGTGGCCGTTAAAATTGAAATACATATGTCTCTTATTTGCTTCCATACATCAGTTTGCATGTCCGAGTGTGTACACATGCTGAGTAGATGAAATTGGCCCCGTGGTCGATGCTGTTTCAGCGAGAGAGACGTGTTGAGCTCCGCTGTTGGAACTTGAGCAGTTGAGTAGGTACACTAACGCCCTGCCTCAAGGCAAAACATCACATTTACCTTCAATCTTTTGCAATACAGCAGACCTCAGCAACATTACTACTTCCCCACTGTAGTGATCATAAGCGTGCCTCTGAGCAAGGCCACAACATACAGGTCATGCTTTATGAGGGCTAAGAGCGTGGGCAATGGCTTTAACACTAATCCTGTCTTTACCTTTGGCAGATTGCGGCTATGGCTGTCAGCAGTACCTAGTGAGGCTGCTGACTTATTTGCCTGGAATCACTATTTCCAAGGTTCCTTTAACACCACAGTTGCTGTATGAAACCGGCAAGATGGCAGCGAGAATGGACAAAATCCTACAAGAGGTATAACGGTAACACCCCTGTGAAACTTTTAGAACATTTACTTTGTACCATCGATACCATCAAATCTGAATTCATGAACTGTGAGACAAAACTTTAAGATTGTTTTATGAAATTGTCTCAAGTGACAATACAATATCTACAACTAGAGCCCGACCTGTACGAGATTTTTGGATCCGATTCTGATATTGGGGAGTAAAAAACTTGGCAAATAACACCAAATCGTTTTAACCCCAGTAATGTCATTAACCATTAACGCAATCTATCTTTCAGAGGTTGTGACAGGGTCAGTTTTAAAGCTAGAGTGAAGATATTGGCGTCATATGAAACTCAAAAACCTAAAGAAACCATTGAATATACTTGTAACTTACCCCACTGCGGGACTAATAAAGAAATATCTTATCTTATGTCATACTAGCTTGTTGCAAAGGAGGTTAAATAACGCTCCAAACTTGCGCTAAATTTTGGCAAAGAAAAACTGGCATGGCCATTTTCAAAGGAATCCCATGACCTCTGACCTCAAGATATGTGAATGTAAATGGGTTCTATGGGTACCCACGAGTCTCCCCTTTACAGACATGCCCACTTTATGATAATCACATGCAGTTTGAGGAAAGTCATAGTCAAGTCAGCACACTGACACACTGACAGCTGTTGTTGCCTGGTTTGAGTTTGCCATGTTGTGATTTGAGCATATATTTGTATGCTAAATGCAGTACCTGTGAGGGTTCTTAGACAATATTTGTCATTCTTTTGTGTTGTTAATTGATTTCTAATAATAAATATATACATACATTTGCATAAAAAAGCATAGTTGACCATTCCCATGTTGATAAGAGTATTAAATACTTGACAAATCTCCCTTCAAGGTAGATTTTGAACCGATAAAAAATGTACAGACCGATAAATCGTTTGGGCTCCATCTCCCACTACTGATGTTGTTTTGATTTGGAGTTCTTTAGTCATGAATTTACTAACCACTTCACTATGCTACTTCATTCATGTATTCATGTTTGCATTATTTTAGAATCTAATTCAGACGTATAAAGCATTAGCCCTTCACTGCTCATTGAGCATGAATCTGGACATCTTGAAGTGCTATCTTTGCAAAGTAAAAAATTTTTACTTATATGTTTACTTCTGTCTTGTACTTTTTCTTCCACCTTTCACTTCTCTGTGTAATTATTGTTCTTGTTTTTTTCCCCAGATGGAGCATCCTAAACTCAGCGTGCTGCAGAGAGAGAAGTTCAAATGGAGCCTGTCAAGTATTCCCCTCCTGGAAGAATACATCCATGTATTAGATGGAGATCCGCTTGAGGAGGTTGTGAAGTCTGTCATTCATCAGTACAAGACCTCTGTGGTCCCTAACCATTCTAATTTCCGCAAGTGTGAGTATGATATTTCCTTTTAGGATTAGGGAGTTAGAAGTACAAACATTCTTCCACTCACTTGCCTTGACACAGCTCGTTGGCAGCTTGTCTCAGCAGAGACTTAATATGTCACTGAGTACATGAGTGATAATGCATTTTGGTTCCCATGAATATAATTTGATTTCTTTGTTTTCTAAGGCATTAACCACGGTGACTTCAATGACCTCAATGTGCTTGTACAACCTGATGAGAACGGCGGCCACAAGATTTCTGGCATCCTTGACTTTGGGGACATGAACAGCGGCTACTTCATCCATGAGCTCGCCATCGCTATCATGTACATGATGTTGGAGCACCCTAAACCCATAGAGGTGGGTGGACCCGTCCTCGCGGGCTGGGAAAGTGTCCTTCCCCTCAACAAGGCAGAGAAAGATTGTCTGTATTTGCTGGTACTGTCCCGCCTCTGCCAGTCGTTGGTTTTAGGTCGTCACTCTGTGACCTTGCATCCGGAAAACGCCGATTATCTGATGATTTCAGCCAGGAAGGGCGTCCACATTCTCGATGAGCTCTGGAAGCTCGGAAAGGAGCAGGTGCAGGAGGTGTGGTTTCAGAGTGCTGCTCAATTCAGTGACAGAAAGTGAGAAATATGTTAGGAAAGCCATTCAAAACTCACAATAGAGTGATTCCATTTTTCCAACCTTTTGTCCATATCAAGTATAATTTTGAGCTCATCAGTTAAAAACAATGAATTGTGTTTTTACAGTAAAAACGCAACACATCATTTGACTCATATTGCAGTAGGAATACTGCAGTGTGTCTGAATCAGAGATTGGTAAGGTAGCAAAAGGATGTATTGATATACTATGCTATATACTTATTACTATACTCTATAGTAACAATGGATCATGTACTGTAAAAGCTATGCACGTTCAACAACATAACAGAGAAAAGGAAAGAAAGCCTTCAGGGAAACGTGCTGTAAAGGGAGTAATTCATCATGAAGGGTTATTTCTGTCAACCCGAACTGACCAATCATTACATTTCAGAAACAGAATCATGTTTAATAAGTGCCTAAAGTCATGAGGGTTTCTTTACTCCAGTGCTCCTCTGTATGTTTATAAGCCACTTGGTTGGACATTGAATTAGTTTGATTACATATTTGACAAAGCCAGAGGTGGTTTAATAAAAGCACATCAGCCTTATTGTCTCCATTCATGCATTACACTCACACATTATGTCTCAGTTTACTGCTCACTATAGAGTAAACTATTGTCTATTATAGACGAATCCGGCGACCGCTTTGTGTGTTTCACCATCTAGCGGTGCCGCCATCGCTGCAGTGGCAAGTCCGTGTCTTCTAACTCTTAACTGATGACTTTGTGGTTCAGCTGAATGCATCCGTGGTCATAGTAACTTTAGTAAATGGTTGGCGTAGATCGCCTAATAAACACAGATGAGTATGTATTTAAAACTGATTAAAGTGAAATGGAAGGTTTTTATGAGGACGCAGCTGCAACACATCTGGCTGTTTGTCACCAGTGAACACGGTTAGCAGACACTTTGTACGTGTTCTGTTTGTGATGCCGACTGACTAATGATGTGTTCTTTGTGGTCATTAGGTCGCCCTAGTTAGAGCAACTAACGTATATTTCACAATAACGCCACAGGTAGTTGATTGAGTTAATTTATTCTGTGGAACCACCGCAGCTCCTAGACGGTGCCTTTAGCCCGCTAACGTTAGCTACTGTACGCTATCTCAGCAGTGTTAGCAGTGCTAACGTTAGGCAGCTGAGAACTGCTCAAGTTCTTCCTGAACTCCTAGACATCGTTGTCAAAAGTAACGTTATATAGAAAATAAAGGTAAAAGTATAAAATTGGACACCTCTTAGGACAGCTTGTGTTTACTTCCGGTACTTCCCCGGATTTGTGTATTGGGAGTAGAGCGACTGAGTGAACGTGATTTCGGACACAGCCTGTAACTACATACTGCATGAACCCTCTTTCATGATATCTTTACTAATTCATTTGTTTTCTCTATTGCAAACATTAAATGCAATCACTACATTAATGTATGCTGTACAGCACACTTAATTTCACCTGCAAAAAGCCATAACTGGCTGACTCAAATTTGGCTCCCCTTCCTATGTCACATGCAGACTCATTAGAATATAACACCCACAGCTTGAGAACTACCTTTGCAAAGATGAACCGTATTTTTCTCGCAAGCCAAACACAGCAGACTGGGCTTTTTCAGGAGCGGGGCTTTTTTTGGGAGTAGGGGTTTCAGACAGAGGGTGAATACAGGTATATTTAGACAGACTATGAGAAAAATTAAGTGTTTTTTGAACATTAAAGCATGTAAACATGTTCTAGTAGAAACCCCAAATACAAATATGAACCTGAAAATGAGCGTGATATGTCCCCTTTAACCATTTATTACTTTTATACTGCTTCAATTATCTCAATAAACAAAAAAGCACAACTCCTTAAAAAGTCTGTTATATTTATAACTATATATATTTTTTCAATATGTATACTAATACAGTAGTGTATATGAATACACCTGCATTAGTAGTTTTTGCCCATAGTGTATTTCTTCCCAGCGCAACAGGGATATATTGCTTTAGATTATAGATGTGGATTATTTTGAGTATTGTTTTAACAGTGTGTTATTTTTTCCAACGTACTATAAAGTGTTGATATTTGAGACAAAACATACATTTAACAAGCAGTGTCTCAAATATTAAGAGGAAAAGCATGAGCCAACATGAGGCCACCTCTGCTGTTGTCCAATAGATAATTCAGTTCGTATGGACTTTGACCTGCATCATAAAACATGTCTTTGCACTTGTAAGACAGGGAATGATTCAGTGTAGTTACTACTTAACTCAGGTCTATGATAAAACAAGTGCTGACCACACCCCTACACAGTCCTCTCTCTGTTATGTTTCAGAACCACTTGACTGTTTTAAAGGCAAGTTTCAGAGGTCATGGGCTTACTGTTTACCTCCTTACCTCCTTGAGGTGAACTATTATCACTTAGTACTTTGGAGCCATGCTGTATTATACAAGCAAACTGTATACTGTAACAGCCCTACTCAAGCCCAACAGGCAACAACAGCTGTCAGTGTGTCAGTGTGCTGACTTGACTATGACTTGCCCCAAACTGCATGTGATTATCATAAAGTGTGCATGTCTGTAAAGGGGAGACTCGTGGGTACCCATAGAACCCATTTACATTCACATATCTTGAGGTCAGAGGTCATGGGATTCCTTTGAAAATGGCCATGCCAGTTTTTCTTTGCCAAAATTTAGCATACATTTGGAGCTTTATTTAACCTCCTTTGTGACTGTAGTATGACATGGTTGGTACCAATGGAGTCATTAGGTTTTGTACTTTCATATGATACTGGTATCTTTACTCTAGCTTTAAAACCCGCTACAACCTCCGAAAGATCAATTGTGTTAATGCGTTAAAGAATTTAGCGGCGTTAAAACAGATTTGCGTTAACGTGTTGATATGGCGTTAACTTTGACAGCCCTAGTCTAAACATCTTTTGCTTTCTGCTGCTGAGTCAGATACTCCAGTTAGTACTGGTACAGTCGGTTTGTTTGTAAATTTGGCCAGTTGTAAATTCATGCTAATGTATTAAAACATAATGACACCATCAGCTGTTAAAAAGTTCCCCATGCTCTCTGGTGGAAAATATTATATCCTGGTTACTTTGAAAAACAATAGTTTCACTGTAAAATATAATAACAGTTAAAAGTCCTCTATTTTGTTGTCATATGTAACCTCCATATTATATTGTTCATGCAATGATTTGGTTAATAAGATGCCATTATCTCAACATAACATTGATCAGATTTGTGAAGGGCAAAGTCATGAATTCCCCTGAAAACTAGAAACAGAAATGAACATACAGAAATGAAGTCAAATATAAGAGCGATGTATCTGAAGCCACTTCTTTAATATGTGATATTAGACCTGCACGTTGTAAGATGCTGTTAACCATACTGCTGTGTCTGTGATGTCTGGCAACTTCAGTTCAGTAGCAGATAACTGCGTTCCAATCAGGGGCGATTTTAGACTATTTTTAGGGGTGCTCAAGCACACTAACATTTCATCTCAGCACCCCCAAAAATTATTATCAAACCCTCTGAGACTGCCGTCATTACTGTAACACGGCTAGATTATCAGAAGGAGGCTAAATAACGCTCCAAATGTAGACTAAATTTTGGCGAGGAAAAACTGTTATTGCCATTTTCGTCCTTCGACCTCAATATATGCGAATGAAAATGGGTTCTATGGGTACCCATGCATGAGTCTCCCCTTTACAGACATGCCCACTTTATGATAATCACATTCAGTTTTGGGCAAAAAAAACAACATTTTTGCATGCAGTATAAATGTGTTATTTTTGCCTATTCTAAAATGGTGCATTTGTATACTTCCGCATACTGGGGTCCCTAAAAGCTGGGATCTGATCCTAGAATCGCCCCTGATTCCAGTACATTATGGATTGTACTTTTAAATCGTGAAAATTGTTAAATTACACAAGAAAAAAAACACGTGTCCCAACAGATTCGAATAACAAGGCTGCACAAATTGCTCTAATCCAACATAATCCAAAGAAAACACCATACTCATCCAACTCAAAATGCCTTAGAACATGCAGCAAAACTCTAAACAAATACAGAAATCCCATAAAGCTGCAGATGCAGTTGGAAATTATAAAACAGTGAACTTGGTGAACTTGGTTTATCAAACTGACTCTACCACATTCCAGTTGTATGTTGTATCTTCCAAAGCTGTGCAAGTCTTAGCAGCTCTTTATCACCGTCTGAGTGACGGGCCTCTCCTCCACTAACCCCACAAACTACATGCAGATAGATTTGATTAGATTTACAGTCACTTTAGAATTCTTAGAAGTATAAATGAATTGAATTATAATTCAGGGCATCAATTATATCTTTATAATATTTATTCATGCATTAATTTGTTTAATAATGTGCTTTGAAAAGATCAACAGTTTTAGTACTGTAAGTCCTCGTCTTTATAGATAGAATCTGGTGTAATACTGCCCTTGTGTGGTCCTCATAAGCTCCTGCTTCCAACGGAGGCTGCATTGCCTTTAGTAAAAAACAACAATAAATACTCCCTTTATGTGTATCAGGCATGTACTAGAATAGCTGTATTTCTGGCCAAAAGCATATGTGCTAACATCTTCATTAAAATGTATATTACAACTGTCTATATAGTATGCCAGTAATTTAAAAACTACACCAGTGAAACCTTAAATTGAGTTCAAAGAACTCTGTCCTAAATTCCTTCGTTCATTAGTGGCTCGTAAAAGTGGAGAACATACCACTCACCAATTTTATTTTAGGTACGAACACAGTGTACAAGTGGTCCAGACCAGTTGTAGGAGTCATGTGCAATTAGTCTGCTGTTATCAGAACCTACGTTTTTCACTAATTTTGAGTTTGTAAATCCTATTTAAATAACACTTCATAATTATGAAGATAAGTGTATTCTGCAAAACGACTTAAATCATGCAGGAAAGGTTCATATGTCCCTGTATATACAGTAATAAGGTCAACAGGGAGTGTAGGCGCGTCAGGGCTGACTTACTACTTTTGGATGCCTTAGCGTGTTTACTTGTAAACTTCTCAAACTAAGATAGACATTTAATATATTCTATTATCATACAGACGTTATCAACTTAAAGTAAATACAATATTTAGGATCAAATATACCTTTGTCTAGTCTAGAATACGGTCGACATGTTCATTTGATTGCAAAGGGTTGTATAACATAATTATATTTATACATTTTTACCACTATCAGCAGCTGCAACCCAATCATTTATTAAATCTTCAACAGTACAATACTTTAGTGCAACAATTCAGCTATGCAATAATCTAATATTATTATTTATTTATACTATTCTTGCATTTTTACACACTTAATGATAGATCCTATTTTTCAGCATTGTTATTTGCACTGTTGTTATGCACATTTCTTATTTAGGCTATATTTTCTTATGATGTTCCTATATTTTTATATATATATATATATATATATATATATATACATTTGTTTTAACGCTAATCATTTCTTTGACACAATTGATCTTTCTGAGATCTTGTCGTGAAGGAGGCTAGATATCGATCGAAACTTAAGTTACATTTTGGCGAGGAAAAACTGGCATGGCCGTTTTCAAAGGGGTCCCTTGACCTCTGACCTCCAGATGTGTGAATGTAAATGGGTTCTATGGGTACCTACGAGTCTCCCCTTTACAGACATGCCCACTTTATGATAATCACATGCAGTTTGGGGCAAGTCATAGTCAAGTCAGCACACTGACACACTGACAGCTGTTGTTGCCTGTTGGGCTGCAGTTTGCCATGTTATGATTGGAGCATATTGTTTTATGCTAAATGCAGTACCTGTGAGGGTTTCTGGACAATATCTGTCATTGTTTTGTGTTGTTAATTGATTTCCAGTTATAACTATATACTGTACATACATTTGCATAAAGCAAGCACAGTTGCCCACTCCCATGTTGATAAGAGTATTAAATACTTCACAAATCTCCCTTTAAGGTACATTTTGAACAGATATACAATGTGCGAATAGTCATGGACAATCATGCATTTAAATATTTTTGGTAGCAAAATGTAACTCAATTGGTCCCCTGGGATCAATAAAGTATTTCTGATTCTGATATTCAAGTTCGTCCTGAAGCCTGCCTGTATTTATACCGTTCACCTTAAAGAAATGTGCTTCATTGAGCTGTGAGTGTGACTACGTGAAGGTGTAGAGACCGGAATGGAATTGGGCCAAAGCTTCAGGCGAGCGTCGACAGCGTGCTGACATATTTACAGAGACGGATGAATGAGGCAGGACGCGTAGCCTTATATGGAATCATTAGGGCGTTGATTATGCTAATTAACAATTGTGCTAGTTTAAAATTCGAATGAACGCTCATTTACGCATTAGTGGCATTCATCATGTTTACGCAGGTCAGTTATCAGAAAAGGAAGAGAAAGTTAAGACACGAATAAGAAAATGATCTTACATGAGGCCTAACGACAGCAAGGAAGTTATGAGTCGAATGCGTTTGAGAGGTGAATTGTTATGATGTAAAGTACAGGAATGTTTGCTCACCCGGGGGTGGGTGTTAGGGAGGATCCAGTTTGACAGACTCCTCAAACCTTAGAGACCAGGCTCTACTACTACTGCCTCTCACGTCCTCTACATCATCTGCTCAAAGACGATGGGTAAGTGCACATATGATCTGTTAAATGACTGGAACATATGGTCCATTAAAAGCTCTCATACAGTATAGCCATCTAGACTTTATAAATATATATTTATATTTATTATATCTTTATGTGTACTAGTTAAACCAGATTTATTGCTTTCAAAAACGAAGGTAGTTAGTAGGAGAATGATTAAAGCTAAAGTTTGTAACTTTAATAAAAATAACGTTTTGTCATATTTGATCAAATGTAACTAAGTGCATTTATTGAAGTACTAGTACACATTTGAGGTACTTGTACTTAAGTATTTTTGCAAGAATAAAATACAACAAAGACATTTCATTTCTTCGAGATCCGTATTTCAACGTTCATTAGAACTCATCTCGGAATATTAATTGAATTTCCATTACACCGTTCATACGGTTCTATCTCTGGGACATGTTGGGCTCCTTCTCATGGTCTGCTCGCTGGAATAACACAGGACTGGTGAAAAGGGTGGTGTGTGTGTGTCAGTTGTGTTGCACCTGATACACTTATATTTTCCCGTGCTCCTTGATGAGCCGGGGAAGGTTGTGTGCAGAGTGTCTGCTGCTGGTCTTTCGACCCCCTGCAGGGTTAGGCCTTGGGCCCACTACTTCTCTGCTGTTGTGAAATATCTGTAATGGAAAATTACAGTGTATGTACTGATGTCTCTTTATGCAACAGTGGAAAGTTACTGTCTGTGTTATCTTCGTCTCATGTAGTGGGAAAGTACTGAGTGTTGACTTTTACTGGGACACTGTTTGGGTAAAACACACAAGTCCATGGCTGGCCTTGCATAATACATAGCTGCATTGCACTCTATATTTTCATCATAAAGAACACAAATAAGTTACACTAAAGATCTGAAAAGAATGATACTGCCCAGCTCTGATGGGAGCATCGGAGGACACAGAGGCACATGACTTTTTTCAGATTACCTGTCTCATGCACTACTGTCAGGATATAGTGACTGTTTTATAAAAATAACTTTTTTTAAATCATTTGTGCTCCGTTTCTACCCACTTCTGCTTTAAGTACATTTTTCTGATTATGCTTACATACTTTTACGTAAAGCTACTATGAGGAACTTTGACTTTGGGTTGATTTTAGCGGTCCTTGTTGACAAAAGCGGTGGTGTTTCCGAGCACCAAAGCCCCTTTTAGAAAACGTCTCATTTTACTGGAGCAGGGTGACATATAACAAACATAAGATATATAACATCAAATCAAAGCAGAATTACGATGGGAAAAAAAGCATCAGGTGTCAAACCGTCATAACTAGCAGATCATCCATTGTCACTACAAAACAGAAATGCAGCAAGTCAGTATAAACAGGTAGAACAAGTCAGTATAAACAGGTAGAGCAAAATGTCCAGTCACTGTCACACTTGCATCTGTCTCTACAAAGTTTTACTACAAGTGACTGACAAACTCAAACATGTGTTTCTGGTTTTCACAGTTTAAAAAGTTTGTGTTGTGATTTTATTCCCATGTGCAGATAATGCCACAGCTGTTGATCCAAGGCCGAGGCTCACCCTGCAGCAAGCAAGCAAACTATCACTGCAACTTTATGGGGTGTCCGTAACTGAGATCTCCACCCTGCCTAGTTATATAGACCAGAACTTCCTCATAGAGGACAAGGATGGCACCAGGCACGTGCTGAAGATCATGAACTCAGAAGAGAGTAAGAATGCGACCCGGCTGGAGGTGCAGACCTTCGCCATATCCTTTCTATGCCAGCATGGAGTTCCTACTCATACAGTCGTGCCCACCACCACCACAGGGCAGCTCATGAGTATGGAGGAAATAGGTAACAACAAAATATTTCTGCAGTCCAATTTCATAAAGTTTCTCTTAGCTTGAGTCATAATAACAAGACAACAGAGTGAATCTAAAGCAAGAGCAGCAAGAGGTGGGTGGTTTAATCACTCTGAGGTCTACAAACACGGCGGCGTGTATACACATTGTTTACTCTATGTTTCTATTGATATCTTTGTGATAATACCGCCCAGAAATATGGTTCAGATATTGCCGGAATCCGTAGACTCTCTGCTTCTGCATCCTTTTTTCTCACGAGATTGTACATTACTCACATGGAGCGCTTCTTCTTCTTTGTTGGAGCTTTATGGCGGTTGGCAAACAACTTTATGGTGCATTACCGCCACCAACTAGTATGGAGTTGTTGGATTTATTATGTACAAAAGTGCTTACAATGACCTGCAATAACCTGATTGTTGGATTTGTTGTGCATGAAGTGTTTGCGAGGACAGGGAGGATGTACGTTCTGTTCTTTTTGCAAGGTCAAGGAGAGAAAGGAGTCAGAAGGAGAAACAAAGAAGAACATATGCAGCAAAAACATCACGTGCCATAAGCTCATGAATATTAATATTGTGTAAACCATGAATAGGCTGGATCAGGGATAGCTCGGGGTTCAGACTTCACGAACTGACCCATGCACTGTATGTTGTCAGGGACACGTAGACTGGATCCAGATATCTGTATACTCTTTTATTTTTATGCAACATTGATTGTTCGGAATAAATTGTATTATTATGCTTTAACCCGTCTGTTTGGAAAATCTCTTTGTCATACAAGATTAACCAACACGTAACTGGGCCTTGACCTCTTGGAGGTAGAAGGCCAGTTCCTTCAGAGTGCAGATCAGGATTCTAATTACTCACTAGTTTTACTACTAAAGAAAATGAAAATAGTAATACAAAACTAGAAAATTAGTAGTGAGGTCATAACTGTAGGCCCTTTCGCTGCGTGCGTGTCTGTCAGTGGTTGCCATGGTGATTGGGGGGCCGTGAGGAGTGTTTAGTTTCCTGTTAACATACAGTAAGAGTTGAGGGATTTTATTTTGAAAAGTAGGTGAATACCTTTGCCTTGTGCTTCTATGCACACTGGAATGATGGAACCACTGAAGAAGGAGGTGCAGATGATGTTGGACATGGGAGTCATTGAACCATCCAGAAGTGAGTGGTCAAACCCCATAGTGCTTGTTCCCAAGAAAAATTGTACTCAACCTCGGTTCTGTTCAGACATGAGGAAACTTAACAGTATTTCCTGTTTTGATTCATATCCCATGCCCCGTATTGATGAGCTGCTAGAGAGAATCGGGAAAGCCAACTACATCACAGCATTAGACCTTTGTAAAGGTTACTGGCAAGTGCCTCTTGACCCATCTTGCAAAGAATACACAGCGTTCCAGATTCCAGGGATGGGCTTGTTCCAGTACACTGTGTTACTCTTTGGCCTTCATGGCGCAACTGCGACCTTTCAAAGATTAATGGACATTGTTCTTAATGATTGCTCCAGGTTTTCAGCTGCCTATCTTGATGATGGATGAAGGTTACTGGCAAGTGCTAGACTAGAAAAGCGCTATATAAGTCCAAGTCCATTTCCATTTACCATTTATAACTGTAGGCCTGTACGCTACTGTAGGCCTATACACGGTTATAGGAGGAGCTTCGCTCTTCCTATAACTGTGTATATAATGTATGTATATAATGTTTAAATCTATATTATAATGTTTAAATTATAATGTTTAAATGTTATAGGAGGAGCTTCGCTCTGATTCGTCAGGTTGGTTGCTGGGGCCCCCCTGACCCCTAGCAACAGCTTACACATTGGTCTGCCCAATGAAAGTGAGTTTACATTTGAAATCAAAACAACATACATTTACATTAACACTGCTCTATGACTAAAGGAGACACCCCAAGTGGTTAGCCACCTACTGGCGGGAAACATCGTCAGGTTGGTTGCTGGGGCCCCCCTGACCCTTAGCAACAGCTGACACACTAGTTCATATTCTCCCCAATGAAAGTGAGTTTACATTTGAAATCAAAACAACGTACATTTACATTAACACTGCTCCTTCGCTCCTCCTATAACTGTAGGCCTGTACGCTACTGTAGGCCTACTACTGTAATGTTTAAATTATAATGTTTAAATGTTATAAGAGGAGCTTCGCTCCTCCTATAACTGTAGGCCTGTACGCTACTGTAGGCCTATACACAGTTATAGGAGGAGCTTTGCTCCTCCTATAACTGTGTATATAATGTATGTATATAATGTTTAAATCTATATTATAATGTTTAAATTATAATGTTTAAATGTTATAGGAGGAGCTTCGCTCTGATTCGTCAGGCTGGTTGCTGGGGCCCCCCTGACCCTTAGCAACAGCTTACACATTGGTCTGCCCAATGAAAGTGAGTTTACATTTGAAATCAAAACAACGTGATTAGCCACCTACTGGCGGGAAATATTAGTTCAAAACTCAAGTTAGTCATGCTATAAAAACTATGCTAGGTGACACACACAGTAAGCTATTGGTGTCATTTAAACTGCGCGCAGCTTCTGTTCTCTGCGCCCTCTGTCGGGAGATTAACACACACACACGAACACACACAACAGCGCCATGCAGCGTCAAAAATGTTACTGAACTGAACAAACTGAATATCTATCTGTTGATGCTATGAATTAAGGGTTTATTTTGACCAAAACCAGAGTTTGTGATTGTTGGAACAGTGGAAAGAGAGCTTCCCTCCTCCTATAACTGTAGGCCTGTACGCTACGGTAGGCCGCAGCTTCTGTTCTGCAATGCCAGATTGAAATTACGCTGCAGAGCACATTGAACCAAAGAGACTAGAAATGGTTGTCTTATTAATATATTTTATGTATTTAAAATTGATAATATACTGGTATTTATGGTTTGGTATGAATATAGAAACGGTTTATTCATTCTACCTAATTACAACACTGGTTGTTTTTGAGTGGTTGGTGATCTGAAAATGTATTTTCTTTCGCTCCTCCTATAACTGTGTATAATGCATGTATATAATGTTTAAATGTATATTATAATGTTTAAATTATAATGTATAAATGTTATAGGAGGAGCTGTGCTCCTCCTATAACTGTGGGCCTATTTGCTAATAAGAGTTACATAGTTAAAATGTGTGTGTGTGTGTGTGTGTGTGTGTGTGTGTGTGTGTGTGTGTGTGTGTGTTCGGAAACCGCTGCGCGAATCTCTTAGCCAGGTCATAGCACACGATTCCCGATCATTCCGCACGTTTTGATGTATTTTTTGTACAGGTGTTGGCAACGCTGCCGGAGGAGTAGCGTGCCAAAGTTTGGCAGAAGAAGAATAAGAAACTAGAAAATTTCGCAAGAAATTTTGACCAGTGTGCCTGGTGCTGGGGGGATGGGTGGGGGGGGCAGATTCAGACTGTCTGAGGTCCATAGTGAGGTCATAACTGTAGGCCCATTCGCTGCGTGCGTGTCTGTCAGTGGTTGCCATGGTGATTGGGGGGCCGTGAGGAGTGTTTAGTTTCCTGTTAACATACAGTAAGAGTTGAGGGATTTTATTTTGAAAAGTAGGTGAATACCTAGTTCCTGTTATCATACAATGAGAGTTGGGGGCTTTTAATCACAGGTGTAATTGATCACATTAATTATGGCCCTGATCCATTGAAGCCCTGGTTTAGAGCATGCTGGCTCACTGAAATGGCATGATACAGTAAATAGTGTGCGTGTGTGTGTGTGTGTGTTAGTCAGCCTGCTCTGATTGGCTAATGAGAATCAGCTGTCTAGCAGCAATCTGAAGTTGCCGTGGCGATTGGCAACTGCTGCAGTGGGGCAGTTTATAATAGGAGTTAACCAGAGACGTACATGTCATAAAAGTGCTTCTACGACAGAAACCGTGACTCCTATCGCTTAGATTGTTCATGAGACCAGTTAGGAGTCTCTGATGAACAAATGGTGCGACATTTGGGTCTGTAGTTTCAAAAATGTGACCTCGGCGGCAGTTTCGAAAAGTATTAACTTTTTTCTCTGATCCAAAAGATTCTGTGAAATTTAATATGGGGCCCTATGGGAGCGAAGCCTGCAGTTGCTCTCACGTTCAGGCATGTGTCGCCAAATGTGTAAGTCCGACTGATTCCATAGCTACATGTTTGCGACCGGCACAAAAATACCTAAGTTTTGATGTATTAATTGTGTATGAGGAGTGGACGTTGTGGGCTACAGAGCAATTTGTTCGGAAAATTTTCAAAAGATTTCAAAGCTTTCCCGCACTCTAGCGATGATGTCACGCGCTCTAGCCCTTAACGACCCACGCAATACACACCCATTATAAAATCTGAAGCGGTCTGAAAATTTCACAAAACGTAAACTGCGATTTCGTGAAAACCGTGCCAGCTATCAAAAAATTTCCATTTGGCCAAATAAAGTCCCAAGTCTCGTGACCCGTTTAAACTTTTAATCACGTTTCTACGTTAAAGTATGGCGACTCTGTATGGCCCCAAAGAGGAGTGTTTATGAGCACTCTTCACGTCGATTTTCAATGCATTCCAATGGAGAAAAAAATCGCGCTTTCACGCGATTTTCTCGGAAACCGCTGCGCGAATCTCTTAGCCAGGTCATAGCACACGATTCCCGATCATTCCGCACGTTTTGATGTATTTTTTGTACAGGTGTTGGCAACGCTGCCGGAGGAGTAGCGTGCCAAAGTTTAGGCAGAAGTCTGAATAAGAAATAAGCCCGACGAATAATAGACCAGTGTGCTTTGCACAAGGCTTTGCCTTGTGCTTAGGCACACTGGAACTAGAAAATTTCGCAAGAAATTTTGACCAGTGTGCCTGGTGCTGGGGGGGGGGGTCTGAGGACCATAGTGAGGTTAGAAGAAGGGGGATGATAGGCCCCATAAAGTCCCAAATCTCGTGACCTGTTTAAACTTTTAATAATTTTTCTACGTTAAAGTATGGCGACTCTGTATGGCCCTAAAGAGGAGTGTTTTTGAGCTCTCTTCACGTCGATTTGCCACTCATTCCTATGGAGCAAAGAAATCGCGCTTTTGCGCGATTTTTTCGGAGACCGCTACGCGAATCTCTTAGAACAGTCATAGTACACCATTCCCGATCATTCTGTCACTGGTTGCCATGGTGATTATGGGGCCGAGAGGAGTGTTTAGTTTCCTGTTATTATAAAGTAAGAGTTGAGGGCTTTTATTTTGAAAAGTAGGAGAATACCTAGTTTCCTGTTATCATACAATGAGAGTTGGGGGCTTTTAATCACAGGTGTAATTAATAACATACATAATGGCCCTGATCCATTGAAGCCCTGGTTTAGAGCATGCTGGCTCACTGAAATGGCGTGATACAGTAAATAGTGTGTGTGTGTGTGCGTGTGTGTGTGTGTGTTAGTTAGGCAGCCTGCTCTGATTGCATCATAGTAACTGTTTATATTCAACCGATTGCTGTGGCGGCTCAGGCGAGTGACGTCATCCACTCCACCGTCGCGGGATTACAGACGAGGCACCCCAGGGCATTCATCATTGTAAATGGTGATTTTAACCATGTGAAGGTCTCCAGAGCCCTGTCGAACTTCACCCAGTATGTGACCTGTAACACCAGACACAATAAGACCCTGGACCTGCTGTATGCCAACATTAAGGAGGCATACAGCGCCACTGTTCTCCCCCCCCTTGGCGGTTCAGACCACAACCTCATCAGGCTTGTGCCAACATACAAGCCTGTTGTCAGGAGGCAGCCCGCCACCACCAGGACTGTTCAACAGTGGTCAGTGGAAGTTGAGGAGGAGCTGAGGGAGTGTTACGGGTCAACAGACTGGGAGTTGTTTGACAGGGTCCACGGTGAGGACATCGATGGACTCTCCCACTGCATCACAGACTACATTAGGTTCTGTGAGGAGAGCATCGTACCCACCAAAAAGGTACGCTGCTTTCCTAACAACAAGCCCTGGATCAATGGGGACATTAAAGCCCTGTTGAACAGGAAGAAGAGGGCGTTCATGGCCGGGGACATTGAGGGGGCCAAGGTTGTCCAGAAGGAGCTGAAGAAGGAGCTGAGGGCGGCCAAGGACACCTAAAAAGACAGACTGGAGGGGAGACTACAGGCCGACAGCTCCAGGGAGGTGTGGGGGGGGGTTCAGGAAGATAACTGGCTACAAACAGCCGAGCCCTGGTGTTGAGGGGACCCAGGAACATGCAAATGAGCTAAACCTGTTTTTCAACAGGTTTGACCAACCAACCCCCATGAGCTCAGCAGGACAGCCTGGGTCCTCACTCACCAACACCAGTGCCCCCCCTCCACACCTCTCCTTCCCCTCCTCCTCCCCCCCCTTCCACACCTCTCCTCCTCCCCCCAGCACCCATCCCCAGGAGGCAGCAGCAGCTTGCCCCCCCCATACCTACCCTGAGGAGCACATCCACAGCATGTCCTTTGCACCTGGAGACATTGCAACATCCACCCTGATCATCACAAGGGGCCAGGTGAGGAAGCAGCTCTCAAAGATCAGCGTGAACAAGGCCAGGGGACCAGACAACATCAACCCCAGGGTGCTCAAGGCGTGTGCTGGGGAGCTGGCAGCAGCGTTCCAGCACCTCTTCAGCCTCTCCCTGAGGCTGAAGAAGGTTCCCCAGCTCTGGAAGACCTCCTGCATCGTCCCGGTGGCCAAGAAGGGACACCCCAGCACCCCCAATGACTACAGGCCAGTTGCTCTGACGTCACACGTCATGAAGATCTTTGAGAGACTGGTTCTGCAGCACCTCAAGCCCCTTGTGAGCGACTTCCGGGACCCCCTGCAGTTTGCATACCAGGAAAACATCGGTGTGGATGATGCCATCACCTACATGCTCCACAGAGCCTACACTGGAGAGGCCGCACAGCTCTGTAAGAATATTGTTCTTTGACTTCTCCAGTGCCTTCAACACCATCCTGCCACTCCGGCTAGCTGAGAAGCTCTCAGTGATGCAGGTAGATCATGGCCTGGTGGCCTGGATTACGGACTACCTCACCAGCAGACCACAGTATGTCAGACTGCAGGGCAGCCTGTCAGATGTGCTGGTGAGCAACACCGGCGCCCCCCAAGGAACTGTGCTGTCTCCCTTCCTGTTCACCACCTACACCTCCGACTTTCGCTTCCACTCGGGTACATGCCACCTACAGAAGTTCTCCGATGACTCCTCCATCGTCAGCTGCATCACAGATGACAACGAGGAGGAGTACAGAGCCCTGGTGGAGAACTTCATAGGGTGGTGTGATAACAATCACCTCCAGCTCAACATTGGAAAGACCAAGGAGCTGGTGGTGGACTTCCGGCGGAGCACGAGGCCCCCAACTCCCATCACCATCCGAGGGGAGGAGGTGGAGGTGGTGGACACCTACAAGTTCCTGGGAGTACATATGAACAGTAGACTTGACTGGACTGATAACACCGAGGCCCTCTACAGGAAGGGACAGAGCAAACTGTTCTTCCTGAGGAGGCTCAGGTCTTTTAATGTATGCAATAGGCTGCTGCAGATGTTTTACCAGTCTGTAGTAGCCAGTGTTCTCTTTTTTGCTGTGGTATGTTGGGGGGGTAACATGAACACAAGGGATGCCAACAGACTGAACAGGCTGGTGAGGAAGGCTAGCTCTGTGGTTGGATCTGAGCTGGACGGTCTGGAGGTGGTGGCAGAGGGCAGGATGAGGAGGAAGCTGGACGCTATCCTGGAAAACCCCTTCCACCCCCTCCATGATGAGCTAGTCAAGATGAGGAGCACCTTCAGCCACAGACTCATCCCTCCTCGGCACAACACAAAGCGCCTGGGTCAGTCCTTCATGCTGGTAGCCATCAGGCTCCACAACCAAGGCTGACCCCCATATGACAACTATTAGGACTTTTAAGAAATTTAAACATGCACTATCTGGCGCACTTTACACTCACTTTACACTATACATCCTATATACCACTTTATTGCTGACTGCACATATGTACATATTACATTTATTTATTTATTTATTTATTGTACATACTACATTTATTTATTGACAGACTGTACACACTATGTTCACCCATTCACTCTGTATCTTTTATATCTCTATTATTGTCTTTAGAATTTTTGTATACCTTTACCTCTCCTGTGATTCACTCTGTTTGCTGATGTTGCTGCTTTGACACCTGAATTTCCCTCCGGGGATTAATAAAGGTCCATTTTATCTTATCTTATCTTATTGGCTAATGTGAATCAGCTGTCTAGCAGCAATCTGAAGTTGCCGTGGCGATTGGCAAGTGCTGCAGTGGGGCAGTTTATAATAGGAGTTAACCAGAGACGTACATGTCATAAAAGTGCTTCTACGACAGAAACCGTGACTCCTATCGCTTAGATTGTTCATGAGACCAGTTAGGAGTCTCTGATGAACAAATGGTGCGACATTTGGGTCTGTAGTTTCAAAAATGTGACCTCGGCGGCAGTTTCGAAAAGTATTAACTTTTTTCTCTGATCCAAAAGATTCTGTGAAATTTAATATGGGGCCCTATGGGAGCGAAGCCTGCAGTTGCTCTCACGTTCAGGCATGTGTCGCCAAATGTGTAAGTCCGACTGATTCCATAGCTACATGTTTGCGACCGGCACAAAAATACCTAAGTTTTGATGTATTAATTGTGTATGAGGAGTGGACGTTGTGGGCTACAGAGCAATTTGTTCGGAAAATTTTCAAAAGATTTCAAAGCTTTCCCGCACTCTAGCGATGATGTCACGCGCTCTAGCCCTTAACGACCCACGCAATACACACCCATTATAAAATCTGAAACGGTCTTAAAATTTCACAAAACGTAAACTGCGATTTCGTGAAAACCGTGCCAGCTATCAAAAAATTTCCATTTGGCCAAATAAAGTCCCAAGTCTCGTGACCCGTTTAAACTTTTAATCACGTTTCTACGTTAAAGTATGGCGACTCTGTATGGCCCCAAAGAGGAGTGTTTATGAGCACTCTTCACATCGATTTTCAATGCATTCCAATGGAGAAAAAAATCGCGCTTTCGCGCGATTTTCTCGGAAACCGCTGCGCGAATCTCTTAGCCAGGTCATAGCACACGATTCCCGATCATTCCGCACGTTTTGATGTACTTTTTGTACAGGTGTTGGCAACGCTGCCGGAGGAGTAGCGCGCCAAAGTTTAGGCAGAAGTCTGAATAAGAAACTAGAAAATTTCGCAAGAAATTTTGACCAGTGTGCCTGGTGCTGGGGGGGGGTCTGAGGACCACAGTGAGGTTAGAAGAGGGGGATGATAGGCCCAATAAAGTCCCAAGTCTCGTGACCCGTTTAAACTTTTAATCATTTTTCTACGTTAAAGTATGGCGACTCTGTATGGCCCTAAAGACGAGTATTTTTGAGCTCTATTCACGTCGATTTGCCACTCATTCCTATGGAGCAAAGAAATCGCGCTTTCGTGCGATTTTTTTCGGAGACCGCTACGCGAATCTCTTAGACAGGTCATAGCACACCATTCCCGATCATTCTGTCACTGGTTGCCATGGTGATTGGGGGGCCGAGAGGAGTGTTTAGTTTCCTGTTATTATAAAGTAAGAGTTGAGGGCTTTTATTTTGAAAAGTAGGAGAATACCTAGTTTCCTGTTATCATACAATGAGAGTTGGGGGCTTTTAATCACAGGTGTAATTCATAACATAAATAATAGCCCTGATCCATTGAAGCCCTGGTTTAGAGCATGTTGGCCCACTGAAATGGCGTGATACAGTAAATAGTGTGTGTGTGTGTGTGTGTGTGTGTGTTAGTTAGTCAGCCTGCTCTGATTGGCTAATGTGAATCAGCTGTCTAGCAGCAATCTGAAGTTGCCGTGGCGATTGGCAACTGCTGCAGTGGGGCAGTTTATAATAGGAGTTAACCAGAGACGTACATGTCATAAAAGTGCTTCTACGACAGAAACCGTGACTCCTATCGCTTAGATTGTTCATGAGACCAGTTAGGAGTCTCTGATGAACAAATGGTGCGACATTTGGGTCTGTAGTTTCAAAAATGTGACCTCGGCGGCAGTTTCGAAAAGTAGTAACTTTTTTCTCTGATCCAAAACATTCTGTGAAATTTAATATGGGGCCCTATGGGAGCGAAGCCTGCAGTTGCTCTCACGTTCAGGCATGTGTCGCCAAATGTGTAAGTCCGACTGATTCCATAGCTACATGTTTGCGACCGGCACAAAAATACCTACGTTTTGATGTATTAATTGTGTATGAGGAGTGGACGTTGTGGGCTACAGAGCAATTTGTTCGGAAAATTTTCAAAAGATTTCAAAGCTTTCCCGCACTCTAGCGATGATGTCACGCGCTCTAGCCCTTAACGACCCACGCAATACACACCCATTATAAAATCTGAAGCGGTCTGAAAATTTCACAAAACGTAAACTGCGATTTCGTGAAAACCGTGCCAGCTATCAAAAAATTTCCATTTGGCCAAATAAAGTCCCAAGTCTCGTGACCCGTTTAAACTTTTAATCACGTTTCTACGTTAAAGTATGGCGACTCTGTATGGCCCCAAAGAGGAGTGTTTATGAGCACTCTTCACGTAGATTTTCAATGCATTCCAATGGAGCAAAAAAATCGCGCTTTCGCGCGATTTTCTCGGAAACCGCTGCGTGAATCTCTTAGCCAGGTCATAGCACACGATTCCCGATCATTCCGCACGTTTTGATGTATTTTTTGTACAGGTGTTGGCAACGCTGCCGGAGGAGTAGCGTGCCAAAGTTTAGGCAGAAGTCTGAATAAGAAATAAGCCCGACGAATAATAGACCAGTGTGCTTTGCACAAGGCTTTGCCTTGTGCTTCTAGGCACACTGGAATAAGCCCGACGAATAATAGACCAGTGTGCTTTGCACAAGGCTTTGCCTTGTGCTTCTAGGCACACTGGAATAAGCCCGACGAATAATAGACCAGTGTGCTTCTAGGCACACTGGAATAAGCCCGACGAATAATAGACCAGTGTGCTTTGCACAAGGCTTTGCCTTGTGCTTCTAGGCACACTGGAATAAGCCCGACGAATAATAGACCAGTGTGCTTTGCACAAGGCTTTGCCTTGTGCTTCTAGGCACACTGGAATAAGCCCGCAGGATAATAGACCAGTGTGCTTTGCACAAGGCTTTGCCTTGTGCTTCTAGGCACACTGGAATAAGCCCGCAGGATAATAGACCAGTGTGCTTTGCACAAGGCTTTGCCTTGTGCTTCTAGGCACACTGGAATAAACGCGTCGAATAATAGACCCGTGTGCTTTGCACAAGGCTTTGCCTTGTGCAAAGCACACTGGAATAAAATAAGACATACACACACACACACACACACACACACACATATATATATATTTAAATATATATATACTGCCAAGGTGCCCCCCCCCAAACTGCTCCCCGGGCGCTGTATAGTAGCTGCCCACTGCTCCTAATATACTAGGATGGGTTAAATGCAGAAGCTAAATAGCACTGTGTGCTGTGCTATGTACAAAGTGTGACAATATAAGTTGATTTACATTTTTACATTTACAAGTAAGCCTGCTTACCGCTTTGAATTATGTACTTACATTTATTTTCTGACTGTTTAACTCTAGTTGATCAATACCGAACTTGGGAAAACTGCCTTCCACTACTTTGCACTTTATAAATTGAATGAATTACAGAATGTCTCATCCCACTGGCTCATTTTAAACCTGGCACTTTTAATCTATTTAATAATAACTGTGATTGTCTAATGGTAAATGGACTTTTTATTTTATTTTTATTTATTTATACAGTGCTTTTCTAGTCTTCCGACCACTCAAAGTGCTGCCCATCAGGATCTGATCTAAATACTCATTCACACCGATGGCATAGCCTTCGGGAGCAATTTGGGGTTAAGTACCTTGCTCGAGGACACTTTGACATGTGGACTGGATGAGCCAGAGATCGACCCGCCGACCTTCCGATTGATGACCTTCCGAGTGGTGGCCTACCTCTGTGCCACAGCCGCCCCAAAATGTCCCATGCTCTATGTCCTTTTTTTGTCCTATGTTTGTTTTATTCTCTCTCCTAAAGTACTGTAATAACAGTAAGGATGGCCTCTGAGCAAGGCAAACGGCATTACCATGGTATTGCATTTGGCGGCTTACGTTACCGCAGTCTTGGAAAGGGAGTAGTTGAGTGGAGGGGTACTCAGTTGGTTGCAATCTGCAAACACACCACTAGATGCCACCAAATCCTACACACTGTACCTTTTAAAAGTAATGATTTGATAAAACCAACATCACTAGCTCTGCCCAGTGTATCCCAGAGAAAACACAAGTAAGGCCTTTTGTCCTTTATTAAACAGTTTAAACCACAATTACATGAATCTTTTAAGTTCTAGCCCCGGACCATCCAGAGTTATGATGACGTTATACTGAACTGAAAATCTTCCTGTTTTTGTATCCACCTTATCTTATTAGACTGTGGACATGGCGCTCAGATCTACTGTGTGAGGTTGATGACCTATCTCCCTGGAAAACCCGTCGGAGAATCTCCAGTCACAGTGCTAGATCTTTATCATGTCAGCAAGTTGTTTGCTTCCATGGATAAGACTTTGCAACAAGTAAGTTAAAAAGTCAAACTTGTATATTTCAGCTAGTAGAAATGTTGGAGCAGATGGCTGATGCAGGGGGCATTTTAGCGTCTTTCAGCTCATTGTTCAGGCTTTATCTGCTAAATACCCAATTATATTGTCAGGAGTTGATGTAGAGCTATATGGAGAGTGAATATTGTTTAACATGTCCATATCCACTTTATAGGGCCTGATTATAACGGTTAATGCAGTTGTAAGGTATCAAAAAGTTGTGATAAAAAGTAGCATGCAAAAATATCTAGTATTGAAAACATTTAATTTTTTTCAGCTGGTATCTCCAAACCTGGATGTCTTAAACTTTGATGTGCGTTGGAGTTTATCCAAGATTCCTCTCCTAGAGGACTGCCTGTCAGTGATGGATGGAGATCCCCTGCAGGAAGTGATCAAAGCAGTCCTTGAACAGTACAAATCACACGTGCAGCCCAAAATCAGCTCTTTCCAAAGAGGTAATACAGATAACAAAGCTTCATCATTCGTTGTGCTCTGTATTCCTTTGGTTTACTTTTATTATCTCTGTTTATGATTCTGCTTGTTTTGTGAAATTATTTTTATGTGTAATTTTAAACCGGGTGTATGCTAACCCAGCCCTGTATCCTTAGGAATTATGCAACACGTTCTCATCCCACTTTTCGGGTCACAGTAAACATCTGATTAAAGGGACTATTTGTAACTTTCAGAAATGCTTCTTAACAGCGACACCTGTGGCCGTGAAATCAACGAAAGTCAGCGTCGGGTTCGCGCTTGCTCGCTCTAAATAGACATGAACGAGCATCGCTCAAAACAGTGAGGCGACACACGTCAGCTAAAAGCACAACATCACTCTATATTTCAGCTGCTTGGCAGTAATGTTAGCTGACCAGACGAAGGTCTCTCCATGAACATGATTTAGATCTGATCCTAGTGTTGGATTTTCCTGTCTTAGTACAGGCTGAGGCAGCGGGGCTCTGCAGCGTGTCTCCCTGCTCTCTCCGCCCGCAGCCGGAGAGAGCAGGGAGACACCGGCACCCGGTCGGTAACGAGACGGTAACGTTTCTCTCTGCGGAGCTCCGTCACATCACAAGACACGGGAAACCTCTGTTGGTCTGGAGGAGCTGCAGCAGTTATTTCTGCACAAACGTCCACTGTACATTCACTAGATATTCTCAGAGCTAAACTAACTCTTCTGCAGTGTGGAGTGAGCGCGCGTTCACGTCTAGAGGTGGAGCGAGTACGCGAGAACGCGCGCTCTGTCTGAGTGAAGGCGAGCAGGCAGAGGAGGAGAGAGTACAGCCACAAGCGAGCGCGCATATGCGAGCACGCGCATGTGTCCCGACCCGCTACATTTATACGCTTAAAAAGTTACAAACAGTCCCTTTAACTATACCGTACCATGTGCAGAGACCAGAGATAAATTACCTTTTTTAAAGAAGAATTGACCAGGGCAAATCCAACAGAAATAACCAGAGCTAAATACTTCTGCACTATGGTAACCAATATCAGAAATTGCCTCCATCAAAAGTACAATTCTTCTCTACAGTACATTTAAACGCACAAACGTACTAAGTGTTTCTGTGGTGTCTTTCACAGGAATAATACACGGGGACCCAAATGACCTAAACATCCTTGTCACACCGGTAGACAACGGGCGTCATGAGGTGTCAGGCGTGCTGGACTTTAGTCTGCTCATGAATGACTGCTATGTATTTGATGTGGCAGTATTAATCACATACATGATGCTGGAGAACCCCAGTCCTTTGGATGTAGGTGGAGCAGTGTTAGCAGGCTGGGAGAGCATCATGGTGCTCACTGATGATGAAAGGGATTCCCTCTTCCTGCTGGTGCTCGGTCGGTTGTGCCAGAGTCTGGTTTATGGCCGGTGCAATGTCAGAAAATACCCAGACAACGAGAAATATCTCCTGACTACAGCCAAAAGTGGGACTCGGCTTCTTACTAAGCTGTGGGAGCTGGGCAAGAAAGAGGTAGAAAGGAAATGGTTTACAGATGCCAGCACGTTCTCAGTCAATTAATATAGAAATGCTTGTCAATGGTTGAGCATGAAAGAGAATAAAGCTTTGCATTCACACTTTGTTTTTTTACTTTTTACAGTTTTTACAATAAATTCTTACTATGTAATTTCAACATATTTGGGGACAACTTTTTCAACAGGCACCCTGTAATTGCAATTGGCCTTATTTATCATTAGTAAATAATTTACCAAAGCTTTATAGAATTAATGCGCAAAATATTCTGTAGTTGGTTTATATCCTCCTAGACTAGCATGATACTTTGTCATTAGGATCCCATCAGTGGACGACACTATGCTGTGGTGGATAGTCTAATAAAGGAAAAAAAAAAACGTTCACTTCTTCCAAAGATGATTTTCTTTTCTTTCTCCATTCTTAGTTGTTTTTCAAAGGATTATTATTATGAAATGGAATAAAAGCTAATCTGAAAGGGGTAGACAAAAACTTACCAGCTGTTTTTAATTTTCTTCTTTTCAGTCTGTGGTGTGGATTTGCGGAATGGGTTGGGTGATGGGTTGAAGGGGAGCACAAATATAAATCAATTTAAAAAGCTATACAAGAAAGATATTTTTGGGAGGTATATGGTTGAGGCAGAGTTGTGTTAAAGGTTGGGTATATACTTTTTAACTCCGGATGTATTTGTGGGTTGTAAATAAACTTGGGATGCTGTTCATATATTCAACTTGGGATGTAAATAAATCTGGGATAGTTTTTATATTATATTATATTATCATTCTATGATATATGAGTTAATAGAGGAGAAGTGAGAAAGGGGTAGGATAATATAAGTTTTTCTTCTGCCTACTCCTTTTCGGACACTATTACTCTTGTTTGTTTGTTATTATTTTGTATCTGTTTTTATTTATTATATGTTCGAAATAAAGTCTTTCAATCATTCATTCATTCATTCTTTTAAAAAAACCATCATAAAAGAGATTTTCATTTCCATTTGTTCATTACATTAAACTTACACTTTTTATCTTCAAAATATACTTCTTGTTTTATTGTGGTTCTAATTTTAGACATATGTGGATTAGCAATTTGTTAACGTACAACTGCAGACAAGGTGGATTATTGCAGGAACCTTTTATCAATGTCCTCTAAACTTTTATAAATGCAGATGACATTTGCCTATGGCTTATTAGAAATGATGTTGATTGAGTTAATTTATTCTGTGGAACCACCGCAGCTCCTAGACGGTGCCTTTAGCCCGCTAACGTTAGCTACTGTACGCTATCTCAGCAGTGTTAGCAGTGCTAACGTTAGGCAGCTGAGAACTGCTCAAGTTCTTCCTGAACTCCTAGACATCGTTGTCAAAAGTAACGTTATATAGAAAATAAAGGTAAAAGTATAAAATTGGACACCTCTTAGGACAGCTTGTGTTTACTTCCGGTACTTCCCCGGATTTGTGTATTGGGAGTAGAGCGACTGAGTGAACGTGATTTCGGACACAGCCAACGTGCCTGTAACTACATACTGCATGAACCCTCTTTCATGATATCTTTACTAATTCATTTGTTTTCTCTATTGCAAACATTAAATGCAATCACTACATTAATGTATGCTGTACAGCACACTTAATTTCACCTGCAAAAAGCCATGACTGGCTGACTCAAATTTGGCTCCCCTTCCTATGTCACATGCAGACTCATTAGAATATAACACCCACAGCTTGAGAACTACCTTTGCAAAGATGAACCGTATTTTTCTCGCAAGCCAAACACCGCAGACTGGGCTTTTTCAGGAGCGGGGCTTTTTTTGGGAGTAGGGGTTTCAGACAGAGGGTGAATACAGGTATATTTAGACAGACTGTATGAGAAAAATTAAGTGTTTTTTGAACATTAAAGCATGTAAACATGTTCTAGTAGAAACCCCAAATACAAATATGAACCTGAAAATGAGCGTGATATGTCCCCTTTAACCATTTATTACTTTTATACTGCTTCAATTATCTCAATAAACAAAAAAGCACAACTCCTTAAAAAGTCTGTTATATTTATAACTATATATATTTTTTCAATATGTATACTAATACAGTAGTGTATATGAATACACCTGCATTAGTAGTTTTTGCCCATAGTGTATTTCTTCCCAGCGCAACAGGGATATATTGCTTTAGATTATAGATGTGGATTATTTTGAGTATTGTTTTAACAGTGTGTTATTTTTTCCAACGTACTATAAAGTGTTGATATTTGAGACAAAACATACATTTAACAAGCAGTGTCTCAAATATTAAGAGGAAAAGCATGAGCCAACATGAGGCCACCTCTGCTGTTGTCCAATAGATAATTCAGTTCGTATGGACTTTGACCTGCATCATAAAACATGTCTTTGCACTTGTAAGACAGGGAATGATTCAGTGTAGTTACTACTTAACTCAGGTCTATGATAAAACAAGTGCTGACCACACCCCTACACAGTCCTCTCTCTGTTATGTTTCAGAACCACTTGACTGTTTTAAAGGCAAGTTTCAGAGGTCATGGGCTTACTGTTTACCTCCTTACCTCCTTGAGGTGAACTATTATCACTTAGTACTTTGGAGCCGTGCTGTATTATACAAGCAAACTGTATACTGTAACAGCCCTACTCAAGCCCAACAGGCAACAACAGCTGTCAGTGTGTCAGTGTGCTGACTTGACTATGACTTGCCCCAAACTGCATGTGATTATCATAAAGTGTGCATGTCTGTAAAGGGGAGACTCGTGGGTACCCATAGAACCCATTTACATTCACATATCTTGAGGTCAGAGGTCATGGGATTCCTTTGAAAATGGCCATGCCAGTTTTTCTTTGCCAAAATTTAGCATACATTTGGAGCTTTATTTAACCTCCTTTGTGACTGTAGTATGACATGGTTGGTACCAATGGAGTCATTAGGTTTTGTACTTTCATATGATACTGGTATCTTTACTCTAGCTTTAAAACCCGCTACAACCTCCGAAAGATCAATTGTGTTAATGCGTTAAAGAATTTAGCGGCGTTAAAACAGATTTGCGTTAACGTGTTGATATGGCGTTAACTTTGACAGCCCTAGTCTAAACATCTTTTGCTTTCTGCTGCTGAGTCAGATACTCCAGTTAGTACTGGTACAGTCGGTTTGTTTGTAAATTTGGCCAGTTGTAAATTCATGCTAATGTATTAAAACATAATGACACCATCAGCTGTTAAAAAGTTCCCCATGCTCTCTGGTGGAAAATATTATATCCTGGTTACTTTGAAAAACAATAGTTTCACTGTAAAATATAATAACAGTTAAAAGTCCTCTATTTTGTTGTCATATGTAACCTCCATATTATATTGTTCATGCAATGATTTGGTTAATAAGATGCCATTATCTCAACATAACATTGATCAGATTTGTGAAGGGCAAAGTCATGAATTCCCCTGAAAACTAGAAACAGAAATGAACATACAGAAATGAAGTCAAATATAAGAGCGATGTATCTGAAGCCACTTCTTTAATATGTGATATTAGACCTGCACGTTGTAAGATGCTGTTAACCATACTGCTGTGTCTGTGATGTCTGGCAACTTCAGTTCAGTAGCAGATAACTATGCGTTCCAATCAGGGGCGATTTTAGACTATTTTTAGGGGTGCTCAAGCACACTAACATTTCATCTCAGCACCCCCAAAAATTATTATCAAACCCTCTGAAACTGCCGTCATTACTGTAACACGGCTAGATTATCAGAAGGAGGCTAAATAACGCTCCAAATGTAGACTAAATTTTGGCGAGGAAAAACTGTTATTGCCATTTTCAAAAGGGTCCCTTGACCTTCGACCTCAATATATGCGAATGAAAATGGGTTCTATGGGTACCCACGCATGAGTCTCCCCTTTACAGACATGCCCACTTTATGATAATCACATTCAGTTTTGGGCAAAAAAAACAAAACATTTTTGCATGCAGTATAAATGTGTTATTTTTGCCTATTCTAAAATGGTGCATTTGTATACTTCCGCATACTGGGGTCCCTAAAAGCTGGGATCTGATCCTAGAATCGCCCCTGATTCCAGTACATTATGGATTGTGCTTTTAAATCGTGAAAATTGTTAAATTACACAAGAAAAAAAACACGTGTCCCAACAGATTCGAATAACAAGGCTGCACAAATTGCTCTAATCCAACATAATCCAAAGAAAACACCATACTCATCCAACTCAAAATGCCTTAGAACATGCAGCAAAACTCTAAACAAATACAGAAATCCCATAAAGCTGCAGATGCAGTTGGAAATTATAAAACAGTGAACTTGCGTAATGTTATTGGTTTATCAAACTGACTCTACCACATTCCAGTTGTATGTTGTATCTTCCAAAGCTGTGCAAGTCTTAGTAGCTCTTTATCACCGTCTGAGTGACGGGCCTCTCCTCCACTAACCCCACAAACTACATGCAGATAGATTTGATTAGATTTACAGTCACTTTAGAATTCTTAGAAGTATAAATGAATTGAATTATAATTCAGGGCATCAATTATATCTTTATAATATTTATTCATGCATTAATTTGTTTAATAATGTGCTTTGAAAAGATCAACAGTTTTAGTACTGTAAGTCCCCGTCTTTATAGATACAATCTGGTGTAATACTGCCCTTGTGTGGTCCTCATAAACTCCTGCTTCCAACGGAGGCTGCATTGCCTTTAGTAAAAAACAACAATAAATACTCCCTTTATGTGTATCAGGCATGTACTATGATAGCTGTATTTCTGGCCAAAAGCATATGTGCTAACATCTTCATTAAAATGTATATTACAACTGTCTATATAGTATGCCAGTAATTTAAAAACTACACCAGTGAAACCTTAAATTGAGTTCAAAGAACTCTGTCCTAAATTCCTTCGTTCATTAGTGGCTCGTAAAAGTGGAGAACATACCACTCACCAATTTTATTTTAGGTACGAACACAGTGTACAAGTGGTCCAGACCAGTTGTAGGAGTCATGTGCAATTAGTCTGCTGTTATCAGAACCTACGTTTTTCACTAATTTTGAGTTTGTAAATCCTATTTAAATAACACTTCATAATTATGAAGATAAGTGTATTCTGCAAAACGACTTAAATCATGCAGGAAAGGTTCATATGTCCCTGTATATACAGTAATAAGGTCAACAGGGAGTGTAGGCGCGTCAGGGCTGACTTACTACTTTTGGATGCCTTAGCGTGTTTACTTGTAAACTTCTCAAACTAAGATAGACATTTAATATATTCTATTATCATACAGACGTTATCAACTTAAAGTAAATACAATATTTAGGATCAAATATACCTTTGTCTAGTCTAGAATACGGTCGACATGTTCATTTGATTGCAAAGGGTTGTATAACATAATTATATTTATACATTTTTACCCCTATCAGCAGCTGCAACCCAATCATTTATTAAATCTTCAACAGTACAATACTTTAGTGCAACAATTCAGCTATGCAATAATCTAATATTATTATTTATTTATACTATTCTTGCATTTTTACACACTTAATGATAGATCCTATTTTTCAGCATTGTTATTTGCACTGTTGTTATGCACATTTCTTATTTAGGCTATATTTTCTTATGATGTTCCTATATTTTTATATATATATATATATATATATATATATATACATTTGTTTTAACGCTAATCATTTCTTTGACACAATTGATCTTTCTGAGATCTTGTCGTGAAGGAGGCTAGATATCGATCGAAACTTAAGTTACATTTTGGCGAGGAAAAACTGGCATGGCCGTTTTCAAAGGGGTCCCTTGACCTCTGACCTCCAGATGTGTGAATGTAAATGGGTTCTATGGGTACCTACGAGTCTCCCCTTTACAGACATGCCCACTTTATGATAATCACATGCAGTTTGGGGCAAGTCATAGTCAAGTCAGCACACTGACACACTGACAGCTGTTGTTGCCTGTTGGGCTGCAGTTTGCCATGTTATGATTGGAGCATATTGTTTTATGCTAAATGCAGTACCTGTGAGGGTTTCTGGACAATATCTGTCATTGTTTTGTGTTGTTAATTGATTTCCAGTTATAACTATATACTGTACATACATTTGCATAAAGCAAGCACAGTTGCCCACTCCCATGTTGATAAGAGTATTAAATACTTCACAAATCTCCCTTTAAGGTACATTTTGAACAGATATACAATGTGCGAATAGTCATGGACAATCATGCATTTAAATATTTTTGGTAGCAAAATGTAACTCAATTGGTCCCCTGGGATCAATAAAGTATTTCTGATTCTGATATTCAAGTTCGTCCTGAAGCCTGCCTGTATTTATACCGTTCACCTTAAAGAAATGTGCTTCATTGAGCTGTGAGTGTGACTACGTGAAGGTGTAGAGACCGGAATGGAATTGGGCCAAAGCTTCAGGCGAGCGTCGACAGCGTGCTGACATATTTACAGAGACGGATGAATGAGGCAGGACGCGTAGCCTTATATGGAATCATTAGGGCGTTGATTATGCTAATTAACAATTGTGCTAGTTTAAAATTCGAATGAACGCTCATTTACGCATTAGTGGCATTCATCATGTTTACGCAGGTCAGTTATCAGAAAAGGAAGAGAAAGTTAAGACACGAATAAGAAAATGATCTTACATGAGGCCTAACGACAGCAAGGAAGTTATGAGTCGAATGCGTTTGAGAGGTGAATTGTTATGATGTAAAGTACAGGAATGTTTGCTCACCCGGGGGTGGGTGTTAGGGAGGATCCAGTTTGACAGACTCCTCAAACCTTAGAGACCAGGCTCTACTACTACTGCCTCTCACGTCCTCTACATCATCTGCTCAAAGACGATGGGTAAGTGCACATATGATCTGTTAAATGACTGGAACATATGGTCCATTAAAAGCTCTCATACAGTATAGCCATCTAGACTTTATAAATATATATTTATATTTATTATATCTTTATGTGTACTAGTTAAACCAGATTTATTGCTTTCAAAAACGAAGGTAGTTAGTAGGAGAATGATTAAAGCTAAAGTTTGTAACTTTAATAAAAATAACGTTTTGTCATATTTGATCAAATGTAACTAAGTGCATTTATTGAAGTACTAGTACACATTTGAGGTACTTGTACTTAAGTATTTTTGCAAGAATAAAATACAACAAAGACATTTCATTTCTTCGAGATCCGTATTTCAACGTTCATTAGAACTCATCTCGGAATATTAATTGAATTTCCATTACACCGTTCATACGGTTCTATCTCTGGGACATGTTGGGCTCCTTCTCATGGTCTGCTCGCTGGAATAACACAGGACTGGTGAAAAGGGTGGTGTGTGTGTGTCAGTTGTGTTGCACCTGATACACTTATATTTTCCCGTGCTCCTTGATGAGCCGGGGAAGGTTGTGTGCAGAGTGTCTGCTGCTGGTCTTTCGACCCCCTGCAGGGTTAGGCCTTGGGCCCACTACTTCTCTGCTGTTGTGAAATATCTGTAATGGAAAATTACAGTGTATGTACTGATGTCTCTTTATGCAACAGTGGAAAGTTACTGTCTGTGTTATCTTCGTCTCATGTAGTGGGAAAGTACTGAGTGTTGACTTTTACTGGGACACTGTTTGGGTAAAACACACAAGTCCATGGCTGGCCTTGCATAATACATAGCTGCATTGCACTCTATATTTTCATCATAAAGAACACAAATAAGTTACACTAAAGATCTGAAAAGAATGATACTGCCCAGCTCTGATGGGAGCATCGGAGGACACAGAGGCACATGACTTTTTTCAGATTACCTGTCTCATGCACTACTGTCAGGATATAGTGACTGTTTTATAAAAATAACTTTTTTTAAATCATTTGTGCTCCGTTTCTACCCACTTCTGCTTTAAGTACATTTTTCTGATTATGCTTACATACTTTTACGTAAAGCTACTATGAGGAACTTTGACTTTGGGTTGATTTTAGCGGTCCTTGTTGACAAAAGCGGTGGTGTTTCCGAGCACCAAAGCCCCTTTTAGAAAACGTCTCATTTTACTGGAGCAGGGTGACATATAACAAACATAAGATATATAACATCAAATCAAAGCAGAATTACGATGGGAAAAAAAGCATCAGGTGTCAAACCGTCATAACTAGCAGATCATCCATTGTCACTACAAAACAGAAATGCAGCAAGTCAGTATAAACAGGTAGAACAAGTCAGTATAAACAGGTAGAGCAAAATGTCCAGTCACTGTCACACTTGCATCTGTCTCTACAAAGTTTTACTACAAGTGACTGACAAACTCAAACATGTGTTTCTGGTTTTCACAGTTTAAAAAGTTTGTGTTGTGATTTTATTCCCATGTGCAGATAATGCCACAGCTGTTGATCCAAGGCCGAGGCTCACCCTGCAGCAAGCAAGCAAACTATCACTGCAACTTTATGGGGTGTCCGTAACTGAGATCTCCACCCTGCCTAGTTATATAGACCAGAACTTCCTCATAGAGGACAAGGATGGCACCAGGCACGTGCTGAAGATCATGAACTCAGAAGAGAGTAAGAATGCGACCCGGCTGGAGGTGCAGACCTTCGCCATATCCTTTCTATGCCAGCATGGAGTTCCTACTCATACAGTCGTGCCCACCACCACCACAGGGCAGCTCATGAGTATGGAGGAAATAGGTAACAACAAAATATTTCTGCAGTCCAATTTCATAAAGTTTCTCTTAGCTTGAGTCATAATAACAAGACAACAGAGTGAATCTAAAGCAAGAGCAGCAAGAGGTGGGTGGTTTAATCACTCTGAGGTCTACAAACACGGCGGCGTGTATACACATTGTTTACTCTATGTTTCTATTGATATCTTTGTGATAATACCGCCCAGAAATATGGTTCAGATATTGCCGGAATCCGTAGACTCTCTGCTTCTGCATCCTTTTTTCTCACGAGATTGTACATTACTCACATGGAGCGCTTCTTCTTCTTTGTTGGAGCTTTATGGCGGTTGGCAAACAACTTTATGGTGCATTACCGCCACCAACTAGTATGGAGTTGTTGGATTTATTATGTACAAAAGTGCTTACAATGACCTGCAATAACCTGATTGTTGGATTTGTTGTGCATGAAGTGTTTGCGAGGACAGGGAGGATGTACGTTCTGTTCTTTTTGCAAGGTCAAGGAGAGAAAGGAGTCAGAAGGAGAAACAAAGAAGAACATATGCAGCAAAAACATCACGTGCCATAAGCTCATGAATATTAATATTGTGTAAACCATGAATAGGCTGGATCAGGGATAGCTCGGGGTTCAGACTTCACGAACTGACCCATGCACTGTATGTTGTCAGGGACACGTAGACTGGATCCAGATATCTGTATACTCTTTTATTTTTATGCAACATTGATTGTTCGGAATAAATTGTATTATTATGCTTTAACCCGTCTGTTTGGAAAATCTCTTTGTCATACAAGATTAACCAACACGTAACTGGGCCTTGACCTCTTGGAGGTAGAAGGCCAGTTCCTTCAGAGTGCAGATCAGGATTCTAATTACTCACTAGTTTTACTACTAAAGAAAATGAAAATAGTAATACAAAACTAGAAAATTAGTAGTGAGGTCATAACTGTAGGCCCTTTCGCTGCGTGCGTGTCTGTCAGTGGTTGCCATGGTGATTGGGGGGCCGTGAGGAGTGTTTAGTTTCCTGTTAACATACAGTAAGAGTTGAGGGATTTTATTTTGAAAAGTAGGTGAATACCTTTGCCTTGTGCTTCTATGCACACTGGAATGATGGAACCACTGAAGAAGGAGGTGCAGATGATGTTGGACATGGGAGTCATTGAACCATCCAGAAGTGAGTGGTCAAACCCCATAGTGCTTGTTCCCAAGAAAAATTGTACTCAACCTCGGTTCTGTTCAGACATGAGGAAACTTAACAGTATTTCCTGTTTTGATTCATATCCCATGCCCCGTATTGATGAGCTGCTAGAGAGAATCGGGAAAGCCAACTACATCACAGCATTAGACCTTTGTAAAGGTTACTGGCAAGTGCCTCTTGACCCATCTTGCAAAGAATACACAGCGTTCCAGATTCCAGGGATGGGCTTGTTCCAGTACACTGTGTTACTCTTTGGCCTTCATGGCGCAACTGCGACCTTTCAAAGATTAATGGACATTGTTCTTAATGATTGCTCCAGGTTTTCAGCTGCCTATCTTGATGATGGATGAAGGTTACTGGCAAGTGCTAGACTAGAAAAGCGCTATATAAGTCCAAGTCCATTTCCATTTACCATTTATAACTGTAGGCCTGTACGCTACTGTAGGCCTATACACGGTTATAGGAGGAGCTTCGCTCTTCCTATAACTGTGTATATAATGTATGTATATAATGTTTAAATCTATATTATAATGTTTAAATTATAATGTTTAAATGTTATAGGAGGAGCTTCGCTCTGATTCGTCAGGTTGGTTGCTGGGGCCCCCCTGACCCCTAGCAACAGCTTACACATTGGTCTGCCCAATGAAAGTGAGTTTACATTTGAAATCAAAACAACATACATTTACATTAACACTGCTCTATGACTAAAGGAGACACCCCAAGTGGTTAGCCACCTACTGGCGGGAAACATCGTCAGGTTGGTTGCTGGGGCCCCCCTGACCCTTAGCAACAGCTGACACACTAGTTCATATTCTCCCCAATGAAAGTGAGTTTACATTTGAAATCAAAACAACGTACATTTACATTAACACTGCTCCTTCGCTCCTCCTATAACTGTAGGCCTGTACGCTACTGTAGGCCTACTACTGTAATGTTTAAATTATAATGTTTAAATGTTATAAGAGGAGCTTCGCTCCTCCTATAACTGTAGGCCTGTACGCTACTGTAGGCCTATACACAGTTATAGGAGGAGCTTTGCTCCTCCTATAACTGTGTATATAATGTATGTATATAATGTTTAAATCTATATTATAATGTTTAAATTATAATGTTTAAATGTTATAGGAGGAGCTTCGCTCTGATTCGTCAGGCTGGTTGCTGGGGCCCCCCTGACCCTTAGCAACAGCTTACACATTGGTCTGCCCAATGAAAGTGAGTTTACATTTGAAATCAAAACAACGTGATTAGCCACCTACTGGCGGGAAATATTAGTTCAAAACTCAAGTTAGTCATGCTATAAAAACTATGCTAGGTGACACACACAGTAAGCTATTGGTGTCATTTAAACTGCGCGCAGCTTCTGTTCTCTGCGCCCTCTGTCGGGAGATTAACACACACACACGAACACACACAACAGCGCCATGCAGCGTCAAAAATGTTACTGAACTGAACAAACTGAATATCTATCTGTTGATGCTATGAATTAAGGGTTTATTTTGACCAAAACCAGAGTTTGTGATTGTTGGAACAGTGGAAAGAGAGCTTCCCTCCTCCTATAACTGTAGGCCTGTACGCTACGGTAGGCCGCAGCTTCTGTTCTGCAATGCCAGATTGAAATTACGCTGCAGAGCACATTGAACCAAAGAGACTAGAAATGGTTGTCTTATTAATATATTTTATGTATTTAAAATTGATAATATACTGGTATTTATGGTTTGGTATGAATATAGAAACGGTTTATTCATTCTACCTAATTACAACACTGGTTGTTTTTGAGTGGTTGGTGATCTGAAAATGTATTTTCTTTCGCTCCTCCTATAACTGTGTATAATGCATGTATATAATGTTTAAATGTATATTATAATGTTTAAATTATAATGTATAAATGTTATAGGAGGAGCTGTGCTCCTCCTATAACTGTGGGCCTATTTGCTAATAAGAGTTACATAGTTAAAATGTGTGTGTGTGTGTGTGTGTGTGTGTGTGTGTGTGTGTGTGTGTGTGTGTGTTCGGAAACCGCTGCGCGAATCTCTTAGCCAGGTCATAGCACACGATTCCCGATCATTCCGCACGTTTTGATGTATTTTTTGTACAGGTGTTGGCAACGCTGCCGGAGGAGTAGCGTGCCAAAGTTTGGCAGAAGAAGAATAAGAAACTAGAAAATTTCGCAAGAAATTTTGACCAGTGTGCCTGGTGCTGGGGGGATGGGTGGGGGGGGCAGATTCAGACTGTCTGAGGTCCATAGTGAGGTCAGCACTGTAGGCCCATTCGCTGCGTGCGTGTCTGTCAGTGGTTGCCATGGTGATTGGGGGGCCGTGAGGAGTGTTTAGTTTCCTGTTAACATACAGTAAGAGTTGAGGGATTTTATTTTGAAAAGTAGGTGAATACCTAGTTCCTGTTATCATACAATGAGAGTTGGGGGCTTTTAATCACAGGTGTAATTGATCACATTAATTATGGCCCTGATCCATTGAAGCCCTGGTTTAGAGCATGCTGGCTCACTGAAATGGCATGATACAGTAAATAGTGTGCGTGTGTGTGTGTGTGTGTTAGTCAGCCTGCTCTGATTGGCTAATGAGAATCAGCTGTCTAGCAGCAATCTGAAGTTGCCGTGGCGATTGGCAACTGCTGCAGTGGGGCAGTTTATAATAGGAGTTAACCAGAGACGTACATGTCATAAAAGTGCTTCTACGACAGAAACCGTGACTCCTATCGCTTAGATTGTTCATGAGACCAGTTAGGAGTCTCTGATGAACAAATGGTGCGACATTTGGGTCTGTAGTTTCAAAAATGTGACCTCGGCGGCAGTTTCGAAAAGTATTAACTTTTTTCTCTGATCCAAAAGATTCTGTGAAATTTAATATGGGGCCCTATGGGAGCGAAGCCTGCAGTTGCTCTCACGTTCAGGCATGTGTCGCCAAATGTGTAAGTCCGACTGATTCCATAGCTACATGTTTGCGACCGGCACAAAAATACCTAAGTTTTGATGTATTAATTGTGTATGAGGAGTGGACGTTGTGGGCTACAGAGCAATTTGTTCGGAAAATTTTCAAAAGATTTCAAAGCTTTCCCGCACTCTAGCGATGATGTCACGCGCTCTAGCCCTTAACGACCCACGCAATACACACCCATTATAAAATCTGAAGCGGTCTGAAAATTTCACAAAACGTAAACTGCGATTTCGTGAAAACCGTGCCAGCTATCAAAAAATTTCCATTTGGCCAAATAAAGTCCCAAGTCTCGTGACCCGTTTAAACTTTTAATCACGTTTCTACGTTAAAGTATGGCGACTCTGTATGGCCCCAAAGAGGAGTGTTTATGAGCACTCTTCACGTCGATTTTCAATGCATTCCAATGGAGAAAAAAATCGCGCTTTCACGCGATTTTCTCGGAAACCGCTGCGCGAATCTCTTAGCCAGGTCATAGCACACGATTCCCGATCATTCCGCACGTTTTGATGTATTTTTTGTACAGGTGTTGGCAACGCTGCCGGAGGAGTAGCGTGCCAAAGTTTAGGCAGAAGTCTGAATAAGAAATAAGCCCGACGAATAATAGACCAGTGTGCTTTGCACAAGGCTTTGCCTTGTGCTTAGGCACACTGGAACTAGAAAATTTCGCAAGAAATTTTGACCAGTGTGCCTGGTGCTGGGGGGGGGGGTCTGAGGACCATAGTGAGGTTAGAAGAAGGGGGATGATAGGCCCCATAAAGTCCCAAATCTCGTGACCTGTTTAAACTTTTAATAATTTTTCTACGTTAAAGTATGGCGACTCTGTATGGCCCTAAAGAGGAGTGTTTTTGAGCTCTCTTCACGTCGATTTGCCACTCATTCCTATGGAGCAAAGAAATCGCGCTTTTGCGCGATTTTTTCGGAGACCGCTACGCGAATCTCTTAGAACAGTCATAGTACACCATTCCCGATCATTCTGTCACTGGTTGCCATGGTGATTATGGGGCCGAGAGGAGTGTTTAGTTTCCTGTTATTATAAAGTAAGAGTTGAGGGCTTTTATTTTGAAAAGTAGGAGAATACCTAGTTTCCTGTTATCATACAATGAGAGTTGGGGGCTTTTAATCACAGGTGTAATTAATAACATACATAATGGCCCTGATCCATTGAAGCCCTGGTTTAGAGCATGCTGGCTCACTGAAATGGCGTGATACAGTAAATAGTGTGTGTGTGTGTGCGTGTGTGTGTGTGTGTTAGTTAGGCAGCCTGCTCTGATTGCATCATAGTAACTGTTTATATTCAACCGATTGCTGTGGCGGCTCAGGCGAGTGACGTCATCCACTCCACCGTCGCGGGATTACAGACGAGGCACCCCAGGGCATTCATCATTGTAAATGGTGATTTTAACCATGTGAAGGTCTCCAGAGCCCTGTCGAACTTCACCCAGTATGTGACCTGTAACACCAGACACAATAAGACCCTGGACCTGCTGTATGCCAACATTAAGGAGGCATACAGCGCCACTGTTCTCCCCCCCCTTGGCGGTTCAGACCACAACCTCATCAGGCTTGTGCCAACATACAAGCCTGTTGTCAGGAGGCAGCCCGCCACCACCAGGACTGTTCAACAGTGGTCAGTGGAAGTTGAGGAGGAGCTGAGGGAGTGTTACGGGTCAACAGACTGGGAGTTGTTTGACAGGGTCCACGGTGAGGACATCGATGGACTCTCCCACTGCATCACAGACTACATTAGGTTCTGTGAGGAGAGCATCGTACCCACCAAAAAGGTACGCTGCTTTCCTAACAACAAGCCCTGGATCAATGGGGACATTAAAGCCCTGTTGAACAGGAAGAAGAGGGCGTTCATGGCCGGGGACATTGAGGGGGCCAAGGTTGTCCAGAAGGAGCTGAAGAAGGAGCTGAGGGCGGCCAAGGACACCTAAAAAGACAGACTGGAGGGGAGACTACAGGCCGACAGCTCCAGGGAGGTGTGGGGGGGGGTTCAGGAAGATAACTGGCTACAAACAGCCGAGCCCTGGTGTTGAGGGGACCCAGGAACATGCAAATGAGCTAAACCTGTTTTTCAACAGGTTTGACCAACCAACCCCCATGAGCTCAGCAGGACAGCCTGGGTCCTCACTCACCAACACCAGTGCCCCCCCTCCACACCTCTCCTTCCCCTCCTCCTCCCCCCCCTTCCACACCTCTCCTCCTCCCCCCAGCACCCATCCCCAGGAGGCAGCAGCAGCTTGCCCCCCCCATACCTACCCTGAGGAGCACATCCACAGCATGTCCTTTGCACCTGGAGACATTGCAACATCCACCCTGATCATCACAAGGGGCCAGGTGAGGAAGCAGCTCTCAAAGATCAGCGTGAACAAGGCCAGGGGACCAGACAACATCAACCCCAGGGTGCTCAAGGCGTGTGCTGGGGAGCTGGCAGCAGCGTTCCAGCACCTCTTCAGCCTCTCCCTGAGGCTGAAGAAGGTTCCCCAGCTCTGGAAGACCTCCTGCATCGTCCCGGTGGCCAAGAAGGGACACCCCAGCACCCCCAATGACTACAGGCCAGTTGCTCTGACGTCACACGTCATGAAGATCTTTGAGAGACTGGTTCTGCAGCACCTCAAGCCCCTTGTGAGCGACTTCCGGGACCCCCTGCAGTTTGCATACCAGGAAAACATCGGTGTGGATGATGCCATCACCTACATGCTCCACAGAGCCTACACTGGAGAGGCCGCACAGCTCTGTAAGAATATTGTTCTTTGACTTCTCCAGTGCCTTCAACACCATCCTGCCACTCCGGCTAGCTGAGAAGCTCTCAGTGATGCAGGTAGATCATGGCCTGGTGGCCTGGATTACGGACTACCTCACCAGCAGACCACAGTATGTCAGACTGCAGGGCAGCCTGTCAGATGTGCTGGTGAGCAACACCGGCGCCCCCCAAGGAACTGTGCTGTCTCCCTTCCTGTTCACCACCTACACCTCCGACTTTCGCTTCCACTCGGGTACATGCCACCTACAGAAGTTCTCCGATGACTCCTCCATCGTCAGCTGCATCACAGATGACAACGAGGAGGAGTACAGAGCCCTGGTGGAGAACTTCATAGGGTGGTGTGATAACAATCACCTCCAGCTCAACATTGGAAAGACCAAGGAGCTGGTGGTGGACTTCCGGCGGAGCACGAGGCCCCCAACTCCCATCACCATCCGAGGGGAGGAGGTGGAGGTGGTGGACACCTACAAGTTCCTGGGAGTACATATGAACAGTAGACTTGACTGGACTGATAACACCGAGGCCCTCTACAGGAAGGGACAGAGCAAACTGTTCTTCCTGAGGAGGCTCAGGTCTTTTAATGTATGCAATAGGCTGCTGCAGATGTTTTACCAGTCTGTAGTAGCCAGTGTTCTCTTTTTTGCTGTGGTATGTTGGGGGGGTAACATGAACACAAGGGATGCCAACAGACTGAACAGGCTGGTGAGGAAGGCTAGCTCTGTGGTTGGATCTGAGCTGGACGGTCTGGAGGTGGTGGCAGAGGGCAGGATGAGGAGGAAGCTGGACGCTATCCTGGAAAACCCCTTCCACCCCCTCCATGATGAGCTAGTCAAGATGAGGAGCACCTTCAGCCACAGACTCATCCCTCCTCGGCACAACACAAAGCGCCTGGGTCAGTCCTTCATGCTGGTAGCCATCAGGCTCCACAACCAAGGCTGACCCCCATATGACAACTATTAGGACTTTTAAGAAATTTAAACATGCACTATCTGGCGCACTTTACACTCACTTTACACTATACATCCTATATACCACTTTATTGCTGACTGCACATATGTACATATTACATTTATTTATTTATTTATTTATTGTACATACTACATTTATTTATTGACAGACTGTACACACTATGTTCACCCATTCACTCTGTATCTTTTATATCTCTATTATTGTCTTTAGAATTTTTGTATACCTTTACCTCTCCTGTGATTCACTCTGTTTGCTGATGTTGCTGCTTTGACACCTGAATTTCCCTCCGGGGATTAATAAAGGTCCATTTTATCTTATCTTATCTTATTGGCTAATGTGAATCAGCTGTCTAGCAGCAATCTGAAGTTGCCGTGGCGATTGGCAAGTGCTGCAGTGGGGCAGTTTATAATAGGAGTTAACCAGAGACGTACATGTCATAAAAGTGCTTCTACGACAGAAACCGTGACTCCTATCGCTTAGATTGTTCATGAGACCAGTTAGGAGTCTCTGATGAACAAATGGTGCGACATTTGGGTCTGTAGTTTCAAAAATGTGACCTCGGCGGCAGTTTCGAAAAGTATTAACTTTTTTCTCTGATCCAAAAGATTCTGTGAAATTTAATATGGGGCCCTATGGGAGCGAAGCCTGCAGTTGCTCTCACGTTCAGGCATGTGTCGCCAAATGTGTAAGTCCGACTGATTCCATAGCTACATGTTTGCGACCGGCACAAAAATACCTAAGTTTTGATGTATTAATTGTGTATGAGGAGTGGACGTTGTGGGCTACAGAGCAATTTGTTCGGAAAATTTTCAAAAGATTTCAAAGCTTTCCCGCACTCTAGCGATGATGTCACGCGCTCTAGCCCTTAACGACCCACGCAATACACACCCATTATAAAATCTGAAACGGTCTTAAAATTTCACAAAACGTAAACTGCGATTTCGTGAAAACCGTGCCAGCTATCAAAAAATTTCCATTTGGCCAAATAAAGTCCCAAGTCTCGTGACCCGTTTAAACTTTTAATCACGTTTCTACGTTAAAGTATGGCGACTCTGTATGGCCCCAAAGAGGAGTGTTTATGAGCACTCTTCACATCGATTTTCAATGCATTCCAATGGAGAAAAAAATCGCGCTTTCGCGCGATTTTCTCGGAAACCGCTGCGCGAATCTCTTAGCCAGGTCATAGCACACGATTCCCGATCATTCCGCACGTTTTGATGTACTTTTTGTACAGGTGTTGGCAACGCTGCCGGAGGAGTAGCGCGCCAAAGTTTAGGCAGAAGTCTGAATAAGAAACTAGAAAATTTCGCAAGAAATTTTGACCAGTGTGCCTGGTGCTGGGGGGGGGTCTGAGGACCACAGTGAGGTTAGAAGAGGGGGATGATAGGCCCAATAAAGTCCCAAGTCTCGTGACCCGTTTAAACTTTTAATCATTTTTCTACGTTAAAGTATGGCGACTCTGTATGGCCCTAAAGACGAGTATTTTTGAGCTCTATTCACGTCGATTTGCCACTCATTCCTATGGAGCAAAGAAATCGCGCTTTCGTGCGATTTTTTTCGGAGACCGCTACGCGAATCTCTTAGACAGGTCATAGCACACCATTCCCGATCATTCTGTCACTGGTTGCCATGGTGATTGGGGGGCCGAGAGGAGTGTTTAGTTTCCTGTTATTATAAAGTAAGAGTTGAGGGCTTTTATTTTGAAAAGTAGGAGAATACCTAGTTTCCTGTTATCATACAATGAGAGTTGGGGGCTTTTAATCACAGGTGTAATTCATAACATAAATAATAGCCCTGATCCATTGAAGCCCTGGTTTAGAGCATGTTGGCCCACTGAAATGGCGTGATACAGTAAATAGTGTGTGTGTGTGTGTGTGTGTGTGTGTTAGTTAGTCAGCCTGCTCTGATTGGCTAATGTGAATCAGCTGTCTAGCAGCAATCTGAAGTTGCCGTGGCGATTGGCAACTGCTGCAGTGGGGCAGTTTATAATAGGAGTTAACCAGAGACGTACATGTCATAAAAGTGCTTCTACGACAGAAACCGTGACTCCTATCGCTTAGATTGTTCATGAGACCAGTTAGGAGTCTCTGATGAACAAATGGTGCGACATTTGGGTCTGTAGTTTCAAAAATGTGACCTCGGCGGCAGTTTCGAAAAGTAGTAACTTTTTTCTCTGATCCAAAACATTCTGTGAAATTTAATATGGGGCCCTATGGGAGCGAAGCCTGCAGTTGCTCTCACGTTCAGGCATGTGTCGCCAAATGTGTAAGTCCGACTGATTCCATAGCTACATGTTTGCGACCGGCACAAAAATACCTAAGTTTTGATGTATTAATTGTGTATGAGGAGTGGACGTTGTGGGCTACAGAGCAATTTGTTCGGAAAATTTTCAAAAGATTTCAAAGCTTTCCCGCACTCTAGCGATGATGTCACGCGCTCTAGCCCTTAACGACCCACGCAATACACACCCATTATAAAATCTGAAGCGGTCTGAAAATTTCACAAAACGTAAACTGCGATTTCGTGAAAACCGTGCCAGCTATCAAAAAATTTCCATTTGGCCAAATAAAGTCCCAAGTCTCGTGACCCGTTTAAACTTTTAATCACGTTTCTACGTTAAAGTATGGCGACTCTGTATGGCCCCAAAGAGGAGTGTTTATGAGCACTCTTCACGTAGATTTTCAATGCATTCCAATGGAGCAAAAAAATCGCGCTTTCGCGCGATTTTCTCGGAAACCGCTGCGTGAATCTCTTAGCCAGGTCATAGCACACGATTCCCGATCATTCCGCACGTTTTGATGTATTTTTTGTACAGGTGTTGGCAACGCTGCCGGAGGAGTAGCGTGCCAAAGTTTAGGCAGAAGTCTGAATAAGAAATAAGCCCGACGAATAATAGACCAGTGTGCTTTGCACAAGGCTTTGCCTTGTGCTTCTAGGCACACTGGAATAAGCCCGACGAATAATAGACCAGTGTGCTTTGCACAAGGCTTTGCCTTGTGCTTCTAGGCACACTGGAATAAGCCCGACGAATAATAGACCAGTGTGCTTCTAGGCACACTGGAATAAGCCCGACGAATAATAGACCAGTGTGCTTTGCACAAGGCTTTGCCTTGTGCTTCTAGGCACACTGGAATAAGCCCGACGAATAATAGACCAGTGTGCTTTGCACAAGGCTTTGCCTTGTGCTTCTAGGCACACTGGAATAAGCCCGCAGGATAATAGACCAGTGTGCTTTGCACAAGGCTTTGCCTTGTGCTTCTAGGCACACTGGAATAAGCCCGCAGGATAATAGACCAGTGTGCTTTGCACAAGGCTTTGCCTTGTGCTTCTAGGCACACTGGAATAAACGCGTCGAATAATAGACCCGTGTGCTTTGCACAAGGCTTTGCCTTGTGCAAAGCACACTGGAATAAAATAAGACATACACACACACACACACACACACACACACATATATATATATTTAAATATATATATACTGCCAAGGTGCCCCCCCCCAAACTGCTCCCCGGGCGCTGTATAGTAGCTGCCCACTGCTCCTAATATACTAGGATGGGTTAAATGCAGAAGCTAAATAGCACTGTGTGCTGTGCTATGTACAAAGTGTGACAATATAAGTTGATTTACATTTTTACATTTACAAGTAAGCCTGCTTACCGCTTTGAATTATGTACTTACATTTATTTTCTGACTGTTTAACTCTAGTTGATCAATACCGAACTTGGGAAAACTGCCTTCCACTACTTTGCACTTTATAAATTGAATGAATTACAGAATGTCTCATCCCACTGGCTCATTTTAAACCTGGCACTTTTAATCTATTTAATAATAACTGTGATTGTCTAATGGTAAATGGACTTTTTATTTTATTTTTATTTATTTATACAGTGCTTTTCTAGTCTTCCGACCACTCAAAGTGCTGCCCATCAGGATCTGATCTAAATACTCATTCACACCGATGGCATAGCCTTCGGGAGCAATTTGGGGTTAAGTACCTTGCTCGAGGACACTTTGACATGTGGACTGGATGAGCCAGAGATCGACCCGCCGACCTTCCGATTGATGACCTTCCGAGTGGTGGCCTACCTCTGTGCCACAGCCGCCCCAAAATGTCCCATGCTATATGTCCTTTTTTTGTCCTATGTTTGTTTTATTCTCTCTCCTAAAGTACTGTAATAACAGTAAGGATGGCCTCTGAGCAAGGCAAACGGCATTACCATGGTATTGCATTTGGCGGCTTACGTTACCGCAGTCTTGGAAAGGGAGTAGTTGAGTGGAGGGGTACTCAGTTGGTTGCAATCTGCAAACACACCACTAGATGCCACCAAATCCTACACACTGTACCTTTTAAAAGTAATGATTTGATAAAACCAACATCACTAGCTCTGCCCAGTGTATCCCAGAGAAAACACAAGTAAGGCCTTTTGTCCTTTATTAAACAGTTTAAACCACAATTACATGAATCTTTTAAGTTCTAGCCCCGGACCATCCAGAGTTATGATGACGTTATACTGAACTGAAAATCTTCCTGTTTTTGTATCCACCTTATCTTATTAGACTGTGGACATGGCGCTCAGATCTACTGTGTGAGGTTGATGACCTATCTCCCTGGAAAACCCGTCGGAGAATCTCCAGTCACAGTGCTAGATCTTTATCATGTCAGCAAGTTGTTTGCTTCCATGGATAAGACTTTGCAACAAGTAAGTTAAAAAGTCAAACTTGTATATTTCAGCTAGTAGAAATGTTGGAGCAGATGGCTGATGCAGGGGGCATTTTAGCGTCTTTCAGCTCATTGTTCAGGCTTTATCTGCTAAATACCCAATTATATTGTCAGGAGTTGATGTAGAGCTATATGGAGAGTGAATATTGTTTAACATGTCCATATCCACTTTATAGGGCCTGATTATAACGGTTAATGCAGTTGTAAGGTATCAAAAAGTTGTGATAAAAAGTAGCATGCAAAAATATCTAGTATTGAAAACATTTAATTTTTTTCAGCTGGTATCTCCAAACCTGGATGTCTTAAACTTTGATGTGCGTTGGAGTTTATCCAAGATTCCTCTCCTAGAGGACTGCCTGTCAGTGATGGATGGAGATCCCCTGCAGGAAGTGATCAAAGCAGTCCTTGAACAGTACAAATCACACGTGCAGCCCAAAATCAGCTCTTTCCAAAGAGGTAATACAGATAACAAAGCTTCATCATTCGTTGTGCTCTGTATTCCTTTGGTTTACTTTTATTATCTCTGTTTATGATTCTGCTTGTTTTGTGAAATTATTTTTATGTGTAATTTTAAACCGGGTGTATGCTAACCCAGCCCTGTATCCTTAGGAATTATGCAACACGTTCTCATCCCACTTTTCGGGTCACAGTAAACATCTGATTAAAGGGACTATTTGTAACTTTCAGAAATGCTTCTTAACAGCGACACCTGTGGCCGTGAAATCAACGAAAGTCAGCGTCGGGTTCGCGCTTGCTCGCTCTAAATAGACATGAACGAGCATCGCTCAAAACAGTGAGGCGACACACGTCAGCTAAAAGCACAACATCACTCTATATTTCAGCTGCTTGGCAGTAATGTTAGCTGACCAGACGAAGGTCTCTCCATGAACATGATTTAGATCTGATCCTAGTGTTGGATTTTCCTGTCTTAGTACAGGCTGAGGCAGCGGGGCTCTGCAGCGTGTCTCCCTGCTCTCTCCGCCCGCAGCCGGAGAGAGCAGGGAGACACCGGCACCCGGTCGGTAACGAGACGGTAACGTTTCTCTCTGCGGAGCTCCGTCACATCACAAGACACGGGAAACCTCTGTTGGTCTGGAGGAGCTGCAGCAGTTATTTCTGCACAAACGTCCACTGTACATTCACTAGATATTCTCAGAGCTAAACTAACTCTTCTGCAGTGTGGAGTGAGCGCGCGTTCACGTCTAGAGGTGGAGCGAGTACGCGAGAACGCGCGCTCTGTCTGAGTGAAGGCGAGCAGGCAGAGGAGGAGAGAGTACAGCCACAAGCGAGCGCGCATATGCGAGCACGCGCATGTGTCCCGACCCGCTACATTTATACGCTTAAAAAGTTACAAACAGTCCCTTTAACTATACCGTACCATGTGCAGAGACCAGAGATAAATTACCTTTTTTAAAGAAGAATTGACCAGGGCAAATCCAACAGAAATAACCAGAGCTAAATACTTCTGCACTATGGTAACCAATATCAGAAATTGCCTCCATCAAAAGTACAATTCTTCTCTACAGTACATTTAAACGCACAAACGTACTAAGTGTTTCTGTGGTGTCTTTCACAGGAATAATACACGGGGACCCAAATGACCTAAACATCCTTGTCACACCGGTAGACAACGGGCGTCATGAGGTGTCAGGCGTGCTGGACTTTAGTCTGCTCATGAATGACTGCTATGTATTTGATGTGGCAGTATTAATCACATACATGATGCTGGAGAACCCCAGTCCTTTGGATGTAGGTGGAGCAGTGTTAGCAGGCTGGGAGAGCATCATGGTGCTCACTGATGATGAAAGGGATTCCCTCTTCCTGCTGGTGCTCGGTCGGTTGTGCCAGAGTCTGGTTTATGGCCGGTGCAATGTCAGAAAATACCCAGACAACGAGAAATATCTCCTGACTACAGCCAAAAGTGGGACTCGGCTTCTTACTAAGCTGTGGGAGCTGGGCAAGAAAGAGGTAGAAAGGAAATGGTTTACAGATGCCAGCACGTTCTCAGTCAATTAATATAGAAATGCTTGTCAATGGTTGAGCATGAAAGAGAATAAAGCTTTGCATTCACACTTTGTTTTTTTTACTTTTTACAGTTTTTACAATAAATTCTTACTATGTAATTTCAACATATTTGGGGACAACTTTTTCAACAGGCACCCTGTAATTGCAATTGGCCTTATTTATCATTAGTAAATAATTTACCAAAGCTTTATAGAATTAATGCGCAAAATATTCTGTAGTTGGTTTATATCCTCCTAGACTAGCATGATACTTTGTCATTAGGATCCCATCAGTGGACGACACTATGCTGTGGTGGATAGTCTAATAAAGGAAAAAAAAAAACGTTCACTTCTTCCAAAGATGATTTTCTTTTCTTTCTCCATTCTTAGTTGTTTTTCAAAGGATTATTATTATGAAATGGAATAAAAGCTAATCTGAAAGGGGTAGACAAAAACTTACCAGCTGTTTTTAATTTTCTTCTTTTCAGTCTGTGGTGTGGATTTGTGGAATGGGTTGGGTGATGGGTTGAAGGGGAGCACAAATATAAATCAATTTAAAAAGCTATACAAGAAAGATATTTTTGGGAGGTATATGGTTGAGGCAGAGTTGTGTTAAAGGTTGGGTATATACTTTTTAACTCCGGATGTATTTGTGGGTTGTAAATAAACTTGGGATGCTGTTCATATATTCAACTTGGGATGTAAATAAATCTGGGATAGTTTTTATATTATATTATATTATCATTCTATGATATATGAGTTAATAGAGGAGAAGTGAGAAAGGGGTAGGATAATATAAGTTTTTCTTCTGCCTACTCCTTTTCGGACACTATTACTCTTGTTTGTTTGTTATTATTTTGTATCTGTTTTTATTTATTATATGTTCGAAATAAAGTCTTTCAATCATTCATTCATTCATTCTTTTAAAAAAACCATCATAAAAGAGATTTTCATTTCCATTTGTTCATTACATTAAACTTACACTTTTTATCTTCAAAATATACTTCTTGTTTTATTGTGGTTCTAATTTTAGACATATGTGGATTAGCAATTTGTTAACGTACAACTGCAGACAAGGTGGATTATTGCAGGAACCTTTTATCAATGTCCTCTAAACTTTTATAAATGCAGATGACATTTGCCTATGGCTTATTAGAAATGAGAAACCCAAGAGTATATAACTGGATATGTACCAAGTAAACACACAGCTATGTTACCGCTTAGAGGTACTTGGACTTTACTTGAGTATTTCCATCTTCTGCTACTTTATACTTCTACTGCATTACATTCCAAATGGAAATATTGTACTTTTAACTCAGCTTTATTTATTCCAGAGCTACCTTTACCATTGTTTTGGAATTTCTGATTGTTGTATGCTCACATTATATCAATGTGTAAAAGTGAGTTAATACTAAAGAAGATGAGGGTAATAGAGCCAGGCACCCGCTAGAGGAGCTGTTAAGTAAGGGATGCTGTTTTAGAGGAAGTTTACCTTGGGCTTTGTATGTATAGTCAGTATTTACCACACTGATACTCAGGTTAACTCAGTCAACAGGAAGGAAGAGGCCCCGGAGCTATTGATGTCTTACACAGACCAACCCAGTCATGTCAACACGAGGGACACTTTGATGTCCCGACCACGGTGAGAGGAATAGATGGGAAATCCCATCACAACTATTTGCTTTACAAATATTTGACATACAAAACATCATCAGCTAAAAAAAAAATACAATAGCCTAAATTGTTACAGATTAAACTAACAGTATACAAAATAGCTAAATAGCCCCACCTTGACCGACATTCAAATACTCCTAACATTCAGCGTACCAATAATAATAATTCAGTAATAAAATATAACATTCATAGAGCAGAATGAGTACTATTGATGCTTGAGTAAATTTTACTGAGAATACTTTACAAATACTGCACATTTACTTCAGCATAGTTTTGAATGCAGGACATTTACTTGTAACTGTTTTGAATTGTGGTATTGCTACATAAATAAAGCATCTGAAGGCTTTTTCCACACCCAGAACTACTGTACCCGACACATGCTGACAATAAAACTGTCAAAAATAAAGAAATAACAAGCTCCTATATAGAATGTCAAACAAATGTTCAACACAATAAACGTTTTGCTTTCTGAGGAATAAAACATGTTTCTGGTAATTATTCTGGTAACTATTTAAGACAGACTTTAACACAAATTGGCCAAATAAACCTTATTCCGCCTTTAACTCTTTAGTTCTTAAATTTTACATCATATAGAAAACTCTAGTTGCATAAAAAAAAAAATAGTATATAGACTACATGATGTTGATGCTTACCCCAAATGTAAATTACATGTATGCACTTTTACTTTTCAAGCAGGGATTGGGTATTCAGTGAGTTGTTTGAGAACATCTGCTATGGATGCAGAAAGCAGTTGTGCCCAAAAAAAAAAGAAGATACAGCGATGAACACTAGATGGAGACATCATCCCACTTATCCTACATCCTTTTTAAAAGGCCCCTTTTCTGAACAAGTCTTTCAGAGTCATGTCCAGGCTTGAAAACCTTTGAATCCTAATTTCCTAACAGTCCTGAGAGGTATGGAGGGACCTCATACACTATCTTGTGTTGACACTATAACAATTGTATTGTGTGGAAAAGCTTGTGTGGAATATATGCCCAAAACAAAAGGACATTAACTCCAAGTGATAGATTGTAGTGCGAGTAGGAAGTTGCTTAAAAGGCTTATTTTACACAATCGAGACCGAATAGATGAAGAAACCGCGGTTCATGAGACAAGATCTGTCCTTCAGTTTAATACCAGTCCACTTTAAGTAAACTCAGTGGTCTGAAAAGTGAAGCCTTCTTCTTCCAAAAGGAAGTCTGATTGTATAGAAGTCTATGAGAAAATGAGTCTACTTCTCACCTGATTTATTACCTCAGTAAACATTGTAAACATGAGTTTATGATCTCAATCACTAGTGTCAAGTCTTCTTCAATACAGCATGATGTTCATTTAGTAAATTATGGTCCCATTTAGAGTCAGATAGACCATAAAGCAGGGGATAATTCAGGGCGTGGTTACCTTGTGATTGACAGGTCACTACCACGGCATTGTCCGGTCTTGGAGTTGTCTGTGTTTTTGTCTTACAACTTTAACCCTTTCACAGTGTGTATTCAGTTCATGAAAGTTAATTATTATGTTTTGGTTGCCTAAAAATGTCTTATACAGCGTTCAGTTGTACTTAGCTCCACCGTCTCGTGTCACTTTTGGTTGCAAAAACACAAGATGGTCAAAATGTAGAACTCGAGGCTTCAAAACGGCAGTCCACAACTCAATGTTTGACATCACGGTGACTACGTCCACTTCTTATATACAGCCTATGAGTAAACCAGAAAAATGCACAACTCCAGATGATAGTGTCAAAGTATCAGGCATTTCACTGTATTTCACCTTCAAAAGCTGCTGTGCACCAAACACCTCCGCCAGAGCCTTATGGGAACACTCCCAACACACCATCACACTTCTCACACACACACACACACACCTCGTCTACCTTTCTACATTTCAACCTCCCACCTCAAAGGCACCATCTGCCCTCTGCCCCCGCTGCAGCTCGCGATATGTACCTCCAGTCATGCAGAAAAAGTCACAGTGTGCGTCTGTGAATGTCTGCCTGTGTTCGCGTTTGTTCTCCGTCTGTTTCACTGCAGTTCACCAGCATTCGAGCACAGCGAGCCCAAAGAGGCATGTATCTGAACCTTTGCACGGTTTTCCTTATAAGCCACAGTCCCCTCTCTGTCTCTCTCTCTCTCTCTCTCTCTCTCTCTTCTGCCTTTTCTCTTTTTTGTCTTTGTAATACTTTAAATCCATGTTCCACAAATTATAGCTGAAATAGAAATGGCAAACACTCAAAGGACTTAGCTTAATATACCAACCCCACTTATCAGTGCCATTAATCCTCTTGGCATTTCAAAACAGAGCGCTGGGTCTACACTGCACCAATTTTTTTAAAGTACAGCAGAGAAATTTAATTTACACTCCAAAGACCACCAATCTGCAGGCTTTTAAAGTCACAATTTACTGTTTGAAAAAAAAAGTGCTGCACCCGTTGTCGGGCCTCCTGGATGATTTTTCTTTTTCTTTATTTTACTTATGATATATGTAAATATTGTGACGGCGCTTTTCAAACAAAAGTCAACAGTGAATAAAAATAATGACAGAAAACAAAGGCAACAGCTGGAAAGCAAGATCCCCTACTGTAAGAAAGGAATGCATAAACGTTACAAATACATTCTCTGCACGATTAAATGTCCAATATAGTTCACCTCTACTTGGTTATTTGCCACTTAACTTTGGGTGAGAATATCATCTGAATGCTTAAAATGTAATCAAACAAAAAGGGAAACGAGTAATTGCAAAGGGTTATGATTGGATTAGTAACTAAACATTTTAATTATACATTGTTCAGTTATCCCTACAGTACAACTATTTATGCAATAGAGAGAAAGATATATAAAAGCAGAGCATTTTTAAGATTTTTCAGATGATACAAAAACAGAAAAGGCTGCTGGAGTGAGTATTTTGGCTCCCTCTCCCCAACAGTGTTGGGGGTTTGACCTGTCCACTTGCCAATCATAAGCCAGCTTCTCCAACGATGAGCTCAGTGTTACTGATTTCCATCTAAGTATATTTATGTGACTCCTCCAGATCGTTAGTCAGATGTTTTTGGACTTTTTCGACGATGAATGTTTCCAAGTATTACTGCAGTGAAAACATCCTCTGGACTCCACAGTTTGAAGAGAACAGTGTGTTGTTAATGCAGCCCGGTCGCAAGAAAAGGCATGTGACTGACACAATGTGGACGGCAAAAGCATGTAATAAGAACGCCGTTCTTGCTTTAGGTGTGTCATTCGTAAACGCAATGTAGTCTGTGCTGACTGCAATGTAAGTGTGTCTGTGTGATTATGCTACACTCAGAGCTAGTGACGAAGAATAGAAAAAGGGAGAAAGACCATTTATGGCAGGTGGGAGAGAAGGTGGAAGCATGGTTCCAACCAGGAGACTGGTGTTGATGTTTGTGACATGTTTTCCGTATTGATGTTACGTTGTTTTCGTATGTATTGTACTTAGTTTACGTACTTATGTTAAGCCCAACTATGACATTTTTCCAAAACCTAACTAAGTGGTTTTGTTGCCTAAACCTAACTAAGTGGTTTTGTTGCCTAAACCTAACTAAGTAGTTTTGTTGCCTAAACCTAACTAAGTGGTTTTGTTGCCTAACCCTAACTAAGTAGTTTTGTTGCCCCCTGCCGGTAGGCTACTGCACTTTCATACACGCGTGTAATATTCACGCCTCGGTGAGGCAAAACGTGACACTGACATGCTATCCTCTGGTGGACAGGCGGGTCTGTTAGACACTTTGATGTGATATCGGGTTGGTTAGTGGGATACGATGTGTGTAATGCACTGCATATACTATGCATACTTCCTCTTTTTTGAAATCCATGTCTCTGCCCTTACGACTAATGTCCACGTGGCACCGGCGTCAGATTCAATCAGCTGCCATTCGTTTGTCTTTCTTTTTAGCTGTGCTCACTTATACTGTGTTTTAATGCAGCACAATTCATGATTTAGTTGTTCTCATTTACAGTTTTCTGTCTCTGTTGTCAGATGAAGTATACTATCAGATAACAATAGCAATAAAAGGTTGTCTTCTTAACTGTACCGCCGTTCGTTAATTCGAGCATACAGTAAATTGTATATTTCGTAACAAATGAGCAATGCGGCCAATAATAGTTATAATCCTAAGGCAGCGATACATTCCATGGTACCGACCCAAATTCCACTGTTTTCACTTGTTTTCACTGAAAACAACCGTTAGTCTCCATCTGCAGAAGCATCAGAAGCTCTTGGCCGTCTTGCCAGGCCTTGGCAGCTTCCAAGCCGACCTGTTAGGACTAATTCACTTCACTGGATCCCTGACAGACTCTCGTGTAATGCATATTAGCTTTATGCCCAGACGATCTATAGTAGCCAAGATGTCAGGGTTTGGTACAAGGCTAATGGCTCCCTCTCTCCGATAACAAATAGGTTTCTCATCTGTTATGTTAGTTTACAGTTTGGCAAGGTCCTGAACTAACAGGTTTTACACACAAAAATGTGTGTCCATTACTTAATTATGTAGCACTTTGTGCATGCAGTTAAGTAACATTTGTTGAATAGCTTTGCTTACTTAGATGCCATTACCACCAACAAGCGAGACTGAATTATACATTACAATTCATTTTCTTCATCTTCTCAGTGTTGAGAAATGCTGTATTTCCTTTCAATTTAGTGCTGTCATTTGTATTCAAAAGAAAGCACACTTCAAGGATGAAGTCACCTCAAAAGTGTGACAACTTTCTAACAGAGTCATAATCACGACAGCATCCAGCCACTGAAATCGTGCAAAAACAAAAGAGGCTCCTCACAATTGGGAGCAAAGCTGAGGAGGAGACACAGGCCTCAATTAGTAAGCTGTTGTGGTAGCTCAGTGGCGTCCCCAGTCTTATCAGTTTGTTTCAGAGTAGCTGGGATTTACAGACAGATGCTGGCCTCAGTCTTCTATCACCAACTGTTCCCCGTCAGACCTACAAAACTCACCACTGGGAAAGCAAAAAGAAAGCCATTAGCATGAATTCATTAAAACTTTCTGCACATTATCACGTTGCTTTTCAGCGGACGTCTCTGCATTCGCTGTAACACGCGTCATGGCGGCCTATCTGCGCGGAACAGGTGGGAAACACAGTGGCCTCTCAGAGCTCCGACATTAGGGAGGCGCTCAGAGAGGGGTGGCTAATCGATTGGACAGACTGGATTTACTGAGATGACTGAGTCACAGGGTGACTGCGGAGGCAAAGTGTGTGTAGAGAAGGTGTCCGATTCCACTGAGAAACTGACTACCTGAATTATCAAAACAAAGATAGTTTTCAAGTCGCATGAACTGATAAAATATGACCAACATTCTGGGAGAACAGAAGATTTTTTAAAGCATTTAAATATACTGCAGATGAATGTGTTCATTTATAAAAGAGGACTTATTATGCTTTTGTGCTTTTTCCCTTTTTTTTTTATTGTGTATATGGTGCCTTCAAATGGGGTCGTGTTTACCGTGTTCACGAGAAGAGTCCATATGAACGCCCTCCTCTTGTGGAATTCACGACCTCGTAAGTGGAAAGTTTCTGAATCCTCCGAATTCACGACTTGTGACGTGTTTGTTGACGTTGTCAGAAATGGCTTAGTCATTATAGTCATATATTTTTTTCTTCGTAATTTGATATGTCTGAGGAAAATGTTGATATTCCCAACTGCCTCATCATTTTCCTCTGTCATTATGCCTTTGCATTTCCTGCATTATGTTACCCACTTGCTTACTTGCTAAATTGTTAGCCTCTGTGGCTTAGACGGCGACAATAAAGTTAACATTTCCGTTGTTTAGCAGCGGCATTCTCGCGACTTAACCACTTGAACGCCAAGCATATGGTGTACACGACTTCTCATGTTGTAAACTCCAAAGGCACCAATAGTTTTTTGTGCATGTAAAGGGTCTGTATATTTACAAAGCCCAAAGTCCACGCCAAAGAGAGTAAATCTCCTCCACAGAAACACTGCTCCTGAAACGCCTGAAACGCCTTGCTTGAAGTCCTGCCTTTTCTTCCGTAACGTGGTGATGTCACCAAGTAGCACATATGCAAAATACCTGCCTAGCGGCTAGTTTGGCACGCCCTCAGCGTTTCAGACAAAGAGTGAAAAGAGATGCTGCAGCAAAGCTGGTATGAGAAAAATAAACATTAAAGCTAACATGTTCTAGTAGAAACCCCAAATACAAGTATGCACCGGAAAAATGACCATGAGAGATCCTCTTTAATTAAAGGACCAATTTGTAACAATTAGGGGGATCTATTGGCAGAAATGGAAAATAATATTAATAAGTATGCTTTCTTTGGTGTATAAATACCTGAAAACAAGAATCATGTTTTTGTTACCTTGCCATTTCTATAGGGAGCGGGTCCTCTTCATGGAGTCCACCATGTTGCTCTGACATGTTTCTACAGTAGCACAGAACAGCTTGGGCCGAAGTCGATAACGTTACTCGCTCGCATCACCGCCCCTCTCTCTCTTGCTTCACTACTCACTTCCCACGTACACACACATACTACACACTGGCTCTGCTCCAAATGACCTACGCTACTCATACAACAACTGGCTCTTGAGAAGGCCATTCGCGTTTTTGCGTCGGCCACTGTAGCTTTCCTACACGCTTGGCACACGGGAGAGGCTTCAGTTGGTTGCTATCTCAACCTCACCGTTAGATACCGCCAGATCCTACACACTACTGCTTCAATTAGAGATTATTAAAACTTGAAATTACTAACTGTATAGTATCTTTTATGTCATAAGATCACAAGGCGTAATTTACTCACATGATATGGCAAAAAAGCAGGCAGGGCAGAAACTACTGTAGTGAAAACAGGGTTTCAGGAGCTAATTTGGCTTTCCAATTAACATCAGCACTACACAAGTTGAAAACAAATAATGTTTTCTTAATAAATCCCAGTGTTTGCCATCTACCACTGTCCTTGCATTCACTACCCACCATGAGGAAAAAAGAAAAATAACAAGAAAGTCTTGAAAGTCTTCAGCCACATGATGTAGTAAACATCATGCGTCTAGCAACAGGAAGGTAAAACATACGATACACTTTCTCTCCAATGGCATCAGTGATTTGTGTACTTTTCTCAACTTTTTCTGTGATTCACATTCTTGACACTGTCTGACTTGATGGTGTTGTGATTCTGATCCACCCACACAGCAAATGTATAGCTGAACTCAGAGTATAAAAAGTCTTGCACTTAAAGATAATTTCAAACACCCCCACATGCCCTGCAGCCATATAGTGGACACATAACTCTCCAGTCAACTCTTGTCAACTCCATATGTCATGAAAAATTCAACTCTCACTGCAGCAACCGGAAGACTTGCTGAACGTGTGGTACTCCAAACATAATAATACAAACTTCTATACTTGATAACATTATTGACCAAGAAGATCTGATAACAAAAGAAACTCTGTGCTTTCTGATTCTTTGGGAGTTTTTTTCCTTGAAAGAAGCAAACAGCTCTTTGAAATAAAGACCGGTCAGCCTCGACAACAAAGACATTTAAAGTCTGTAAGTTCTGTAAGAAACATGAAGAAGTGTTTGTTATTGGTTTCTGTCAGCACCTAGAAAGTGATGATGCAAACTCTGTCTCTAATTATGATAATTTTATAACGTATACATGGAAGGCATTATACAGTTTTCAGATGTTAACCATTTCGATGTGTGTATCCAAATGCATGACTGGACCTCTAAATTAATTCAGTGCTTTTTGGATACACATAGTTCTAAAGTTCGCTTCGATAGTAAAAGTTGACCTTCATCGTAGGGTTGGGGGAAAAAATTTAATTATTGCGATATTTTGCTTGGCAATATTGTATCGACACACAGATGACAAGTATCGATCTTTCAGTACATAAACTATTAACCACTTACAATCCGACAGCCCACCGGTGGGCCCGGCCAGTATTCTGTCTTTTAGAGGCTGTAGTTTACTCAGTTTTAAAGCTAGAGTGAAGATACTGGTATCATATGAAACTAGAAAAAACTAAAGAATCTATTCTATTCAAGGAAAAACTAGCAAGGCCATTTTCAAAGGGGTCCCTTGATCTCTGACGTAAAGATATGTGAATGCAAACTCTGAGATGAACGGAGTGAAAACTGTATCTATTAGATAAAACAGATGTTGACAAACTTCATAATTTGAGGTTGAAAATAGGTAATAAATTACAATATATCTTATCACAATACTCAGCATATGGCAAAATGTTTATTATCGCAATAAGATCGTATTGTGACTTAAGTATCGTGATAATATCGTAATGTGTTGCCACTGGTGATTCCTATTAGATATACTGTATGAGAGGAAAAGCCTGCATAATACAAGTTTATTAACTAAATTTAGCACAGCATATCCAGATATTTTCCCACCATCTGCTGAACGTCACGGTACTGGGTACAAAATGTTCATTGTAAAAAAGAGCGTTCTTTAATAATGTAAGTTCCTTGCTGGAATATCAAAGAGCAATTACATATTATTACAGGGAGAATATTTTGAATTATTCATTTTCAAGTTTGTACAATATCGTTATAAAACAACTTAAAGGTACAGTGTGTAGGATTTGGTGGCATCTAGTGGTGAGGTTGCAGATTGCAACCAAGTATCCCGCTGCTCACTCCTCCCTTTCCAAGACTGTGGTAACGTGAGCCGCCGAGTGCAAAACTGTTGTAACACTGTTCGGTCCATCCTTACCATAATAACACTACTTCAGGAGCAACGGAGGTCAGATGGCGGTACCACGGTTTTGCACGCTGCGGCTCACGTTACCACAGTTTCACAAGCGTGTCGCAGAACTACGGTGGCCTTCAGGTAACGTAAAAACGGGAAAGGCTCTCTCTAGAGCCAGTGTTTGCTTTGTCCGTTCTGGGCTACTGTAGAAACATGGCGGACTCTGTGAAGAGGACCCGCTCCCTGTGTAGATATGAAGGGCTCATTCTAAGCTAACGAAAACACAACGATTCTTATTTTCAGGTGACTATACACTAATGAAAACATGGTTATAAATATTATATTCCATCTCTGCTAATAGATCCCCTGAATGTTACACACTGTTCATTTAACATAAGTGGAAAATAGTTTGCTGCTCTCCGGTGGTTTAACTCATCTACAGCGCATTATCAGACAAGGCTCAATGACAAAATGTTATCTAATACTGTCTTTGTTGATAGAGAGAAAACTGTCCAGATTGTGTTCGCTCCTTCCCTCATTAACTGTCTACTTTTCTGAGTTATTTGGTCAGAGATGAGTGGTATTAAGGGCCGGGTTTAAGCGACCTACGCTGAAGACAAATACACCCTGTACAGTAAGAGGCTGCTTACATTCCCCTCCAAGCACTACTAATGTTTCTCTCTGTCTGACGCTGACATTATGCACAGTACAGCTCAAGCTGACACGTTCAACTCGGAGTGCCACGGACAGTGACCCAAAACCTGAGGCAACCAAAATGTGTAGACGATGTGAGATTGGAAGAGACACACGTCTGCTACAAACAAGGTCAAAAGCAAGGCGGGAGAGAGAGAAAAAGTGGGAGAGTGAAAGACGGATGTACCATCCTGTACCCTTCAGAATATCAGGTCATTAACCAGCTTGTCTCAGGCGGATTTAGCCAGACTACGTAGGAGGAGAGAGGCCTCTTCAACTCCAGCTACATTTGTGCTGTGGGGGCGGGGGCATTTACGTGCTGACAGCCCGTTCTCATTCCTAGAGCGTCAAATACCGATGCTTTGTCACGGCCATCAGCGTTTGATACCGCCGCACAAGGTACCCTGTAGCGCCTGTATGAGACACACCGGGCTTTCTATTAACTACACTGTAAACTCATCGATAGATTTAAGAGCGAAAAGACACACTACGGGCGAGTGGGCTTTCACCAGGAGACCGCTGTTCGTGTCCCGCGCGTTAAGTTTCACTTTCACGTAACAATCAGCTGTTCGTTCGTGTCCCGTACTCACAACATTCAGTTTCATTTTCACTTTACAAACATAGTAGTTTTAAACGCAACCATGTCGTTTTTTCCTAAACCTAAGTAAGTGGTTTTGTTGCCTAAACCTAAAGTGACGCCAAGGGGTGTGACGAAGCGCAGTGTGTGACGAGTTGAGATGAGAACATGTTGTTAGTGAGCTGACTCCAACCCTTTACCTAAAAGCATCAATACTACGGTGCAAATGTTCTGTGTCATAAGTAAATGTCTTAGATTTTGACTTAAGGAAAAGGACAGAAGCATTATCTATAAGTTGTATAAAAGTAGGCTAAAAGTATAAGATGAGCTACTTTATATACTGTTGGGTGCAACAGTCTATAATTGTAAAAGATAATTGTATTTTGTAGTTGAGTAGAAGATGAATAACATTAAATCACCACTAAATTGTACTTGTGTAGTTAATTGTACCAGTGCTTCCCTAATATCCCATGAGTACATGGGTCATGAGGTACTTCCAGTGTAAGCCTACAGGCTAATAATACAGTAGATGTAATGAGGAAATTGAGGGACTTTGTTGGTGTTTGTTGCTCTGATTAATTTGTGAATTGACTTGAGCTCTGTTATGTTCCTGTGTTGGAACAGCTGTTTCTCTGTGGCAACTTTTATTTGTCTTCCTGCTCGAGCCATTCCGCTTTTTTATTAAACACGTTGCATCTGGTTTACGTCACGAGGTGAGCGGTGAGTACGCAGGCGGGAATCAAAACACCACATGGTAACCAAAATGAGATAATCAACAGGAAAAGAACATATAGCTCTTAATGCAGTTATATTTAATATAATCTAACTTGTTTAAGATGTTGACAATTAACCTAAATATCACCTTACTGATGTTCTAACTGCATCATTAGAGTGAATTTAAACACACTTTGTGATGCAAGTGGACTCATAATTGACTGTAACTTGATGTGTGGGTCATCCAATGGGGCAGATTGCACAAGTCAAGCACAGCTCATCACGTTCAACATAATGTGTGTAGGTACGGTGGGTGGCTGTGTGGGTGGGTCAGCATGCGTAGTATGACTGTGTATATGTGTGCGAATATGGCTCGCTGTCAGTGTAGGTGGGTCGGCATGCACAGTATGATGGAGTGAGTGTGTTTGTGTGTGTGACTACTGCATGAGTGCAGGGTGGACAGCTAGATATACAAACAGACTGTCATTCTGGACGGCAGCCTGAGAGCTTCACCGGGAGATTTGCTAAAGAGAAACTGGAATTAAGAATCATTATGTGAGAATAGAAGAGTTAACAACACTAATCCAAAAAGTTATGGGGGAGAAAAAAAAAGCCAGAGTGTGTAGAATCCCATAGCTGAAAGTGTGTTTATCTCTCTCCCTTTTGACAAATGACATTCATTAAAAGAAAAGTTGAGAAAGTAAGAGAGAAGCTATTTTACTGCCACAATAAATTAATATGAAATTGTGCAGTACGGCAGGAGCCAACAGAGAGCTTTTGCCCGCGCTGAATACTATTTAGTCTCCGTCACAGGCCCTCTGTTTTCAGATAAAATGGGCTTTTAATTCAACATGTAATTTCCAGTAATTCCGCTAAATCTCCTCAGTCTTTGAGGGGAGAAATTGAGGTGACTCTGGGTTGATTTTTGTTCCCCAGCTGTTGGCAAGATTGAGCAAAACAGAATTGAGACGCTTTTCATTTTCGCTGTTGTTGTTCATTAGTTTTTCAGCACTCCTAATAGAGAACATGATATTTTGATTCTTTTCTGAATTAATTTGGGGGATCTAAAGACGTTCCACCCAGGACATGTGTTTCTGATAAGAGTGATTCTGTGATGTTTGGCTGCGTGTAATTGTGGACACATATGTGTGCATGTGTTTACAGATAGATGGTCTGAGAGTTAATGGCACTGGAGACACAGATGGAAAGAATCCGCCACGTGGGGAAAAGATGGCAAGAGATCAGGAGAAAAAGACGTGAGTGAGTGGGAGGTGTGGACGTTTAAACTGTGAATCACTGGGAAGGAGCGAGGGGTCTGCGTGACCTCTGATGACCCTTCACACCCATCTGCATGATGCAAAATCCCTCTGAGGGCTGTTGTTGGCCTTCATCACTTTTCTATTCGGCCAAATCAGAAAATACGGCATACCCACGAGACTCTCCCGCAAACTGGAGCCCAGATCAGTCAGAACTACAAATGGTGTCCATCATAGCATGATATTTAATATTGTATCGGTGTTTTGAGAGTTTTCTCTTACAATAAGTGAAAACACACGGAGGGATCAGGAGTTCTACTTGACAAAAGAAGAAGAAAAGAAAATCAATATGTTTCTTTCTTCTTTTTAATTAGCAATTGACTCTCAAATTACCCCCAAAATACCCCACAGATTCATCATAATCTAAAGAAATAAAAATTTCAGAAGTGTTTGTTGTCATCCCAAATCAGACATTCAGAAGACATTTTCATTTACTCATATCACCATTAATGATTTCTCTGTAATAAAAGGGTCCACCACATAATACTGAAGCAGCAGAAAAACGTGTTTTAACCTCCTAAAAAAATCGATAGCAGTTTATGTGTACGCTATAATCAGAATATTTTCACAACTGTACCTTGCCATCAGACAGACCTTCCCAGCGGGGAACTGAAGCCGTTATATCGCTCTCTTCAAAGCCACCAGACCAGACTCCATTCACAAAAACAGACATTTTACCTTGCAGACAGACACAGGAGTTGTGTGATTTTCGGATCGAACTAACGTGGCGTCCACAAAGCAGCTCATTGCTTAGCTTAGTGCCGGTACTCCTGTCTGCTTCTCCAAACTGGGAGCACGCCAAAAAGTATGCATTTAGTCCCTTATTCCTGTTGTCGGTAACCACACTTTCCTTCTGAGTCTTAATCTTTCTACTTTTCAACCTCATTTAGAACCTGTTTCTGTTTTTTAGTCGTTGCCTGTTTCTACCTCTGACTCTGTCTGTTCCAGAGACTCTTTTCTGTCTCTCAGCCCAACCCTGTATCAGACTCTGCTCCCGTCTCCCTCTCAGACCCATTCCCTGTTATCTTGTGAGCTTGAGATAGATATAATTTACTGCATCAGGGCAATTAAGATTGTGTCTGGTAATTTAGCAGTTAATCATGGTTTTGAATGCATCAAAACTTTCTGGCTCTGTTTATGTTGTGGTGAACATTAAAATCTTGCCCCTCTAACACCCTCAAAAGATTTTTTGCAAACACGGTTTGACACAGGTCTACTGTTATTGCACCAACTATTAAAAGAAGATTCTTGACTCAGCGTCTCCTGATAGACAGAGGAGGAGAGAACTGTGGGGAAAGAGGTCAGAGGCGTTGTTTTGGCTGCATTCAGCAGCCTCATAAATCAGAGGCTGTATAAACTGGCTTTGCTGAGAGAAGGACACAGAGGCGTCTGTTAGCTCCCTGGATCAAAAGCAGGCAAACAGAAATAAGTGCTGTGTTTGTGTGTGGCTGCTTGTGTGTGTGTGTTTATGTTTAAACATGCTTGTATGTGTACATATGTATACTTAATTTCCCCACAGGGATCATTAAATCTCAGCTTGGCATACGGTATCTGTGCGATGTGCATACGTTTGTGAATATGTATGCAAATGTGCATGTGTGTATATTTATATGAACGTGTTTATAATGCGGATATCCGGATGATCTAAGGCAGGGGTTTTCAAAGTCTCACACTGAGCCTGTTTGTATTGTAGCCATGGATGTACAGACATCTGTCACTGGATTACTTCAATATGGAAGAAAACTTAAAAACAGGATGATTCTCAGGCAAGTTCAAGCTTTGTTAAAGCAGCCCATTCGCGTATGAATGACACGCTAATGTGCAAGTCATTTAGTGTGCAATAAGAAGGCCTTTCTTGTGTTTGGCGTGTCGTTTGCACGACATATAGTCTGTACTGACCGCAATGTAAACGCATCTACGTAAATATGCCACACTCAGAGCTAGTGACGTTGAATAAGAGCTGTCGAAAAGGATTGAGAAACGGACTTCGATGATAGATTCAGGAGGCCTTATCACCTCATAAGAGGAGCAGGTCAAGGATGAGAAAGGCACAAAAGAGGAAGATGGACTGCAACAGGTCCATTTTGCCACAGAAAGCCATGAAAAAGGCAAAGAATCAGAACCAAATCATTATAGAAAGTGACAAAGAAGAGGAAGAACCGGAGCAGATCCTTGAGACAGAACCAGAGCTGGTCATTGGTTGTTCGGCGGAGAAAGACCGCTTATGGCGGGCGGGTGGTGAGATGGATGGGTCCAAAAAAACAACTTTCAACCAGGAGACCGGTGATAGAGACTGGTGTTTTGTTTTGTGAGTTAAGTTAGTGACGTTTGTGACGTGATTTCTGTACTATACTCCATATATATTTGACTTAGTTTACATATTTTAAGCCTAACCATGACGTTTTTCCTTAACCTAACTAAGTGCATACGTTACCATAGTTTTGTTGTCTACAAATGACACGTGAAAAGCCTAAAATGTGTCCTCGTGACATGCGGAATGTCCGTGTAATGTTGTGCAATTTATACGCCTTCCCGTGAGTCCGGGTTGGTTGTGTACAGACTGGTAATGATAATAGTAATCATACTGTTATGATATCAAAAATGAATAACACACAGATGTGTCCATAGTGTGTAAGTTGGATTTCACAGCCACATTTAGTGCAAATTTACTTTTGGTTTGCTGGGAATAGCTTTCATGGTCCACACTCAAACCAGATGATGGATTCAGAGGCACCTTGCACTCCGTGAGGAGGAATCCCGTATAACGCTTTAAGCCCGTCCAGTGATGTAACTTTGCTCCACTCTCAGTGCCTCTTTTCTTTTTGAGTTTCTTTGCTGACACTAAAGATTTTCTTTGTTGCACTAATGACCTTTTTTCCACTAATAAGGCACTGTGGGGATGACCCTTAGCCATGGATTTGATCCCTCAGTTTCATTCTCATGTGGTTCAAATTACAGAGAAAACAACACGGTGGGTTGTTTCTCAGCTCAAAGGAAGTGATGCCTGCAGTCATGTCCTGCAAGAGCGTGGCTGTAGACATGACCTATAAAAAAGTTCTGGGCTGACCTGTGGTAGCTTAAAATTAGGAAAGCGGCATGTCAGAGACTCTGCAGTCTGACAGCTTGTACCACTCTAGGAGCAGCAACCCCCCTGAGATACTGAACTTTTTGTTCATGACAAAAGCCTGTGAGGAGAGATGAGTGATTCACATTTCAACCCACAACATTTGCAACTCTGTCTCCTAGAAATTATGTTTATATAGTACTAAATTGTTTACCCAGTCATGTCAAAAAATTTAATTGTTGCCTGGACAATGTTCAGAGACCCCATTTTTTGAGTGAAAGAAGCACTAAACATTTATTTACAGCACTAATTTTACATTGTGGTTTTGGTTAAATGTTAATAAACTCGTTGTGTCTCAGGTCTCAAGACTACGATCTTTCCGTAACCTTAATCATAACCAAAAGTTGAATAATGCTATAGTCCCTGTGAGCCGATAATGTATTGCAAGATCAGATATTTTGGCGGCAAACAACTGAAACGTGTTGTCAAATAACATCTTTCTGAATCAACATTTTTGCAACTTGCCAGATACATTAACGTTTCCTCATTATGTTAATAGAAAATGTAATCTGGCCAGCAGTATGTTTCTAGGAGACATCGTTGGAATTTGAGACCTGTCTATTGCAACCTGATGAAAAAGTATCATTTGATCATGACGAACAAAAGACGACCTACCGTGTTTTACATAATTTTGATGATGACCTTGAAAAAAAAGCCATAGTGTAGTAAGTCGTAAAAACTCATTGTATAATATGTTGAACATTTCTGAAAAAAAGTCATAGTATAGTTTGTCGAAAAAAAAAAAAAAAGTCATAGTATGTCGAAAAAAGTCATAAAAGTCATGGTATAGTATGTCGAAGAAATAAAAAAAAGTCATTGAATAGTATGTCGAAATAAAAATAAAAATAAAAATATCATAGTATAGTAAGGTCGAAAATAAAAACAAAAAGTCATTGTATAGTACGTTGAAAAAAAGTCACAGGAAAGTATGTCAAAAAATAAAAAAGTCATAGTATAGTAAGTCGTAAAAACTCACTGTATAGCATATTGAATTTTTTTTTAAAAGTCATAGTATAGTATGTGGAAAAAAGTCATAATATAGTATGGCGAAATTAAAAAAAAAAAAGTCAGTATCGTGTGGCGAAAAAAAAAAAAAAGTCATATTGTATGTCGAAAAAAGAGGCATAGTATAGTATGTTGAAAAAATACAAAAAGGCATTGTACATTATGTCGAATTTGTTTTTTAGAAAGTCATAATATTCTATCTTGAAAAAAAAGTCACAGTATAGTTTATAGGAAACAATAGTAATAGTCATATGGAATAGTTCAAGGTCATAGTTTCAAGTTCTTTATTGTCATATGCACAACAAATACAGAGAAGCAGTTATAAGCAATGAAAATTGCATCCTTGAAACAATGCTTAATAATTATGTATAAAAAGTAAACCATGCAAGTAACAAAATGGGAGTCTAAGTACAAAAATAGTCCTAATTTAAAATATAGGGATAAAATATAACTTGGATAGAATTACATTTATTAATTTTTTTGTTGTTGTTGTAGGCTGGGGTGATTGGGGTCCCTGAAAATCCTGTTGAACATCTTCCTACACTGTTGGCTGTAGAGGTCCTCCATGGATGGCAGCTCTTTTCAGGTGATGCAGCCGGTCAGGATAACCTTGTAAAAGTGTCCTGGAGTCTATGTTGAACCTTCTCAGCCTGTGAAGAAGAGCCGTTGTCTCGGTGATGGTATCTGTGTGGCGAGTCGATGCAAGGTCCTGAAAAAAAGCAGTATAGCATTTTTTACCGACTTTTTTTCCCGACATTTTTTAGATTTTTTTTTTCAGACATTTTTCAGATAATTTTTTTCAGACAGACGAAAAAATAAAATATATGGTGTATTTTGTTGAAATAAAAAAATAAATTAAAAGTCATATAGTTTGACGAAAAAAATAAAAAATGTCATAGTATAATATGTTGAAAAAAGTCATAAGTTATAGTATAGAATATAGCCCCCCCCCTCAAAAAAAAATTGTATTGTATATCTAAAAAAAAAAAAAAAAAAGGTCATAGTATAGTTTGTTGCCATTTTTCTAAAAAGTAAGAGTAGTTTATCGAAATTAAGTCATATGTCATATGTCGTATGTTGAAAAATTTAAAAAGTCATATTATATAGTTTTTTTTCAGATCTTTTGTTTCGGACATTTTTCAGATCTTTTGTTTTGGATTTTTTTCAGACTTTTTTGTCCGACATTTTGCAGATCTTTTTCTCAGAATTTTTTTGTCCGACATTTTTCAGATCTTTTTTTTCAGACTTTTTTGTCCGACATTTTTCAGATTTTTTTTGTGGAAATTTTTCAGATTTTTTTGACATTTTGATATTTTGACATTTTGACATTTTCTGACATTTTTCAAATCTTTTGTTTCAGACTTTTTTTGTAGTAGTTAACTACTTTATATATATATATATATATACACAAATAGAGTCATATTCTCTTAATCAAATTCGTTCTCCTTTTTCCCAGAACTTCATCTTGAACAACGTCTTGTAAAACATATCAAATCATCAACCAACTTTTCAAATGGTTATTTTCAGAAAAGTTTAAGTATAAATTTAAAATTAAATTAAATTAAATTTTATTTTTTTGTCCAACACTAATTTGAGATATCTCTGGTATGCCTCATCTGTGCCGTAGCTTGTTTGCATGCATCTACTGTACTACTAGGCTACATTATCAGTTAGCAACAACATCAGTGAGTGAGTGAGTGTCACAGTGAGTGAGTGTCACAACTGCCTTTTGTACCTTGCTGGTATAGAGAGTTATGGTTTTATTACATTCATCCTAAACTCCTTATACCCATGGCTTATATCTCATTTCTCTTCATCCTTGTCAGTGATATAGGAAATGTGATATACTACAGCCTATGGAGTCACTGCGTCAATATAATGACACTCAGTTTTTCATTTCACATGATATACTCTTCAAGTGACACTAAATCAGAGAGCGATGATTATATTTTACCACTCAGTTGAAATCCTTGATAAACACACAAATAGCACTGACTAGTAATACATTGTGGTTTTCCTCCGCAGTCTAATGACATCACATACATATACGTGTTTCATATCACTTCCTTAATAATACATATTTGCCTTTATCCATGCATTTTTAGGTGCTGTGTGAGCGCATGTTGATAGATGGTTACGGGTGTTTCAGGGTTTCACTCAGCCTTGCCAAACATATTCTTACTCTGCCTTCCAAAGCTAGTAATAAAAACAATGTGTCCCTGTTTTGTTATTTCTGTCATCATTTCCAAATCACCATATCTTTGCTTTTTCTACAGCGAATAATGTTGTTGTTGAATTAAATTCTACTGAATCCATCCCGGAAATTTGAGGTAATGTGAGACAAAGAGAATCTTTTTTAATTTGTTCACCTAATGCATTTCTACCAGTCGAAATTCTTATCATTTAACTAAATAAAGATTGCCTCCAGCATGGTTTGCAGAGTCACAGAATGAATGGGTGGATGTAGAAGGGTAACATGAGCTTTAGATGTGTGATAGTGTGCGTTAATGTGCTCCTGTTCATGTTTGATTAATGACCCAATCTCACTTTATTGTAAATCAGGTCAGCACTGCTCACAACTTCCACTGTCCTTTTATTTCCCAACCAAAATCAGCACTGGCTGTTCCTCCTCCTACTCGCAAATGACTCGGGCGCCTTTGATTGCGACAGTTTACGTTAAGGTTCTGATATTCAAATTCACAGACAGGAAGAGACACTGATGAGCCCATTGGATGAGTAACAGGATGGCGCTGTGGCTCATTTTGGAAAGCAAGCTGGTGCCATTAACAATAAACTCCGGTAGCGGTTGCATGATAAAGCTATTTAACCAAACCACAAGCACAAAACCTCCCACGGCTTTAAACCTTAAACACATCATACCCCTGTCTTGATTGCGTTTTCTCTATAAAGTTGATTTTCTGATAAATAAAGTGTTACAAGGAAAAACCGCATATTTGTAGGATTACATCTGAGGTTTGTGAACTGTTGAATATCCTTTTTTGTAAATATGCTGTTGGAGTTCATCGGTCTGTGTGTATTTTCATTGACATTTTTTATGCAAAAAGCAATTTCAATCTCTGGTTTATTTTGGCACATTATGAGACAAAATATTAGTTCATTGACTGCATTGTCTCCGTTCCCTCACTGACTGAACCAAGCCAATCCAAGCAAATAGCTCTGTGTGCCCATGAAGATGACTTCGGAGGGGAAATTTCTGTTGGTAAGCCACATGGCTTTTTGTAAGCTCGGAGACATCATTTAACCGCTTAGAGACGGGGTCAGCCGCTCCACTGTCCTCCTCATGTGGCTGAGAGAGGCCAATCAGACTGTCATTACTCTGCTGACAGCATGTGTTTGCTGTTCGGAGAGCAACTGCAGGGCACTCTCCTCCGACTCCTCTCCTCCCCACATGTTTTAGATGAGCAAGTACAATAAAACTCTTGCTCTTTTTCTCTAAGTTATGTAAGAGCTGGACAAAATTTACTGCCTGTTGCACATATCATCCAAGAAAACAATACCTATTTGCTTGATTGTCTGTATATATATAACCAAAGTTCTCTCTTTATAAATTCCACAATAATACTTTTACCATCTGCAGGATTAAAAGCCATCCAACTGGCATGCGTACATGGCCATTTATCAACAATATGCTTATGATTCAATAATGTTAATACTGAATCCATCTTCTTTGGCAGCTCTTGGCCAAAAGGTCCGACTGAGTCAACATCCACGGGAAAAAAGAAACCTCTAAGTAACAAGAGAAAGGACTTTATTTGTCTTTTAAAATGTCTTGGGGACACGGGTGATGAAACCATTAAACGGTTATGGGAGACGCAACCCCGCTGACACTGATGGCATCAGAGATTAGTGGGAGGGGAACACAGCGGGGACATGCCGCGTAAAACTCAACCCACCCCCTGAAAGCTCTGCTGTTGACACTGACGTACCCGAATAAGGGGAAATCGAGTCCCTGAAATTCCACTCCATCCACCTCTCCTCCCCTCTCTCTCTCTCTCTCTCTCTCTCTCTCTTCTCAGCCTCTTTTCCCTCAGTCAATCAGGATGGGGTCCAAGTCTCCCCACAATGGCCACCACCAGCACCGCTCACTGTTCAAGCTACCATTTCCAGCCCCATTCTCCCGCTGACTAATTAGTGTTATGGTTAGTTAGCATTTTTGGCAGGCCGGGGGGTTCCCTGTGACATTATGTCTAAAGCACTTGTCAAAACAGCGGTTGGAGGAGCCGCGCTGGCCTGCCGACTGGGGAGGCTGAGGCAGCGGCTGGTGGAGGTGGAGGGAGGGAGCCAGGGAAATTGCGGGTGGGCGAGAGAGAGAAGGGGAGAGAGCCTGGCGTCTCAGGCAAAAGGCCCTGACAGCTCCAGTCTCCAGGCTCTCTGCCCACAAAACAGCAGCGGGGATCAGAAAGACAGGCAGCATTAGCCGAGCTTGGCTGGAGCTAACTGCAGTATGCAAACATGTGCTCGCTGCCCAGAAGAAATCCTCTCCTCTCCCTACAAATCAGGTTGTAGATGTTCATGTATTGCAGAGCACAAGCTTGGCTGCTGTCGTCATTTGGCTGTAATCTCGCAGACTGTAGGAAGCAAAACAACGTTGGAGGAATGTATTACAGCGAGCTTCTCTCTTGTCTTCTTACTTATATTTCTCCTGTTACTTAATCTTCCTCCTTGCTACTTCTTCTGTTTTTCTCTCATATTCTTCCTCATTTCTTTCTCCTATCTTACGCTTCTTACCCCAGCCGTACCCCCTGCTTACTGCCCATTTACCTCTGATCTTAACTGATCCCCCACTGATAAGCTATTACTCATTTCAAAAGGGAAACCCCTGTGTAATATGGTATAGTGTAGTGGCCTCTAGAGTGAAGACAGTTTACGCATTCCCTCATACAGACAGTTAGGATTTTAAATAGAGGTAACATTTAGACTTCTTGTACTATATATCAAGTTGTGATTGCGCCCTCCCCTGGTTTGGAGGAATGGAGTAGATTTTGATCTAAAATCCAAGAAGTATGCAGCAGGAAATGCACTAATGTGAAAAAAAAGTACAGCTCGGAGCAATAAGAAAAGGATAAAAAAATCCCAACCCAATACATAATAATGCGTAAACACAACAATAAAACAATCAAATTCATAAAAAGACAAGAATTAGAAGTTTGACTATAGAAGACAGCCAGGGAAAACGAGCAAAATCCACCTCAAAAAGGTATTTCCATCATTGTGTTATGTTTATGCTTTCATATTTAAATGGACTGTTTGTAACTTTCTAAGCGTATAAATATAGCGGGTCGGGACACATGCGCGTTCGCATATGTGCCCTCGCGTGTGGCCGCTGTCTCGTCTCCTCTGCCTGCTCGCCTTCACTCAGACAGCGCGTGCGTTCTCGCGTACTCGCTCCACCTCTAGACGTGAACGCGCGCTCACTCCACACTGCAGAGGAGTTAGTTTAGCTCTGAGAATATCTAGTGAATGTACAGTGGACGTTTGTGCAGAAATAACTGCTGCAGCTCCTCCAGACCAGCAGAGGTTTCCCGTGTCTTGTGAAGTAACGGTGCTCCGCAGAGAGAAAAGTTACCGTCTCGTTACCGACCGGTTGCCGGTGTCTTCCTGCTCTCTTCGGCTGCGGGCGGAGGGAGATGATTTTCTCGCTGGGGAGCCCCGCTGCTGAAGCCTGCGCTGAGGCAGGAGAAGCAAACACAGTATCAGCAGTGATTCATGGAGAGACCTTCGTCTGGTCGGCTAACATTACTGCCAAGCAGCTGAAATATAGAGTGATATTGTGCTCTTAGGTGACGAGTGTCGCCTCACTGTTTTGAGCGATGCTCGTTCATGTCCATTTAGAGCGAGCACAAGCGCGAGCCCGACGCTGACTTTCGTTGATTTCACGGCCACAGGTGTCGCTGTTAACAAGCATTTCTGAAAGTTAGAAATAGTCCCTTTAACCAATCAGTTGTTTGGTCTAGAAGAATGTCAGAAAACGGTGAAAAATGTTGATCAGTGTTTCTCAAAGCCCGATATGTCCTGAAATGTCTTGTTTTGTCCACAACTCAAAGATATGTTGTTCACTCGCATAGAGGAGTAAAGAAACCAGAACATATCACATTTAAGAAGCTGGAATCAGAGAATTTTTTTTTTTTTTTAATTAGTCAAATTGATTAAATTGGCGATTAATTCAATATTTGACAACTAATTGATTAATTATTGCAGCTCAGCCTTTTATACAAGTACCTGCTGTAGACTAGAGTACGTACACATGCAGCTAGTTGCAGTTAGCTTGAGCATTACGGGATTCAGAAGGTCACGTGATTGGGGTAACAAACAACTATCATTATTAGGGTGATTTTTACACTCCATGCCATGATGTCATCACAGCCACAATCCTCCGCCAGCACTTAACCGCCCCAAATACGACCCCTTATCCCTTAACCCCCCATCCTGCCCCCCCCTTCTCCTGAGTCCGGTATTTATTTGAAAAGTACAGTCTACTCTCGTTGATTTATGGCTTTTAAACAGGAGGGTTTATGGTATCCCTGCCAGTTAAAGGCTCCCAGGGTTGCAGTTTTTTTGGCTGGAAGCTAACTTTCTGGCAGTCAAGAAGACCATTACTCGTCATCTTTCCACACAGCGCAGAGCATTCACAAGTTCACGTTCTCAGACCAACCTGTGCATACACTTTCCTTTCGTTTTCCATCCCGCACAGGATGCAGACTTAAGTACAAAGTACTGTTTCCTTTTGAAATCCCTTCGCAAGCCCTTCCTTCTTCCCTCTGGATATGGATGGTGGTGATATTGAGCTCAGGTTTTTCTCCAAGTCCTCATCATGAGTGGAATTAGAAAAAGGAGGACGGCTGCATATCAGCATTTTCCATCCGTGACTCGCAGTTTGATTTCACACCACACACTGTTTTACTAAACACACCTACTGGGCAGAGGGCAGGAGCCAAAAAGCACTCATGCATTCTGATTCAGACTCGCTTGTTTGTCCATCCATACATCCATACATACACACAGCACATACATACATACATACATCCGCTGCTATATTCCCATACTCCAACGTCTTCTAGCTGCAGACTCTGTTACAGTCGAATCCATCCGTGATGCAGAGGCTGTTGGTGAGCTCCGCAGGGCAGAGGAGCTTATCAATAATGCAGCAGAGAGAGGCCCATGGCTGGGTATGGAGGAAAGGAGCATCTGCCCCCGGGGCTTGGAGGTCTGGTCAGACCCTGCAGGCAGAATGATAGGCCGGTGCCCTCAGGGCCACCGACACCAGCATCACCACGAGGAAGCCTATAGTGAGAAGCCCTGCTGTTTGGATTAGCCCTGCCAGACTTGGTGTGTGTGTATGTACTGTATGTGTATTTCTGGATGTGTTTGTTTTTTTGTGTGTGTAGGACCAGGGTGCTAAAAGAACTGTGTACTATCAGTAACCATTAGCACCTCTGATTATTATCGCTGTGGTTTAATGCTCAGCGGCAGGCTGAGATGTAGATAAATAAACATAAAGGCTGATAGCAGCAGATACGCACGGATGAGTGAAGCTTTCTTGGAACACTTGGCCTGATATTTTACCAGCCAATTTCAACCACTGTGTCACTGCACAATGTCACACAGCACGCTGAAACCCTTGGAAAATTCATCGTCATATAGTGTAATAGCTCTTTTGATCTAATTTCTTTTGATAAAGCAGCTTAAAATACTCTGGATATTCTCAACTACTTCAACTATCGTGATGCACGCAACCCCCCAATAGCCAAACAGATTCAAAGTGGCCATAAATCACTTGGAAATAAGCGTTTTGATTTCCCCGTACCCACCGTGTTGCACACTAACGAGACATCTCCACAAACAGAAACACGATCTACCCTTGACGTTTCCAAAAAGGAAAACCCCAATTCCTCCAATACCAGAGCTCCGCCGGGTTATCTTACTGAGGTTCCCTGCTCCGTGTGATTGCTGCTAGCTGTGATTATGTCCAACACTAACCAGGATCAGGCTGTCCACAAGATGGTTGCGCGACACCGATGTGGTTTGGAACCGTACTCCTCTCGAGAAGCCTTGCCTGGGAAGTAACCCCGCCACCACAAGTCCTTCCTCACCCCACTCCCATACTGTATATCACCAAATTACAGAAACGCTCCTGTGAGTGCGAGGGCATGTTTGAGCGCCAGACATTCGCAGTTCAATCTCCGTCTCTGACACCACTGTTGGGGTGAGGGATGGTGGGATTTGATTTAAAGCTGCAGGTGGTTACAGTGCAGCGGCTGTGGAACACATTATCGCCGGGGTGATCCTGCTTTAGCTTCCCATCTCCACATGTCCCCTCCTCCCACCAAGCAGAATGACATTTATAGGGTCCCGTGCAGTGGTCTGTGACCGTGAAAACCATCGTTGTTCTTGAACGCACATCCCACCCTTCCTGCTCCATAGCATGTCAGTCAGATAGTGGAGAATGTGGGGATGGAAAGTCTGCAGGGCAGAGCAGAACGCTTGACTGACTTGTGTGCTTGGTCTGCACTAACTCAAAATATGAAAATGTGGGCTGCGAATTGATTTTACATGACCTACAGACCTACAGAAACAAGTATGCAAATTATTCTACTTCTGTTGTGTTCTTCTATGCTACAGTCTTTTCTATTCTGTTCAACATAAAAATAGACTCCCTTCACAATGATGTATTTACTTTATTAAGATCCCATTACGAAATAAGACAATCACCATTACTTGGTAATCCATAATAATTAAATGTGATGTCATCTTTGTGATGCTTAAAACCACTATGTGTTGAATTTTTTTCTATGTAAATAAATAAAATAAATAAATGAATAAATAAATAAATAAATAAATAAATAAATAAATAAATAAATAAATAAATAAATAAATAAATAAATAAATAAATGAATGAATGAATAAATGAATGAATGAATGAATGAATGAATGAATGAATGAATGAATGAATGAATGAATGAATGAATAAATAAATAAATGTATAAATAAATAAATAATCCCTGTCTAAATTGGTCAGTACATGTGTTGCTTTCAGCCCTTAATTGTCATTGTCCTCGAGTTGGATCCACAGGAGGGAGAGGGGTATTGGTATAATATTGCTGTCTGCAACTGTGTCTTTTCTGATACCACTACTGTTGGGCACCAAAGCCTGACATGTTTAGATCTTAAACACAGTGGATCTGTCGTACAGTAGCCAGTGTGGGGAGTAGTTGCCCTACACGCAGCGACGCTACTAGTTTAAATACATTTCTCTGTAGCGGTCGGGTAACATAGATTTGCTTAAAGATCCCCTCCATGCATGTAGTGTTTCCCAAACCTTTTTTCTGGGGACCTGCCTTTTAGAAATGACAAACCATCTTGACCCGATTCAGAATGGGCCTTATATCTATAAATCGTGAAAGGAGCAAATTTGTACGTAAATGAACGTTCCTGACCATTTTTTTCTGCCATTTCCGCATCACCTTATATCATCTTGAAAAGGTAAACCAGCCATTTATTAAGAGATTTGACAAATCACAACCATGTCTCATTGAAAACATATACACACGTTAAGTACTTAATAAATGAGACCAAGTAAATGCATTTCGGCAAAGTTAACAGGCTCTCGTATTTTTCCTCTCATCAATAAAACAAATTGAATGTACGCTAGCCTTTCATATTCAATGTTATAAGTAGCTACATTATCAGAACAATATGAACATTCAGGCTCCCTCATGTGGCTCAAAGGTGAACTGCAGATATAAATGTTTAATAAAAGACGATGGAAGAAATTCTGCAAAAATTGAATTGGCGAACCAGTCTTTGGGAATCACATTTTTAAGGTATAAAAAATAAAATAATAATGAATAAATAAATTATAATAACAATAAAAAAACACTGCTTTGAGTAATGGTTTTGAAAAAGTTCAATTAAAAATTCCTAAAATTACATTTACTCCTCGTTCATTGAACAATTCAAACGTTTACCTGCTGTAGACAACTAACAAGATGTCTCCTACTTCACTGATAACTTATAAACTCATTCATAAAATCTTGTTGGTGTGTAAATGAGATTTAAGGTGAGCACAGAGAAACTTTCCATCTTCAAAATATGAATGTGAAAAAAATAAACTATATCATTCTACACAGTGAAAGTCTGACAGTAATTAATATCATTATAGTGACGAGTTTTAGTATTATGCCGGCAATACTTTTGTCTTCAGGCAATATTTGCCACCTAACTATTACATTTTACCAATTTGCAATGAAATACAAATGTATTTTTCTGTATTTAAATAAGATAGAGACCCTCAAAACCATTCAGCATGAAAAACATGAAGAGACATAACTTCTTTTCACTGCATGTTAACCTGTTCCATGACTTTGTGACCATAGGGCGGCTGTTGCTCATTGGGTGGAGTGGTCGCTTTTAACCGCAAGGTTGGCGGTTCCAACTGTCTGCATGTCCCTCAGTGAGACACTGAACCCCAAGTTGCTTCACAGCAGCTGCTGCTAAGGATGGGTTAAATGTCATGTATGTACCTGTATGTATATGATGAATGTAATAAAGTGGCACAACCTTCATATTATGACTTATGTTTTTGACTTAGAATAATATTTGAAAAATGTTGCTCTGCATGGGAATTCATAGTAAAAAGAAGATTTGAGGACTCCGCTACCAAATTAAATGATTTAATGAGAAGGATGTTGTTGTTTTTTGAGAGAACATGCACTTCAAAGAGCATACGTAATGGAGAGCCAGCAAGTCGAGCTTGTAATATTTCCCATTTGCTTGTAAAACGGGGCAGATAACAAGTTGATATGGAATCAAAGCGAGTTGCTGTTACTTGTAAGGGAGAAAATAGAGGAAATGTGGGGGGAAATGAGGGTTGTGGAATGTCTGGCTTTGTGTGTGACTGGTGGGCTGGTTGGTTAGCTGGTTGGCTGGCTCTCTAAATGTGGCTTTTCATGGATATTTATACATACAAGTCCTAAAAAGACGCCCAAGAAACCGCCGTCACTTGCCTCAGCACCCCCACCACCACGCCCCTATAGCAGACGCATGGTTGCATGGCAGACAAACATATTCCCTATATTCTTCCCATTATGACACGCACATATACATTAACATACACGTAAACATATTCAGCAACCACTCAACTCTTCACACACACGCGGGACTGATAAACCCCAAAGTGCTCCTTTATCGTTTGCAGATATTTATTTTACACTGTTTATAGTTCTATATGTCAAAATCATGGGGGAAAGTGTGATCCAACATGTTGATTCAGGAGAACATTTACATAGGCCGCTCTCTTTCCTCTTGCTTCTTTGTCTCCCGGTTTCCCTCCCTAACCAGAACCACATTGACCCTGCCTTTGAACACGGCACACCGAGAGCACATCTACGTGTAGAAATGAACCGAGTGGGTGCATGCGGAGCTGGGCCGAAGCCAGGCTAATAACTGTACCATATTAACAGGTCACAGAAAAGCCATGTTTTTACATGTTGTGGGCTGAAGTCAAATAAACTAATGGTTTGCCATAAGCTTTGCCTGGTGCTCTGAATGATTACCTTGTCAAAATGACTTGGGGAGCGTATTCATCCCGTCGCTGATGAGGGGCTGCGTTGAGGTTCGCGCCCCTCATTCTCAGCATGTTGTAAGTTAACTGCAATTACCTGGATGGTTCTGGTTAATTTGACAAGAGCAGAAATGTTTCTAATGCAAATATATGCGATTTCCCACAGCGACCATCCAGCAGTCTTCTGTGCTGAGAAAAGGGAAATGTTTGAAACAGGATAGTGCAACAAGAACAGCTTAAAGCGGTAATAAGTAGGATTTATACAGCCCCGTAGAACCAAATGAACATACTATATCTATATAGATTCGGGTTGTTGATCAGTTTTTCTGATTTAACCGTTAACTCACCTGAGACTTTGTAACTGTAGATCCATTCCAGTACAATGTGCACGTCAATTCATTTTATTTTGCTGCTGAAGGTGCTATAAAGCTACAAAGTATGTTTTTAGTAAGTAAAAAAGTTGTTATTCACATATACACATATTTCTTTCCTTATTCATCATTTCATTTTTGCATTCTGCAAGTTTATTTCCAAACAGTACTGACCTAATAACACAAGCAGAAAGACAACATACTTTGTTGACTATTCAAAAATGCATTTTTTTGTATTACTGTTTTTAGCAAATATAGTCAATACGCTGATTTTAAGATTAATAGTGTGGAGAAGGATTCTCCTGGGAAAGTCAGGTCAGCATTGTTGATGAGCCCAAAGTGACTGTCATTCCAAGACATTTCACATAAAAAGCTTACTTCTCAAATTAAAAATCAGCAGCATTATCATCATGTTAAAGCACAACAAATTAGCTCTTACTGTAAGACGTTTCTATAAGATCACAGCTCTGTTGTACCTTTGTTCAAATGAGTTTACTGTTTGTCCAAGTCAAATTTATACCACTGTAAGTAGAAAAATGATCTATCGGTTAGCAGTTGCAAATAGAGGGCATTAATTAAGTTGTTTTGTCCTTAAAGGGATAGAAAAATTGTGTTTTGAAGTGGGGTTGTATGAGGTACTTGTCTATAGTCAGTGTATTACCTACAGTAGATGACGGTCGATACGCCCCCAGTTTGGAGAAGCAGACAGGAGTACCGACACCGGAGCAAAGCAGTGTACTGCTATGGACGGGGCCGGCAGAAAAACTTATTTTAGCCACCTAAAAGAAAGGTTCACCTAAAAAAAGTGTTATCCGTTTTAGTGTACTCTATATCCAGCATATTTTTATATTTCATATTTTTACCTCATACAACCCCACTTCAACACACCTGAACTATCCCTTTAAAGAGAGAGCAAACTATGCACACGCACACCAAACACTTGATTCAATTATGCATGCAGTACAGCATTAGTAGATTTGGTTCACCTATTTTTCCCTAATCAAAAGAAGTGAACAGGTAGGGATCATGGGGACATCCCTCATAGCTGGATTGACTGCTCAGAAGCTGTGACTTTTTTGTTTGAGGGTCAGTCGCCTTCGACCAGTAAATGTTCCCTTTGGGATTTTGATTTTATTGTGTAGTCTACAACAGCGCTGTTTCCTTCCTTATAGAGGTCAAAAGTTGGACCAACAACAGCCAACACGCAGTGAGCACGTAATGCTTGTATCACGTACATGTTTTTGAATTTGGGTTTATTTGTGACTGGTGCAGGAAGAGGTATAGCTACCGGCGGTGCACCAAGTCCAATTGTGTAACAGTGCATTGGTAGTTTGATGGTTGTTGTCTCTGAGGGAAAGCACACACTCATACACACACACAGGGCTTATTCTGAATCCCTGAATGTTTATTCCAACCCTTCTCCGCTCTCAGTTCTTTTAATGCACGTTGTCAAGAAACAATAAAAGTTTAAATCCAAACAGAGCCTGCGCCTGGAGGAAGGTAATGGGAATCATTAGAGGACATCATTGTTCAATATTTATGTGTGGGTGTGTGTGTCTGTTTTTGTGCATCGGTAATAACTCTCATACAGTACACGTATTGGACTGCGATGCATGTGTGGGCCTCGGTCACGTTGACACACATGCACAGTTTACATGCATCTGCTGCACAATCTCTCTGTTTACAGGCACTTAAAGAGAGAACGGTGTCCCCGAGTTCCAGCCGTTACTCATAGCGTTAGAACTCTTTAATAGGAAACCGAGTGAGATTTGGCTCGGTGGAGACTCACGCACAGACAATAGTGCATTGATGCTAGCGCCGTGTCACTCCTACCTTCTCACTCCCTCTGCGCCTTTAGGTGCTGACAGACTGATAGGCAGCTATTGTTCCACATCTGAATCGGAGGAAGGCAAGCTGTGGCCTCTCCCCTGCTCTCTCGCTTCCCTCTCTCACTTCACCGCCTGGTTCTCCTGAACTCCCTCTCTTAACTCCTCGCTCGTTTTCACCGTCTCCCTCTTTCTGCATTAATATTTTGATTTCTCCCCCCTTTTGCTTGCCCACTCATCTCCTGCTCATTCCCCTTTGTGCTAGTCTCACTTCCTCCCTCTCATCTCACTGTCTATCCCCCCCCCATCCTCCCCGGCTCTTCCCCGCTGTGCATCTGTCATTCCTACTCTCCCTCCCTTTTTAACTCCCGACTATACGTATCCGTCTATCCGTGCCTGGAGTGCCACAAGTTACTTGGCAGGTCACATTCTTTACTCCACCATCTGTTGGCTTGATCTCCAATTTCACTTTATCGACATTGTCATCTCTTTTACTACATTGTTTCCCCCCCTTCTCTCCCTCTCCCTCTCTCTCCGTCTCTAGCTACGCTCGCTCGGTCCATCTGTGTCATCACCTTCATTTGTCCACGGATCCGTCCGCTCTCATAACCTTCTCCACCCAAAAGCACCCAGGAGACAACTCGAGGGGGTGACTTCATGGTGAAAAGCGAGCTCAAAGTTCAAAGCAAAGTTTGCTCGGCAGTGGCAATTTAAATCAAGGCAACTATTATCTTCTAAAATTCTCCTCAGTGGTGTCATGCTCTGATAATAGCTGCAGCACTTTGTGATAATTGGGGTGTTATCAAAATTCCACTGTTGTAACGGCACCAGATATCCTGTGTCTTAAAAGTTAATGCAAGTAAGGGGGATTTTAGTGATAAAAGGTTTAATGTAAAAACAGTGTTCATATCTGTACTTTTTTTTTTTACAGAAAATTTAAGTAGTTAAATCAAAGGAATAGTGTGACGTTTGTTTTCTTGCTGAGAGTTAGATGAGAAGATCAATAGTATGCTATACGGTCTGCAGAGTAAATATGAAACTATCCCCAGCAGAGGGTCAGCTACGCTTCGCATAAAGACTGGAAACTGGTAGCTTAGCCTCTTTCTGAAGCCAACAAAATGTGCCTACTGGCACCTGGAGTCGACGCTGGTTGCCTGGCAACCTCAGGGTGATGGCAGTGACTCCAAGTCGCTGTGCCCTGGCCAAGAAATACAACTATAACCTACAACTACATTAAATTCTGTTTATGTCATGCTACTAGCACTACTAGCTACTGGCCGATAGCCGGTTTGTTTGGGAACGTTAGACGTTAATACATCCACCACATTACAGGCTTACAGCATACAGCCCATGGGTGTATTATAAGACAATAAAAGTGATGAATTACAGCCAATATATCCATTATTACAGCCGCATACATGTCATATGAACGTGCAGGACGGTGCAGTCCTGTGGGTCTGATGCACGTTCATTATGCCGAGGATAATAACTATATAATAGTAATTGGCTTTTAGTTAATTCTACAACTTTAGGACACAATGGTTTAAATGAGGGCTATTTAAGTGTTCATACTGGGAAGTTGATTTACCTCCGAAAAAAATGATCCGCTGATTTACAGACGTTTCTTTATACACTCATGGCTATGCACTCATTGGCGTTTACAGTCCAAAATGGCGGAAGTGGTGCCATTGTCAAAAAAGCACCAGAGTTTGCCCTCTTTGCTGAAGCTTCATACAGTACAAACTTGACAGTGCTATTGATCTTCTCTTCTAAGCTAAACTAACTAAACTGAGATTAGACGAGTTGAATAAATGAATATCAGGCCAATTCTGTAAAATATCAAAGTGTGCATAAAAGTTTTTACTGCCATTTTCAGTCAAAACAAGCTAAAACATGAGTTTGAAATTGTTTTCCATTGTGAGGTTTACCTCTTATTATCAGCAAAATTGTTTCTAATCAGCATCATTAGAGCATTTTTCTTTTTAAAATGCATCACATGCATCACAAGTTGTGCCAATTGCAGTGTTATGTTGTTCCTCGTCATATAGAGTACTTGATACAGTTTAAAATGCAGTACATATTTGTAACAGCTGTTTCTAGCACAGTAGTGGAGTCTCAGTGGCCTCTTCCATCTATTCATGTTGCATTCTGGCATCAGTCCACTGAGTGGCAGTGTCATGTCACAGCTAACATTCAGACAGGAGGCCACACACTCATACACACACCTCCACACACAACTTCTTACAAAGCAGTTGGAAAGATATATGGACAAAAAGTGGGACACACACACACAAAAAGCAGACACAGTACCAGAACAATCTCTTCTGTCTCTGACAGCACCGAGTGACACTTTACAATAACACCCTGGTCTGAGGGGAGAGAGGAAGTTGACTTAACGAAGTGTCTGGGAATGAAAGGTGGCCTGTCTCACTCGCTCACAAAAGAGGTCAAAGTGGAGCAGCCAGAACAGGCCAGTCTCTGAACCGATGTGTCACACATTCGCTCTCTTACTCTGGGATGTCACATGAACATTCAAAGAGTGCAAGTTCAAGAGGAGGCAGACTATTTGAACAAAATACTTGTTCAAAATAAAGGCTAGCGTATAAAAAATTTTTTAAACATGTTTTTAGATGTTAAAGCCCCGAGCACATTACAACATGTCTTGTTTTCTTTCATCTTTAATCATCCCCCTTACAACTTTTATGAATACGCCCATTCTGTCTTTCAACAATAAACCCTAGAGCTGACATAATTCTCATTTAAAGGAACAGTGTGTCACATTTTGGGGGATGTATTTGCAGAAAATATTCATAACTATGTTTTCATTAGTGTATAATCACCTGAAACTAAGAATCCTTGTGTTTTTGTTATCTTAGAGTCCTTCATATCTACACAGGGAGCGGGACCTCTTCACAGAGTCCACCATGTTGCTCAGTAGCACAAACGGACAAACCAAACTCTGGCTCTAGAAAGAGCCTTTAATGTTTTTATGTTACCAGAAGGCCACCGTCGGTCTCTGACACGCTTGTGAAACTGCGGTAACTTGAGCTGCAGTGAGTGCAAAACCGTCAGTGAGTGGTACCGCCAGCCGCCCTCTGACTTCAGTTATTCCTAAAGTAGTGATATCATGGTAAGGATGGCCTTTGAGCAAGGCGAACGGCGTTACCACGGTTTTGCACTCGGTGGCTCACGTTACCAGAGTTTTGGAAAATGAGGAGTGAGTGGAGGGGTGCTCAGTTGGTTGCAATCTGTAACCACACCACTAGATGCCAAATCCTACATACTGCACCTTTAATCATGGATTTATGCACTTTGAAAATGTTTGATCAATTGTATGATTGTATATTTCATAATCTCACCTAACCTATCATATCTAGACAATGCCTGGAATTTGTTTAAAAAATTTAAAGAGTACCGCAAACGTGAGCCAACATCGACAATACCCATAAAAGTCTCACATATACTGCCAGTCCGCACATCAAAAGCTATGGCAATTGATTTAATTTCACATGGTGGAACGAGTGTCTCAGTCTGAAAGTAAACAATGGCAGTAGTGTGGTTAAGAAAGTGTTTTAAAAGCAAAGTGCTCCAACATAAGAATGTCCACTCTTGCTTTATTCCGCTGCACGCTCTGATTTCATTCGGCACACACTCATCTCCTTTAGTATATCTGAGTTCACTTGGCTTTCATTTATGAAGAATGGAGGAGTAAGCCTGTTCCTGGCACACCAACACACCACATACTGTATACATTCAGTTCAGACAGAATCCTGTTAACTCCTTAAAGGTCCAATCCGTAAATACAGTGTGGTGTTGAAACACTGCTATGAGACTACTGGCTGTGTTTATACGGTGATTTATTGCATTGAGGACATTGCTTTCAGTTAAAGTTATTGTCTAAGCTTAGGATACAAGGACTCACAGGGTTTGATGGTTGAACATGAATTTTGCATGTGTTTAGAGTCTGTATATTGCTTGTGCAGTATAGTACTGCAGTAAAACAGAGCTGTATTGAGGAAACAATTATATTATTTTTTGCATTGTTTTTGCAGACATGGATGATACGTATATAGCAGGGCTATCAATCGATTAAAATATTTAATCACATGGTTTTCCATGATCAATCGTGATTAATCGCAAATCAATCACACATTTTTTATCTGTTCAAAAAGTACCTTAAAGGGAGATTTCTCAAGTATTTAATATTCTTATCAACATGGGAGTGGACAAATAGACTTGCTTTTTGCAAATGGATGTATATATTTATTACTGGAGATCAGTTAACAACACAAAACAATGACAAATATTGTCCAGAAACCCTCACAGGTACTGCATTTTGCATAAAGAAATATGCTCAAATCATAACATGGCAAATCTTACAGACAACAACAGCTGTAAGAGGTCAAGGGACCCCTTTGAAAATGGCCATAATAATTTTTCCTCGCCAAAATTTTGTGAAAGTTTGGAGCGTTATTTAACCTCCTTCATGACAAGCTAGTATGACATGTTTGATATCAATAGATTCCTTAGGTTTTTCTAGTTTCATATGATACTAGTAACTTCACTCTAGCTTTGGGTTGAGCCCACTACGACCTCCGAAAGATTGATTGCGTTAATGCGTTAAAGAAATCAGAATCAGCGCTCACGCGTTATTATCGCGTTAACTTTGACAGCCCTAGTATGTCGATTTTAACTGCACAACATAAATTCAAAGAAAAATATATAACCGAACCTATTACAAAGTTGCTTGCATAATATTTGCTTTTCACTATTGTTTCAATGTCTTTATACCCAAACATAATGGATGGAAGACACTTTTTAAACTACCAAAATAACTAACTACCTTGCCCATAAGTCTTTCCTCATATTCGTGTTTTTTTTTTAAGGATGTATGAATATTAATCAAATGTTAGCCTTTTCATACTTCTGTTTGTCATTACAGCCCTGTCTCCTAAAAATTACCTAGACCTAACAAGGTAGTTTTATTGCATTTTGTTTAAATTTCACAGTCATTTTAAGCCAAACCATGATGTTTTTTTACTAAACCTACCCACATAGTTTTATTACCTAAACCTAACCAAGCAGATTTAGGGCATTTTTTGTTTTGTTTTGTTTCAAATTGCAATGTTAACCACGTGTTATAACTGTTAAAAAGTGTTACCGTAAGAAGAAGAAGAAAATACGTTTCCCTCAAAACGTTATTGAGAATGCAGTTTAGTTGTAGGGAAACGTAATTTTGTAGGAGACAGGGTAGGTCATTATTACATCTGCACACATAAATATACAGTATAGTATGGTTCAATGGTCACAGCAAAATATTTGCATCAGATCAACTGAATACAAATGCTGCAGTATCAGTGCGGCAAGTAATTGGACCTTGGTTTAATTGCATTGGTCCCCAAACATGAATGATGCACAATCAGTGCCTCCATAATGGAATTAATAATCGTGCAACTTTATTTCCCAGAATGACTTTCCACAACTCCTGGAAAGCTGGTGCAGAGATGTGGTCAACAGGGGGTATTTGGTTCGTAAAACTGACATGTCAGGTAATCATGACTGAGTCACTATAGACTGTCAGTTTGTTATCTATTTACTGTGCTATAACGGATCCTTCCTGTATGGTGGTTGTTGTTGTGAGTGGCAGCTCCATGAAAAAGTTCTGTTAATGTAAGACTCTGACACCAAAATCTGCCATTTTGTGTTGATGTTCCAGATAGATGACAATTATTCTGGCATCACACTGTCTGCTGTGGTCACTTATTCACTGGAAACAAACATACACCAAACAACAAAAGGAATATAAGGTACACTATATGTCCAAGAACTGTCTGGTTTACCCATTACTGTTTCAGGAGGATTTTTTTCTTCAAACGATTTTTAAAATTAGTTTTCCCTGAAGCCCACTCCTTTTTAATACATTTAAACGTTGCCTTATCCTTAACAAAGGAATTGTCAATACCATCTTTAAATACTAGACTCTGCAGTATAATAGACACACGCTGCCTCTTAAGTGCTCCAATAGATAGTGGAAAAAGAAAAGAGATTTAAATCAACATCTAAAGACAGTTTGAATCCCAGGAATAATTGGTTACAGAAGAGAAAACAAAGGTAGCAAATGTGGGGAAGGTGTATGGTTGTGGGAGAGAGCTTTTGGGTGATTTGTGTGTTGGCGGCAGCAGCCTTTTAGTGTGCGTCTGTGTGTGTGTCTGGAGATGGCAGCGCTAGAGCTTCCAGATGTGGAGTGGGCAACCTGCCTGTCGAGACCCAAACACAAGGAGGAGATTAATCAAAACCAGGGGGGAATCTCTACAGCAGGACGAGGAGGAGGATGTGTGTCTCTTTGCGTGTGTTTATTTGTGGGCGGATGAGTACTTTTTTAAACATGTGTTTTCGTGTGTGCACGACTACCACATTCCTGTATAAAGGGAGAGCTTCTAGTCTTTGCCAAGTCTGTTGATTTGTTGTCCACTGCCTAGAAAAGGAATTCAAACCTTAGCTTTATTGATGGTGCCCTTTGGGAAGAGACTAATACTAGCGTTATTATGGGAAACTTGCAGTCATGCTGGCATGTGCGCAGTATTTACAATACGACCAACCAAAGCAAAGTATGATATTTTCCCCCTAAAATTTCAATCTGATTATAAATCAGCACATGTGTATATACAATAATCACTCGGTCAAAACACATTTACCGCATCCCTAATGATGGTTTTCAGATTCAAAGTCTTGCTGATGGAACTTCATGTGCCTGTGTCAGAGGCAATCAGAATGGGTTTGCAGCGTTTCATGGAAGACTTGCAGACTTTGCCATAATCTCGAGGGCTTGGTGCAATTTAAAACTCACGCTATTGCCCTCCACTATCAGTTGAGGGCTTTGGTAGGTTAATGGCATTTCACTAACTTTCTCTTAATGCATTTTTCAGTCTTTGATTCACGCCCCAGTGCACTCTTTTGCAGCACTTCCATACTATCTGATGGGACATCACGTCCTGGCGTTTATCAATTAATTGCACACTGCTCCTGGGTGCCATTGTGAGACATTTAGATTTTTTTCCCTTCTTTAGTAAATGAGTGATGCATGTCTTCTCTGAGCTTCCCTAGATAGAGGAGAGTAATTACTCACAGGCAAAGCTCTGGCCAGATCCTTGGGTCCCTGTGGCGACCTGCTGTGACACCAGTGGTCATACAGGGACGACAGGCAATTCAACGGCAGCCAGCAATACACGTAGGAACATTTATCTCTGTCTTATTTCACATTTTAGGGGAAGGGGGGCATTGTGTAGGTTGGCCTACTGAATACAAAGACCTCCCATACAAAATACTTTTATCCTCTGTTGGAGTCTTCATTATGAGCCTAAAATAAAACTCTTGAAATAAGCACAAACTATGAGAGCAGACTTTAGGTATCATGTTAAGGTATACTGTATATGTTTGTGCATGTAGTAAACAATGAAATATGAAGTGTTGGTATGCATATTCATCTGCCTTTGGACAGAGCCAGTGCAACTGTTTTCGCCAGTGCTGCCAGTCTTTATGCTAAACTATTTCCTCCTGGCCCGAGATCCATACTTAGAGCACATCCATGAAAGCGGTATCAATCTTCTCATGTAACCCATGGCAAGAAAGCAAACAAGCATATTTCCCATAATGTCAAACTATTCCTTTAGTGTACAGTTGGGAGGGGACATTTGAAACAAAGGCCATATTAGTTCTGCAAACTGGCAAACAACAACAACAAAGTTACACTATAGCCACATTTAGCACAAATTCCATTTTATTGCTAGAAACATACTGCAACAGTCACATTGTATTTTTTCACGTCACTGTTGACACCAGTTCCATCTTTCTCCTATATGCCACTGCTGTCTCTAACAGAGTCTGACAAATACTGAAGATCCTTAGTTTTTACTACAAGTGATTTGGTATTGTTGGCGTCGATGGCTAAAAAAATATTGTTCCAGTAAGAGCTGCTGCTGCTGCCCGTCAGGTCAGATTTTACCACTCAGGCTAGAGGTGCCTCTGACTGCTGGCTCAAAGATAACAAGAAACAACCTTGCCAACAGGAAAAAAGACAGCATTTGACTCCATGGACAGCACTATTATAAACACAGACAGTATATAAGAGTGGACGGAGTCACAGCGACGTCACCCATTGGTTTGTGGACTGCCATTTTGAAGCCTTGAGTTCGGCATTTTGGCCGTCAACATGTTGTTTTTTTGCAACCAGAAGTAACACGAGGTTCATTTACTAAATTAACATCATGCTGTACCGAAGAAGACTAGTGATTGAGACCATAAACTCATGTTTACAATGTTTACTGAGGTAATAAATCAAGAGAGAAGTAGGGTCATTTTCTCATAGACTTCTATACAATCAGACTTCTTTTAGCAACCAGAGGAGTCGCCCCCTGCTGGCTATTAGAAATAGTACAAGTTTAAAGCATTTCAGCATTGGCTTCACTGCTCAGACCCGGAGGTTGCTCACTGATTTTAAAAGATCATTCGCCGGGGTTGCTTTAAGTGGCTAACATGCTGGCTAATACTGGAGGTACTTAGTAGGTGATTTGACGGGGGATGCCATCTCCCTTGTTAGCAAAATGACCAAAGTGCATGTCCCTTCTTAACCTGCAATCCCCCTCTCCAGAGGGATTGTGTTAGTTGAATATGTTTGTCTAGTCTGCCTGACTCATTGATCCTTTATCCGACTGAGGTTTGTGCAAATTAGAATCTATGGCCCGACCATATATTGTAGCCGAACTACTGGGGGATACTGTATACAACGTCTTGACAAACTGCACAAACACAACAAGTTTGTTCAGTTGTTGAGTAGTTACTGATTCTCATTTATAACACTGTCAGCTTGTGGTTGTTATTGTCTACTGATAGTGAGCAAAGAAGGTGGTGGAAAGATGTCTCAGCTATTTGATTGTGACACCTCCTCTCTTAAATTGCCTTATTTTAGAAGTGAGACCATTAAAATTGAAGAAAGAGATGCTTAACATGGTCTCTGCTCTTCAGGATAACCTATTCAACCCAAAAGCATTTTCACTTGACTATCCTCATCTGTGTAGTTCAGAACAGAAATGCAATTATTTTAAGCAAGTCGGCTATCTGCATTGGCTCCTTGCAGTTTTGAGCTCCAGCTCTGTCACATAAGCATCAGTAAGGTCTACTTTTCTAATGAGCATATATTTAAATGGACGGCTCCGACACAACAGAAAGGCTTTCAACTAACTGGTTTTGATTCCCCATCACTTAGTAGCACACTTAGGGTGCTTTTACAAGCCATGGTACGTTTGGCTAGTCCGAATCAGAGTGGAATTGATACTTTTGGTTTGTTTTCTATTTTGTCTGGTTCGGTTTCACAGTGCACGCTGAGGGGCGTGTACGAAGGAGCGAATATATCCATTTTTGTCTCAAGAGCTGCCACTTCTATGCAAGGAAATTTTGCAGACTTTGATATATTGCGGTCAAAGTTTTTTCACTTTGACTCGACACTGATCTATTGTGCACATGAATCCCTTTCTCTCCAGTTTATCTTGAATGACTTTATAAATGTCAGTATTTTTGCGATCTTTATTTAGCATATTCTGTTTGTTCCCTCCAACCCAGATGTCAAGCAAACATCGGACTTCTGCAGAAGTCCGATAACCTGTCATTTACCTGTTTCCATCTCAACAAATGCCCGCACAGGAAGCCTGCATTTTGATTCTTGGAAACGGTTCGTTTAGGCAGTTGTGAACGCAGTAATCGTACTCTGGTGCCGGACCGGTTGTTTTGGTCTGCACCAGAGTACGATTACTGCGTTGAAAACTACCCAAACGAACCGCACCAGAGTTTGATTAAAACGGACTAAATGTTGGCTTGTGGCAGTGCCCTTAGAGACGCGAAAGGAGGGGGGCAGTGTGGCCGACACAACCATTTGTTTTGGTCTGAGATGCTGGTGCTCTAGTGCGACATCTAGTGGTTCTGAATGTTGTATACAGAACCTTTTTAGACACATTTTAGACAAACCACCAATCTGAATAACCTACATTATTAAAACAACTCTGCTAAGTGTGTGCAAGTAGAACATTTAAAATAAAGTTCGTAAGTTCGTAAGTTAGTATTATGAAAGCATACACTCAAGACACAGAATGCACTGAGAAGCTTACTGCAAGTTTACCTACATATCCCCCTCAAAAAACAACAACATTTAAAAAAAAAAAACTTCAACAGAAACTTAAAATCTCAAGAGAAAATGTCTTAACATGACCCGCAATGGAGTTCAGGGAAAACAAATATACACATGACCCTAAAACGTGATGGTTCAGTATCAGAAATGCTATGCTTCTATTCTCCTCCATGAGGTCCTTTCATTGTGGATAAACATACGTACTGCAGATCTTTCACTTTTTGTTCACAGAGCATGATTTGCATTTTAAGAGTATGCTGATGGTACAGAATTCTGGTAGACCACACTACATGCTGAAGCATCCCATGAACCCCTGCATGCCCTCTTACTGATAGCTGCTGTGGATAAGAGCTGATGCTTAAAATGCAAATGATATTCACAATGGCCCAGGGTAGAGTGCACCTCAGCTCTGTTTTTGTATTTGGATTGGAACTGTGAAAAAATGTCAGGGATGTAAAGTCGAGTAGAAAATGTTTGAGGAAGATGAGCAGGTCTCTGTAGGCCTGTGGAATGTACTGTCGGGCAATCAACTTGATGAGGCCTGCAGTTATGTTTGTGAATGGTTGTTGCCATACTGTAAATACATGGTGCTGAAAGTTAAATGATGCACACATGGAGGCACATATGCAATAATGCACAGCTGATAACAATTACACTCCTTAGCTGAAATTAATTGTAAATACACAGCAGCAATACACATGTGTAACACAATTACTTTGGTGGAAAGCCTACAACTAGGTCCTTATTCTAAAATGATTGAATATGTACATACCCCGCTTCTCTCTCTGCTGGTCTGCATGACAAGTTCATGACGCAACATCTCCATTCAACTCTGGAAAGCACAAGATTATTGTAATTACATGGATGCGCTCTCCCACCCAAATTAGGAGCATTACATTTGTGACCCCTAAAATGAGGGAGCAAATATCTCTTAGCAACCCATACCAACAGTAAAAAGCTCTAGTCAAAGGGGCTCATATATTAGCTGGGAATGTGCTTTTACTGTAATCCGCCTGCACAATTTGCATTTCGATGCGCCGTTGGAAAATAGGTGAAGGCGGCAGGCATATGGTTCAAATTGATTATTCTGTTCATATAGATGGAAGTCTGAAAAGTTAATCCTGAACTATATTGCCAGTGCCAAAGCTTGTCTTCTTCTCTGGCATTACTGCAAAGGCTATAGGCAGAGATGAAGCCATGCGTTCAATGTATAATCACAGTGTTGATTGTAATATATAACAAAAATGTGCATATGTGCAGTAAACATTTGCCAAAATACATATATTAAAAAGTGATTTTACATAAAAGAGTACAAGTATAGGCTTTTACTATAGGTTCCATACATTTGTACACATTCCTGCAACAATGATGCTCTATATGATATCAGAGCATTAATATAGCAGTAAACAACTATTTGCTATGTAAAGATATAGTGCAGTAATATCTACCTGAGCAGAGGATGAAGTCGCTCTCCCTCTGTGTGTGTTGTAATCCGAGCTTCTCTGTGATTTGTTGAAGATGCCGTGCCGTGCCAGCCGAGCGTGCCGTTTAGTACATGTTTGTGCATGTGAGCATGCCCCACTGACTAGCTCACAGCCGCCGCTCTGCACTGTGCTCATACGGCAGTTACCGCTGATAATGCCGCCCCGACTGATGGCGCCATTGCGGGAAGCGTAGCACCCACCCGCCGGTTCCCCCTCAGGTTAACACTGTTAGCTCTGTCAGCACTGTTGCTGTTGTTTTCACTGTTAGCGCTGTTCAACGTATCCTCATACAACGGTTCATATGATATCTTACAAAAAGTTATTCCTCATTTTCCGTGCATTTTCCTATGGTTGTCCAACAACACTTGACCCATGGGACAATTTCCACTCCAGTCTTTTCAAAATAAACTTCTGTCTTCACAGGAAGCAAGTTAGTTAGGTTTAGGCAACAAAACTACTTGGTTAGGTTTAGGAAAAGATCGTAGTTTGGGTTAAAATAACTGTGGAAGTGGCGTAACTTCAGTATGAAAGTTATGTGACAAATGAATCAACGTTGACTTGTGGTTTCAAACGGGGTAAAAACACCGGTCTCCTGGGCGAAAGTCTGGTGTTTCTTGACCCACCCATCCACCCCGCCCTCCTCCCTATGCGGCGATTGTCACTTTTTATACTTTCTGGTTCACGATTACGTGGATTACATACAAATTGATTTTGTGGGATATACACAAATTACAGTGCATTACTTTTCGTAGGTATAGCCACGAACGGTGTACGAGAACAGCCTGCACGGCTAGCACCGTTAGCTGTGAGCCGCTGGTTCAGCTGTTGCTATGTTGAGAGCCGTGTGGAAGCAATAGAAATGCTCACAATTTTGTTTTTTAGCACTTTTAATTAAATTATCTTTCAGAAAAAGCTAAATTGTAAATGTCGGGAGTATTTTTTAAGAGCATCATGCAAACTTCCCTCAGCTCAGTCACCCTCACCTCCCAGTCTGTGAATACCTGTGGGGATTAGCCCTTCACCCCTGTATGCTAACATTTTGGAGGGCTCCAAAAGCCGGGGCCACGGAGTTCAAACAGGATCCAGGCCCCAAGCTAGCTCTCTGAAGGAAACTCGGGACTCATTGGCTCTGCATTTCCTCAGCTTCCTTGACGGTGTTGGACCCCGCATGTCACACCGATGAAGGTGACTCAGAGGCGAGCAGAAGCAGGAGCATGGCGTCGTCACTAGGGAGCAGCGGTCCCTGGCGTGGAGACGGAGGGGTCAGAGGTGGGGAGTCTGGGAAACTCACAGTTTCGTTCTGTGAGTGTGAGGTGTTTATGATGCGGCAAGAAAGAACGTGGAGGCCATCTATCATACATACACTCAGATTTTAAGCATTTAACTGCTGCATAATAATCCACAGTGAATCATGGCCTTGGTGTCTTGCTCAAGGATACCGGGATAAGATGTGTGGATGTTAATGACCACATTAGGTGTTGCATTAATTTGCTTGGCCGCAGTGGAAAGGAACAGTGTCATATGTATTGTTAGAGCAGTGGTAGATTTTTCCTTTTGTCCTTGATTGTATACGTGCTTCTCATTAGCTAACTTTTACCCAACCTTTTCAAATGTTATGAAGAGGTTAAAAGGGGTCACTTCATTAGAAAGATAAAAATGCTCCGGGTTCACGGGCAGACTACTCTATTGTGCTGTGTTGTTTATTCTCCACCGGCTCAGCCAATCACTATTAGCCTTTGTCGGCCTCAATTGCTCTTTGCCTCTCCCTCTGGTGTTTGTCCTCCCTCCTTCCTGACCACCTATTAACAAACAGTGAGATAATGTAACTAAATACAAGTTGCAATAATAAAAGGGGTTCATCCAGCTCCGGAGAGAATCAGGAAGATGCTCTTGGCTTGCATGCTGATTAATGGGTGAAGCAGATTTTATCTACTTTATTAACTTCTCTCACTCCTTGACTCTTTTGCTCCCTCTTCATCTTCCTCTCACACATTCCCAGAGTCTTACCTCACCTAATGAAGATGTGCCTCCAATCTTTATTTTCAACCCTGTCTTTTTCTTCTCTCTCCAAATAGCTCCCCTGATGATACGTGTTTCTTAAATAAACCCAATCTCCAAGATGCTCATCTTTCCTAGTCTCACTGTGTTTGTCTCAGTGCAATTCACATTTCCCTTTTTCCTGGCACGCAGACTTGGATCACGATACTTACAAGTAATTGTCAGATCTATTGTAAGCTACCAGAAGAAAAACAGTAGTGTGTCAATCAGAAAGTTGAAGCGACAGCATGAAATTATTGGTAAAGTATTGCTAAACTGAGTGTCAAACCTTAATTCTTTCTATATGACATCATTAATCAACAACTACGCAAGCATCAATCAACGTTAATGTTTGCAAGAGCATAATATTTATTGTTGTAAATTGTACTGTAGACACAACGGATCACTACAACATTACGACCTGATATCACTCCAAAGCGTGTAATAGACCCGCCTGTCCTCCAGTGGATAGCGTGTCAGTGTCACGTTTGGCCTTGCTGAGGCGTGAATATTACTTACATGTATGAAGGTGCAGTACCGGCAGAGGGCAACAAAACCACTTAGTTAGGTTTAGGAAAAACGTCATGATTGGCCTCAAAATAAGTATGTAAACTATGTAAAGTACATCTGGAAACAGCGTAACGTCAATACAGAAAACACGTCTCAAACGTCACTACGTAGCCTACAAAACAAAACACTGGTCTCCTGGTTGAAAGTCCTGTGTCTGTTGGACCCATCCACCTCAATAAGCGGTCTTTCTCACTTTTCATTCTATGTCACTAGCCCTGAGCATAGCATATTCACCTAGGTGCATTTACATTGCAGCCAGTACAGACTACATGGCGTACAAATGGCACACCTAAAGCAAGACACACTTTTGCCATGCGCATTATCGTGTCATCCACATGCCTTTTCGTGCAACCGGGCTGAACATTAAGGAGTTTTGAAAGGGTTATTGATTAATGTCATTTACTCACAGGTAAGTTATCCAGACTGTGAGATTTAGTGATTTCAAAACTCCTGCTCAACTACAACTCAAAACGACAGTTTCAATCAGTGCTCTACAGCATTTAATCATCCCCAACGTGTTGCCTAATAATCATGCTGCTGTAAAGATGCCACCAATGTACAATGCACGTCAAATCACCTGCACACATTTCTTCCTAAATAAGCCCACATACCAGTGATGTGTTGAAGTGCCACAACCCGGGTGGCACGTGGCACCTCAGGATACGCCACTGTCCTATTTCCCCATCTTGATTCGAGCCAACTCTTCAGAATAGCAGCAATTTTACTAGAGATGTCACAAGAACTGATACTTCGGTACAAGTCGATGCCAACATTCAGAAAATGTGACGGTACCGTAGGCTCGAGACTAACATCGACCCGGGGATGATAGAAAATGTTTGGAATGCATTAAACTCACTATCGACTATTAACTAGCTCTCAACTTGCCGAATTAAACACAAAAGTACCATTAATTTACAGTATGATGCGTTCAGGCTCTATTCAGTAAAGATGAGTGAGCGAAGTATTGGGCAAAATAGAATAAATCCAGTTACATTAATATAAAATAGATAATAAAGAGGGAATTATGACCTGTTTAACTTCCTAACAAAAACCAGTATGCAAACAGTAATATAGGAGTGTATGTTGAAGTACATGGGAGTTATTGTTTTACTTTTGTTTTTTACCGTGGTATCGAATTGGTATTGAAAATTGTCTAATTTTCTTGGTACTGATCGGTACATCCTGTCCATCACTACCGCATAAAGTGGCAGGTGTGTGTTACACTAAAGGGTTAATGGAGTGGGATGTTTGTTTTGATTAGTGATATAACTTTAATCCCCACTTAGCCTTGTAGATGTCAATAACGGTGATCCATTACTTATATATAGATTTCATAGACTTGGCTGTTTTCATATGATACTGTTGGACATGTCATAAGGGTCTAAATCCCATCCATCTGGTACCATAAGGCGGTTGAAATAAATGTTGACAGTTATTTGCAAATAAAGTATTTGATCCAGCTCCACATGCTGGTGTGTGGTGTCACTCTCACTACCTCCGGACACATGCGCGCTCTCTCTCTGTCTCTCTCGCTCTGTGTGAGTCTCTCTGTCTCCCCAGTCTTGTGTCTTGGGTTACAGGGTAACTGGAGCCGTGTTAGTGTGTGGCGTTCCTCAATCCCCCAGAGGACCTCAGCTCCATGTTATGGTTTCCATCAGTCTTGTGCAGAGCTGGAAAGAAGATGTGTGTGTGTGTGTGTGTGTGTGTGTATTCATGTTCATACTGGCAAAGGGTGGCCCGTTATTTCTTCACGACGATGATTCAGTTGTTTTACCGTAATAGTCTGAGACGGAGGATGTGCTTGACAAATGCCGCAAGTCAACGGCCTGATTTAAACACTGCTACAGGTTATATCCAAAATACTGCACATCAACATACTGTATGACCTCATCCATTTCTTATTCTCCTACACTTATTTTTGACATCTAACATTTTCCCTCGACCTTTTTCTTTACATTGCATATGCAGTAATAACGTCTCTGGATTTTGTTAAATGAAAGTGTGTGCGAAGCATGCTGTACAGCCTTATATTTCATAAGGTCGACGGTGCACTATAAAAGGAATGTCGCTCACCGCTGATCTCAACCTCTGACCATCAGTGTCATACAGTGGATGTTGGAGCTTTTAAGTCAACACCAATAAAGCGTGAGTAGGTGATGAAACAACAAACAAAACTGCACTTTGGCCTGTGCTTTCAACATGCTGCAGGACGAAAGGAACGGTGGGCCTCACACATGTGGGAAAATTACTACTTCTCCTTTTGTTTATCAAGGAGTTTTTAAAAGGGGCCAGAGAGGAAGCTTCCAGTTTCTAGCCAACCCTCTATATCCTTCTATAAAGTTTCATTTTTCATCTCTATTCAACATTTTTAAGCATTAGCTCTCCAGTGAGGTCACAAGTAAAATATGCAAGATTTTCTTTTCCTTGACGAGACAAAGTGTGCTTACTGTTCTACTCCAGTTGGTCAAGTTCCCTCCCCAGCACCTGCCACTCATACTGATGAACCCACTACCTTGAAACAGCACGTAGCCCGAGGCTGAGGGTAACAAACATATCAGAAGCCACCGCAGGCACCGAAGGAGCAGACAGTAAATGCGGGAAATCAGCAATAAAATGCCAATTATCTCCAGGTTTTTCAGCTTCACTGTACTTTAGTTCTGCTGTTGTTGCATTGATTTCCCAGAGCTTAACAACCACAACTCAGCTGATCACTGACTAATGGTTTACGCTCCAGATCATCCTAAACAGACAGAGAGATTCAAGCCTGTAGACAGAGTTACAGATAGAAATGTGTGTACAATACGCTGCTTATGGATATGTTCAGGTCGCCAATATGCAACTCACACAATGTATTGAAACGTTATGGCTGTGACTGCAGAGTGGATCAAATCCTTTTAAGATGTTTCAGGTAATTTATAGCAATGCTGTAAGCTGACCTGCCAGATGGTTTGTTACACAGAACCATCTGAGAAGCTGCCATTGGAAACTATTTGGAAAAGGGCATGCAGGCACTTTCAAAAAAATACTTGGCAGGTGATTGGATGAACCATCTGTCAATCAAATGCTTGCCGAAGCCAGTCGGGAGAAGGGCGAAAACATCTGTACCATCGAGAAAAGCCTTTAGTGCTGTTTTCTTTGCTCTTCTTTCAATGAAGAAATACTCTCCGTACTCTCTGTATAGATTAAATGTAGGTTTAAATCATATAAATTAAGCATCGTTAGTACAGAAAGAGCACCGAAGTCACGTATTGGTTGATTGGCATCAGCTGTTTTCAGTATACTACTCAATGATTGGTTCATTCAGAGCTGCATGCCTAGTAACATCCAATAATATTAATGCAGGTGTACAGCAGATATTATACATTGATACTTATCACTGTTACTCTGATGATTATGCTTGTGCCGACGCCGTTCCCACTCACAGCTGACCTGACACAGTCCTTGCTTCTAGTTTTGGACCTGATGCTAATGCTTAATAAGCAGGGGGCAATCATTTTGTTTTGGTGTATTAGCTCTCTCAACAGAATTTCTTGATGTGTGTCTGACTGAAATTAAGCATAGCGTTAATTCAAGCAGAACACAGAAGTCACGCTTGTATGGGATGATTGGCTGTTTGCAATATGCATGTGTGGCTAGTAATGTCCAATCATAATCATGCATGTGTACAGCACAGACTTTTCAACCTGACACAGTTAAGGCCTTTACACACTGGGGGCGTTTTTTTCCCCGTGTGATTAATTCACAATTTTTTTATTCAAACTGTTGTTTTTGTCATGAATACTTTTAGAATATTACACAGCAAAAAAGCGGTGTAATTTTTTCCGGAACAAGGTTGATTTTTCAGTGCTGTGAATGAAGGCATCAACCAATCACGTTGTGCGGAACCGGTTGCACCTATTATGAAACAACAACACAGAGGCTCCGTAGTACAAACCAGGATGGCAAACTTTATTACTCCTTCCATTCTTACCTTTCACAATAAAAGCCCTAGACACATAATAATTGTGTGTAAAGGCCTTTACTCTGCTGATTATGCTCATGTCAACACTGTTTCCTGCTGCAGCTCCCTCAACCCATTTAACTTTCTCCTTTATGTGGTATTGTTGCTGTAACTAATATTTAATGTGCCTGTGTTTCTTAAGGGGATTTGGCTCTGGTCGCTGCTCTGATTCTTGAGAGCTCTCTCAAACAGCAGAGCCTTTCCTGCCAAATCTAACTGTATCACCATTTGCTATAAATGGTCAATTCCTTTAATGTAAGTGTCTCTGACTGAACAATTGCAAGGACTTCCCATAGTCTGAAATGTTTGTTTCCTTTGGCAATATTATTATTGCTATTATTATTATCAAATTTGGGATTATCCTAGTAATGGGTATCTGTTATTACTAAACACTAGTAGCACATGAAAACAGTTTAAATCCCCTGTGACCTCAGTGTCACATGACCCATGTCATGACATGTGTAAGACAGCAGCCGGCTCGGCCCTGACAGCCAGCAGTGTGGCCGGCTTTGTTGTGGTCATCGTTGACAAATCAAAGTTCTCTGTTAAGTCTGCGGTTTGCAAGGTCATGGTCTCGATTGAGGTCTTTCTCTCACAGGATTAAGAGAGCAGAGCAACCTCCTTTTTTTTTTCAAAATGGATGGCGTGCTAATCTGAGCGTTCCCTCTGTGATCTTGTGACCACAGTTTTGGGGTCGAGGTAGTGGGCCACTGAATCGCCCCTGGAAAAAAATAAGTTTAACCCCTCCATCCCTTGTGCAAACCAGCACCTCACCAGATGACAAGTATTGCTCAGTTGTTTTCAGAAGTACTGGAACAAGGCCCATTCTGCATATCTTCATCAATATCTACTGAATATCAAAACCAATATTGCAATCATTCACACATATTTAGGAGAATACAGCGTGATACAATGAGACAAGATAACCTCCCAGATAAGTGAATATAATTCAATGTCTAAACACAGAACACATTTAGCTACAGTTTCCAACCCTTAAATTCCACTCTTCTCAAATGCAAAAATGAAGATGACTGTAGAATATAAGCTTCCATAACATGGCGGAATAGAAAACAGATTGTCCTGACTGCCTCCTCTGTTGAAACGTCAATAAAGAGCATATTTAGCAGCATATCACCTGTGATCAATAACTAGTTTCAAGGAGAAGAAATTTTAACTTGTGAAAGCAGAAAAAGCACCTGCAACCAATAACGCTACTAAAGGCTCTTTTTTTGTGCATTCGTTTTCCCCATGTTCTCCTAATGTGAGATGACTACTTTCCCTGCGATGTGGTTCATGTCAAGTTGGCCTGCGGCAAGTGTAGACAGACATGTGCTACCTCCATAACACATGGTGTTGCCAGCCGCTTCCTTTCCCCTGCCAGCATGGCACTTCCCTGTGAGGGTGTAACACACTGGAGGCTCACTCTGTTCCCCCTAGATCCCAACCCTGAAAATACCTCCGTTAATCAGTATAGGAGTCGCTAGTGGAGCGACCCCTTGGAGGTTGTCCCACCTACGAACATGCATGACCGAGCAAAAGGTAGAGGAAACTGAACCTCTTCCTCTACGAGTGAGAGAGAATTCCACCTGTAAGCCACCTGTGCACCTCGCAGTGATGGCTTTGCTCCATTTAGGTGTGCCAGACATTTTCAGGCTTTAACATTATCAGGTAATACATCTACTTGAAGTGGAATGCAGCCGTTATGGATAAAAACATATCTAAAAAAAAGTCTTATATACAGGTTCAAACATGGCTTAAAGGTCTTATTGATAACATTTTTATGTAGACAAATCATTTTTAAAAGTAATCCATCCACAGAAGTTTGAGAAAGGTGCCGAATAAAAGTATGGCTTTTCCTCAAAAAAGATGATATGATTGCAAAATAATCACTTTAAAATTTTTGGCGGGTCCAAAATTAATGTTTTGTTTAACTCTGTGTAAGATATCTGATGTTTGGTTCCCACTTCTAACAAGGCTGAGCCAATAGTATGACAATGTTGGTGTCACATGGTATCTCTGTGTCGTCAGCTATCAAGTTGCCAGTTAACATGGAACAAACGGTTAGATGGTTGAAAACAATAACCCATAAAACAACAATTCGGTAAACAAAACCAACAACAACTACTACCAACAGCCATAGTCCTTACAACCTTAAGTAATGTGTTATCACCGGTTAGATTGTCAAAGTGAGAAAAATAACAGCTTCCATCCATGAGGAGCTAAGTTAGTATCTTAGCATCTTAGCATTAGTGACGGTTGCGTCCAAACAATGTATAATGAAGATGCACATCAGAAGGGATTTAGAAGTCGGTGGCCGACTGAAAAATAAGTAGGTATGCACCGTATAGGGATGCACCAATACCAATACCGATACCGGATCGGATCGGATATCGGGCCGATACTGACTCAAATACCTGGATCGGATATCGGTGACAATGGGGCCAATCTATTAAATTCAATTCTATGTTTATATATTATATACATTATCTACTAAAATTTCAATTTCTGTTTAAGTTTTGACCAATTTGTTGCTGCATTAAAAAGGTTTACACTTGAATTGTATTATTCCTGTTAATTTTGAAGATGTTCTTGCTAAGTTGTTGGTGTACGATTTATTATTTTCTATAATGAAAAACAATTCAATCAATTTGTATCCATGTATTTGTGTGTTACATTTTGTTTTACAAAGTTAAGACAGCAATGTTTAAGTCAAGCCTAATGTTGCCTTACACATACAAAAATGATACAATTCCCTTCCACACAGTGATGCATGCAGTTTATTAATTAAATACTGGTATCAGATCAGTACTCTGTATCAGCTGATACCCAAAGCCCAGGTATCGCTATCAGTATCGGGACTGAAAGAGTTGGTGCATCCCTAACCGTATACCTGCGTACACCCTGCACAACACCACTGCTTAGATGACAAGCTAAACGTTACCTAAAACAAGATAGCAATGTCGTTAGATTACCATAGATTACGTGAAATTAATCTTATAACACCAACGCAGAAAGAAACCGAAATCTATAGGTAATGTAGGCCTATAGCAAAATGTGAAAAATAACTTCATTACCACAAAAGATTCATCACTTGACATGTCTGTCTGATTCTCACTCCACTCGACCATAAATATGCAGGTTGCGCAACAAACTGGCAACCACTTGTTGTGAAGTGAATGCAATGGGGGGAGGGAGAGTGCGACATCTAGTGGCTGAATGTTATCAATGCTATCAATAGCACCTTAAAAAACACACTAATTCACATTTCGCTTTAAAGTATATGCTCCTTACCAGCCTGTCAATGCCACGCTGTATTCATACAGGAGTTCTCATCTTTGTCCCACATGCAGACAAACAGATGTGGATTGGGTGGCTGAACGTACACAGTGTCGGTGGAGGTCGGGGTAGATGCATCATCCATTGTCACATTGCCATAATTTATGAGTGACAGCCGAGATATGATAAGAGATGTGGCAGAGTAAATCGGATTCCCAAAGGTCACTGGCAAGGTCTAGGGGAGGGGTTCATTATAGCAGATTTTATCGATGTCCTTCAATCATGTTTGTGTGTGTGTGTGTGTGTGTGTGTGTGTGTGTGTGGTAAATTAAAGCAGCGACAGCGAGTGAGCACAGAAGTAGCGACAGGAATAAAGATGAAGAAACACCACGGTGTGTGGATAGTGAACTGTCTGGACTGCTCGTGTTTATGGCAACTGTTATGATGTTTCCACGGTGGCTCAAAATATGCGTGCTTGCCTGTGTTGCCGTTGCGTGTTTGGTCGTAGGTGTGTTCGTCTGCTTCTTTGCTCGGCGTACAGGGCAGACTGCCACGAACCGTGTGGTTAACAACATGTGCTGGTTGCACATATCTGTGTGCGTCTGTGCTGTGTTTTCCTGAGATGGAAAGAGGAGAGGAAAGGATTTGGACCACTGGTGGAGGGCAGCCTAATTCCTTCTCCCCTCTCCTGGCCTTGATTCCCTTTCGCTCGCAAGTGTGACTGCAATTTGCGCGCTGTCTTCATGTTCAAATTTACGACCTCTCCTGGCTTTGCTGAACAAAAGAGGGGATTGAAGGCAAGAGGGATCCATCGGGCCCCGTCAAGCCCGGTTCCTCTAAGCGCCACTTAATTGATGCCAGATCTTCTCAGGGGCCAATCCTAAATGTATCAGCAGGAGGAGGAGGAGGAGGAGGTGGATCACTGCGTACTGAGTAACATACTCCATACGTTCATGATGCGGAATTAAGCGTTGGCATGAAAATCCCGGAGCCCATCCTCTCTGCTAAGCTGTGCAGTCTGGGGCCTGCTGCGTGGAGACAATCACACTGGTAATGCATGTGTGCATTTATGTGTATGTGTGTGAGTCTGAGCAAGGGTTTTCTCACAAGTGTCAGTGCCTCTCTGTGGCGTGAGTAAGTAGGGTGTTGACCCCATCTATCCCTGGAGAGCATATGGATGCAATCACGCAGAGTAAGAGAAAAAATTATAAGAGGAGGAAAGGAATAGGAAGAAGGAGGGAGGGGAAACGAAGAAACAGAGAGAGAGAGAGAGAGAGAGAGAATAAGAGAAGAGCAATAAATTGGCATCTGGCTTGTGTGTTTGGGAGACAGAAAATCTCCCTAATTCCTTGTTCTTCCTTCCCTTTATGGATTTGCCAGTGGAGGGTTTTGGTTAAGTCAAGCTGGTGGTTTCCTCACCCGCTCTTGTTAAGAAGGCGAGGGATGATTGCGGTCACTTTGATTCCACTTTTCTTGGACACGGCCAGTAGCTACTTAGCACAAAAATAGCACAATTGCATCCTTGTTTTAAATTACAGGGAAATAATAACTTGTCATATGCATTGTGTGTTTATGAGGATCTGTTTTCACAGCGAGAGCAGCAAGGGAAGAATGAGAGAGAGGCACGATCGACTGACACACATTCGGAGCGTAATGAGAATGATTGCCCGAAATGATCAGCTGCAGTTTCACTCCCAACTTTTAATACATAAATTCATGGCAGCCATCATTCCTAATCGGGACTCTTTCTGGCATGTTGTCACACATGCAGGCGGCCCCGCATCCCTCCAGCGCGATGCTGTTCATTTAGTCTGATAAACATCTCGGCGCTCTCAGACTCCATTACTTGCAATTTACTTCTCCCCCGGCGTGTGGACACTGGCAATTCTTATTGAAGTTACCTCACACGCTCGCTTGTCTCAGGCTGCAGGCTTCGCAGTTTTACCAGAAAGAGAAGTTGTTAAACTGACTGGCTAAGTAATCATCAGAGAGATACCTTAATTAGTGCATCGGTGTAAACACACTTTAAGCCAGCTATGCTTTGAGAGTATGTTTGCTATATTAGCCAATACTTCCCCACACACCCTAAACACTGCAAATGACGGTCTTTGAAAATGTTCAAAATGCCTCGGAGTTTGTGGCAATACTTTATGATTATCAATCAACACCATATGCTAATTTGTCAGTAAACACAAGCTCTAATTATGTCCTGTCACACTCAATGAAACATTTTTCCTTCTCTGTTTTTAACCCACATTTTAAGCCGCCTCTATCTGAGCTAGTGCCGCTAAAACAATGAAGTACAGTGCTTTATTTTTTGACTGGTAGGGCCTCTTAAAAAAGTGACTTGTTTTGGGGGCTATTTGCATGTCAGAGTCTGAGGAGAAAATCAATGATGCTAATTAGTGTTCCAAAGGCAGACTTTGCTGTGCGCTGATTACTCTGAACTAAGTGCCAGGGGATTAGGGTGGACTTGCCTCACAGACTCAGGAGGCAGAGGAGCTATTAATTAGAGAACTGTTGTATGTGTGTGTGTGTTAACGTGTGAGTGTGTGTGCCTGCTTGCACATGTGGGCCCTGTGAGAATGTACCATTATTTTGCCTTTTCTTTGTTTGGAAAGACTGGACCCGATAAACACAGAGCTCCACTCACTGCATCTACTCCTGTATGTTGATGCATTGCAAACATTTACCTGCCAGGAACAGCGGGGTCAAGCGGGAGGCTCTCCGAAAAGCACTGCTCGGGAGGAGAGGCGTGTTTACATATGTGATTATCGCTTTGACCCCTCACCCCACGCGGGGCCATTTGTAATACAAACAAAAGGAGGCACCCTGCAGATTTTGTGGCGCTTCACAACGCACCTCTCGCCAGTAAAGGGGTTGCTCTTGACTCCTCAAAGCACCTTGCCACTTCGGAGGTCACATGTTTCCCATTTGAGAACAGTTTACTTCCATCGAGACATATTTCCGTAAGCCTTTGATTCAAACCAGAGACAAAGGAGGGTCTCACTCGTATGTTCCCTCCATCCTGAAATGATCTGCACCAGCAGGAATTCCTGTGCTCTTTTTTTTAGTCTGGTACCTCCGTAGCTTTCCCAAAAAGGTGTATTGAAGGTTATTTTACACTTCGTTATAACTAATGGACCCCGAAAGCTTGACATGAGGGATGGTGCGGGACTGGCAATGAGAGGAGGCATGTTCGCTTTACAGAGCAGGTTGGGTTTACATATTTATTCTCACCAGCTCAAAACCAGCCCACTTTTAAACAGGGCTTGGATTTCACAGGCCGCTGCACCCGGCCATCTGTCCGTCCATTTGAATTAGACAAGCCCTAATCAGCTCAAAGATTGACAAATTTGATAACGTCTCCGTGCTCGGACGTGTTGTGATAGGCCTCGCACTTCAAATGTCTCCCCTTTCATTCTCGCTGGTCGTTTTCGTTTTTGTTCTCCGTTGTCTCATCTCACACATAGCAATGAGCTGCACCGTGTTAAAAAGATGCAGTTGTTCACCTTAACTCATTTTGCAGCAATGTCAAAAACCTGCATGAGAAACAGGGATGTGCTTTATTGTAACATTTTCATTTGAATATATCGTGTCTAATGCTGTCCAAGTATTTTCTTGTACCTAAGGAAACAAATTAGGGCTGTCAAAGTTCACGCGATAATAACACGTTAACGCAGATTCGTTTTAACGCTACTAATTTCTTTAATGCACTAACACAACTGATATTTCGGAGATTGTAGCGGTGAGTTAAGATTCTGGTATCATATTAAACTAGAAAACCTAATGACTCAATTGGTACCAACCATGTCATACTAGCTTGTCACAAAGGAGGTTAAATAACGCTCCAAATTTACACTAAATTTTGATGAGGAAAAGCTGGCATGGTCATTTCCAAAGGGGTCCCTTGACCTCTGACCTCCAGATGTGTGAATGTAAATGGGTTCTATGGGTACCCACGAGTCTCCCCTTTACAGACATGCCCACTTTATGATAATCACATGCAGTTTAGGGCAAGTCATAGTCAAGTCAGCACACTGACACACTGACAGCTGTTGCTGCCTGTTGGGCTGCAGTTTGCCATGTTATGATTGGAGCATATTGTTTGATGCTAAATGCAGTACCTGTGAGGGCTTCTGGACAATATCTGTCATTGTTTTGTGTTGTTAATTGATTTCCAATAATAAATATATATATACATTTGCATAAAGCAAGCATATTTATCCACTCCCATGTTGATAGGAGGATTAAATACTTCATAAATCTCCCTTAAAGGTACATTTTGAACAGATAAAAAAAATGATGATTAATTTGTGATTAATCTCAATTAATTATGGACAATCATGCGATTGATCATGATTCAATATTTTAATTGATTGACAGCCCTAAAACAAATAAATTTTTTGTTCAAGATAAGATGTCATGTAAAATAGGACTGATGTAGCTGAAGTTGACATTCAAAAAAACACATTTCACCTTCAATTCTTAAAGGTGCAGTGTGTAGGATCTGATGGCATCTAGTGGTGAGGTTGCAGACGCCAACCAAGTGTGGATTGATATTATATTCCATTTCTGCCAATCCCCCTAAATGTTACACACTGTTCGTTTAACATAAACTAATGTGTGCCTTTTATTGCATTTCATTTTCCTCATTAACCTATTTAAGCAATAGCTATAGTGTTTGGAAAGTCCAGGTGCCTCCCAGCCAGTTACTCCCTGAGGATAGTATTGAGAGATTTATTTGCATGCAAATACGTCTCCATCTCTTTCCTATTGTTCCCACTCATTCTTCATGCATTGAAAAACCCCACATTTGGCTTCTGTGCAAAAAAGTAGATATTTTTAGTCCGTCAATAGTTATTCAAATCGCACAGTGCCTGGAAAAACATTCCAAGTCTGGTGTAAAATGAAGATGAAATCGAGTTTGTGAAATGTATGAGCTTGCAGAATGCAAATGAGTCAGTTGATAGAAAAACCTTTGCCTGAGCCAAAATTGTATTTGTTTTCTCCCCGGTTTTGACGCAGAGAACTGAACGGTAAATAAATTGTATGCTGCAACAAATTATGATTTTATCTGCACACCTACAACATGCTCTTTTTAGAAAAGCATCTAATATGAATGTGCTTCAGTTTAAAGGCATTACATCTATCTTAAAATAATTCCAGAAATCTCATTTAAATCCCCTCCAGCAAAACAAACAGAATATGTGATGAGTCTCACAAAGTTCTGTCTATAAAAGCCCGTGGCTGCAGCAGCCTCACACAGGATGGAGCTGCTACTGTAGTGCTTCCCTGTGGTGGAACTACTTTGAGTAAGAGTAGATGATCGTCTCTTTGGCTGCGAGTCTGTGGTCTTGGGATTTTCTTAGATTGAGATGCTTTTTGATGTCTCTGTGCAGCTGCACCTCGTGGTGAGGTAGTGAAGCTACAGAGAATCAGCTCAAAAACAGACTGAGATGGTCACACAATAGGAAGTGAGGGGAAAATTATAAACAAAGTTTCTGAAATAGAAGACTGTGGATCGCAATGATCATAAAGTCATTTAATTTATGAGGCTAGAACGGGATCTTACTACCAGTTATTGCACGGCGCTGTGGAATACTCGATTCTGATTGATTAATCACAGCTTTCTGCGGTCTGTTATTTCTTTATAGCAGACCGTTGCTATGTATAACAGACCGTTGCTATGGGCGCAGTTCTGCTGGCGGACTCTGGCGGACCATTTTTGTGTCAAATTATTGATTTCTTAAGTAAGTAGCTGTGTAATAAGCGCGATAATGTACGTTTCAAAACAATGTTTTGCTAAACACACATATTCTTCTTAAGCTGAAAACACACCGCCGCCGCGCATCACACACATCAAATGCTGTACCTGGCACCAGTGCATCAAGAGTGTTTTTACACTTTGTTATTACTACTTTTACTAAAGTAAAAGATCTGATTTAAATAATGCGTGGACACCCGCTACTTAAACTTCTCACCTGAAGAGTCAATCTCCAGAGCTATGGTCGCCAGGCAATATCTTTTTTGCAATTGTGGGTCGTATAGCTCGGAATATTTCTCGACCTCAACAGCTAGTCTCTCCTCATTCATTCATCGACACACATGAGAGACAGAAAAAAGATGCCACGGGAGCAGAGAAAAAGAGCTGCTACGGGAGACGGGATGTAGCGAGCAGGGAGAGAGTGGGGAAAAATTTCAGGTGGTGGCGAGGCTGGAAATAGGACAGTGGCATAAAGCACCAGCACGCGCCTAGCCATCTCCAATGTGGGGTGTGTACATAGAAAATAATAGGGGTGGCTGTTTTGACACGCGGCGTTTGGTGGCGGTGGTGGTGTGTTTGGGCCTTTACCCTCTCTTCAGTCTGTGGGACTTCCTTAACGCCTTTAATGGCACCTGGTTTGAACAAATTCTCATGCAACGTGTAAAGAAGATGCAGAACTATTTCATATATTATATCATATATTCATATCGGCGCTAATCTCTAGGGAGTCACCAATCTGACTTTTTCTGTCTCGATACCGATAGCGATACCTTTGCTTTGTGTATCGGCTGATACCGAGTACCGATCCGATACTAGTGTTTAATTAGTAAGCTGTATGCCTCACTGTGTGGAGGTGACTGGGATCATTCTTTTATGTTTAAGGCAACATCAGGCTGGACTTAAACATCGCTTTCCTTACTTTGTAAAACAAAATGTTAAAAAATAAATACATAGATATAAATCTAGTGAATTGTTATTTATTACAATTTGGCAAAAAAAACTTCAAAATTAACAGGAATTAAAATTCCAGTATATAATGTATATAGTATATAAACATAGAATTGAATCTAATAGATAAGCCCCGTTGCCACAGATATCCGATCCAGCTATTTGAATCAGTATCGGCCTGATATCCAATCCGGTATCTGTATCGGTGCATCCCTACTAATCACACAACATTTTATCATCATGGATCCATTTCATTGGATGGACTTCAGGAGCATATGATATTCCTTCTATCAGTAAAAGGGAATTAGACGGCAATTTCGGGGGAGGTTTGGCGCATATTACATCTAATTGAATTACTCCTTCAATCCCTTCAGGCGTCCCCCCTCCCCACCACCGCCATTTGAACATTAGGCAATACTACTTGTGCCACAGTCAGAGGCCCTCCCTCAGCGGATGCACAACGCAGAACTCACACACCCCTAATTGTTTTCACCCTGCTTTAATAAAAGATGTTATTAAAGGGGAGGAACCTCTCTGAGTTGGCGGCTTCTCTGGAGAGTCTTGGCTATGTTTGCATTTCGCCAAGATGGTGGAGATTACCTCGGAGGGCCCTTTTTAACTGAAAGCCTAGAGACAATATTCCAATTACGGAAAACACACAGGAGGAAAGGGAGCTGGGACGAAAATATGACCATTTACAAAGGCCCACATTATTAAGGCCACCTTGTGACTAAATGTGATTTCTTATAGGTTATGTGTGAGTGGTCGGGCGGTGCAGATAGTATACCGTTTACAGGGTTTTCAAAGGCCTGTAGAGAAGCACATTGTGTGCTGGAGTTCTTGCCGCAGCACGGTGTCGCCTTGAGATTGAAACCCTGCTGATCTCAGTGTGTATGGCCATTTGATAGAGCCATTTCCTGCTCTTTGTGAAGTTATTCTTTATTCTATGTGAACAAGGAATAAGTCCAGGATGTCTGCTTTTAGGAAGCAGTATAAACAAAACCCTCTTTTAAACCTCCATTCAAAGGCTTTAGGAGGAGATCATGAATATACAGCAGCACAGTCACATCCCAGTGGACCGAAAGTCAACACAGACCTTAATCCCACAGCCAAATCCAACCAGGGTTGTTTCTGTATGTGTGTGTGTGTGTGTGTGTGTGGTAGGTTTGGCTTTGGTTGGCAAAGGTCGCGGCGTGGCTCCCATCAGGTCATGGCGTGTCTCCCGTCAGAGGATGAAGAAAGGGAAAACAAACTGAAAGAGAGAAAGATGAGGAGGTAACCCAGAGAACATTAGTGGACAGAGGGAGGAATAATAGTTTTTGCTGGATGTTTATTTGAACATGGCAGAAGAGAAGGAGGTCACTGTGGGATTTAAGGGTGGGGAGTAATAAAGTCAAGATGTAGTCAAAGCCCCCCTGCTGACTCAGGTCGCTTTACCTCAGTAAGGCCCCCACAACTGAAATAGGAGGACACTATTTGTCTTTTCACACACACGGGAGGAAGCTGGCCTGCCACAGTGCATTATCGTGTGGGGTTTGTGTAGTATGTAGTTTAATTGATGGGGTGCATTATTGTATTAATAGCAAATCGCAGAGAGGTTGGTTGTATACTGGGGATTCATTTTTAGAAAGCTACTCTAGCAGGATGATTGATAGCAAAAAACATTGCCAATGCCAGCAGCGAGGCTCTATAGATGGCAATGTTGGTCCACCACTTTGGCCCAGAGTGAAATCTCTCAGCATCCATTGGATGGATTGTCATGGAATGTTGTATAGGCTCCTGTCTGACGTTTCCTCTTGCACCACCAGCAGGTCAACACTTTCACTGATCCTAAGAAACATCTCAACATGAATCGTATGAATATGAATCATTCATGGTTCCCAGATGATGACTCTTAATAACTTTGGTGATCCCCTGACTTTTTCTCTCTAGCCATCATGAGATTCACATTTGTGATTTTGAGTGAAATATCTCAACAACTATTGATTGCCATGAAATTCAGTACAGACATTCATATCCTCCTCTGGATTAAGTGACCCGAAGTTACTGGTGTCATCTGTGAAAATTTCAATTAGTCCAATACTTTTATGACCCAGTACCTGCAAAACTACTGATCCCAGCTGTGCTTTGTGTTTAGTGCTAATCAGCAAATGTTAGCATCCTAGCACTCCAAACAAAGATGGTGAACATTATACTGTTGTGATTATGTGAGCATGTTGATGTTAGCACGATATGGACGATATGACAGCTCCCCAAAAGTGAAGCCAAAACATCTCGTTTGCCCCCTGGTGGCTGGCTGCAGTATAGGTCATAAAGCCCACCTCCTCCATGTTAGTGGATGGGACATGGGCCAAACTAAAAAAGTCAAAGTACACATCAAAAACATTTTTTCCCAAAGATAGTTTCTGTCATTTTAGGTAATTCTTGTCGCATGTATGTTTGAGTGTTCATTTTTCTTATTAGTTTGATTTTAATTAGTTATTTGACGCTATAAAAAGGGGGTGAGATGTCAATGATTGACAGCTGTGATTGTCACTACTGTGCAGACTCTGGCTCAAAATGATTGAATGATTGAAATGAATGATGAAAGGAAGTGGAGACGCGTCGTCCATCTATACGTGTATAGTCTGTGGTACAGCCTTACTGAGCCGCAAGCATGACTGTAGACTCTGTAGAATGATATTGAGCATCTTAAATACCAGATCCTCCATCCAGTGATGATTTTTTCTTTTAAAAAAAGAAAGATCATTTTGGGAATAATCTCTCCTAATACAGACCAGTACTGTGATTGATGATGTGACAAAGGGTTCTTGTTATAACAGTCTCATTCTAACCAGCTCCGATGGAGTGTATTCTTCTCCCATTTTTCATTCTTCTCTCTCAGGACAGCATACTACTTAAAATGCAGTGTTAATATTGCTATCCAGGATTACATTTCACCCTCACTACCCTGTGCCTCAGATTGATAGGTGGAAACAACTGCATCCATAATCACGTCTATTAATCCAACGCTAGACTGCCGGGTCTTTGCGCTTCATTTGTGTACTAGCACGTTTCCTATTCCATTCAGCATACATTTAGCTCTGTCTGAGCCGACCACATGTTCACCCTTTTTGCCTGGTGCTCATCTCATGTTTTCCCGGGGTGAATGCATTATTTATTAGATGTTAAGGGCTCCATTGCGAACTTTAAGTGGCAGTGTGTTGTATTTGCTTAATGAATGGGGTTAGAGGAGATCAAAGCTGAAAATATGACAGATGAAGGGGAGGGGGTAGACGAAGAGATTCGGCTTGTCTGACTTAATTGCTGCCTCGCAAGAAGAAATCTCATCAAGTCAGATTTTGAAGAGTTCATGCTAGATTTCTAACTCTGGGAGAGAATTTTTAAAGATCTTAAAGGAACAGTGTCTTTCACCGGGAAGAATCCCCAATGAGTTTTCTAAACTACGCTTTGTCAAGAAAACGCATGCGAGAAATACACTGTAAATTACCTGATACCATACGTGAGACAAATTGCAGATGTTGTTGTTGTTGGCACATGTTCACAAATAGCATTTCCACACTCTATTTTTTACTATTTATTCCTCTAGGTGCAACAACAACTATGCTCCGTGTTGCAAATGCAACACGTACAGTAAAGTATGTATTAAAGTAAAGTATTCCTATTGTTACAGGCGACCCCTCCTCCCGTAGGTTTCCTCTCAACCCGTGTGTTTTGCGCTCTCATTGGCTGTAGTTTGTGGACGGAGTCCCAGACAGGTCCAGATGTTTAACATGCTAGATATCTGGAAAGGGTCTGCGAGGCATCGGCGAGCTTCTCAGCTCACGTCTTTGAGAAGTTCAAACATGACGCTCGAACACCGATGTGCGAGCGTCGAGCCGACGCTGATTTGCCTCTGATCTGAGGCTTTTTTCGGGATGCTCGGGGGACAGAAAAAGCAGGGCTAAAGTGGTGTGAACTAGCTATAAAGTAGAGTTATTATGGTAAGGATGGTCTATGAGCGAGGCAAATGGCGTTACCACGTTTTTGTACTCGGCGGCTCACGTTACCGCAGTCTTGGAAAGGGAGGAGTGAGCAGAGGGGTACTCGGTTGCAATCTGCAACCACTACTTTTATTGTTCAATCCAGGATTCTTTGTATGGGCCACTACTTTATCTATCAACCTTCATCACAGTGACATTATGCAGGCCAATATATAAAAAAATCCTACTAAACCAACCATGATACTGTATATTATGGACAGTTTGTGTTGTGGGTCTGTAATAATCCAAGTTAACCCAACTCTACTTATCAGTTTGGTTGCCTTTTGCAAACTTTTTTTCATTTACTGCAGCAACACTTGATGCTATGGCTTAACATATCATATGACCCGCCAACAGTAGCAGCAAACCATGACCTCATTATTGCAAACTTTCCGTGGCAGAGAAAAGTTTTCCATGGACTTTGTGCTGGAAGTCCTTGTCTGCATGGCGCCTCTGAAGCTAACTCGCTAGCTAGCCACTCCTCTTTCCTCTCTCCACAGATCATTAGCAGTCATGCTCCTGCCCTTTGAAGTCTGTGAGGTCTGCTGTGTCTGTCATAGCCATGCAAATCCAGGGGACAACCCCAGCCACCTGTTCTCAGAAACATCTGTCCACGGGCCGAGGCTTTACTCCGGCACCGTTCAGCTGCCTCGCTCCACTCTGATCCTCAAAGGGCTGGAGGATGGCATGGAGGCTATTTTTAGGGGCTCGCTTGATATGCTGGTGCAGACCTTATGCTCTCTAATGAACATACGTTTCAGTATGACTGCAGGCTCAGAACAGAAATTTGTTACTTGGTGAGAAAGCTAGTTTTAGTACAAGTTTGTGTTGCTGCCTGCTTCGAGAGACTATAGAAAACTTTCATGAGGAAATATGCATAAAAACTTCTGTATGTTTTAAGATTCAAGATTCAAGATTCAAGCCCTTTATTGTCATTGTGGATCACAAAGAAATTAGATTGTGACAATCCCATCGGTGCAAATGAAAAGATAATACAATAAAAAATATAAAAGATAATACAATATAAAATATAAAAATACAATATGTATATATACATCAGTGAAGGGTGACTCCCGGCTGACAACCCTGCAGCCGTCGGAGGTGCGACAGGCAGAAATGCCCAGCAGGTATAACCACCTGTGCTTCCACCTGGTTTAATTTAATATGAATGCATGATTTTACCAACCTGGTCTCACTGAAAGACATATAAATGCCATGACATTACACGGACATTCTGCATGAGTACGCATTTTAGCCTTTTCACGTGTCATTTGTACGCCACGCAAACCTCCGCAGTTAGGTTTAGGAAAGATAACCACTTAGTTAGGGTAAGGGAAAACATCATGGTTGGACGTAAAATAAGTATGTAAACTAAGTGAAACACTTACGAAAAAACTTACAGAAACACTTACGGAAACAACGTAACACAACTAGAGAAAACACGTCACAAATGCCAATAAAAAACGTGACAATCGTCATGTGACAAACGTAACTAACTTAACTTACGAAACATCTTACAAAACGGTCTCGAACATTGGTCTTTTGGCCGTTAAACGGCTTGTGCATTATTGTGGCATTTATACGCCTTTTTGTGCGAACGGGCTGGATTTTCCACCCATAGATGCCCATTACATATGTGGATTGCTTTGTAATAATTCACTTAAAAGGCCAGCACTGAATTCTTTGAAAGAGATTCTATAGAAAATAATAGATCACTCCTTGTTTAGAGAGAATAGTTGATGTTCAGTTCAATCCCATCAGAGTATCCCATCAGCACAGATCTGCTTTATTGTTGTAATGAAGTCCTTTAACTGCAAGATGGAAGACTTCACCAGCCCCTCCTTGCCCTTCAGTGCAGCAAGACTCCTAAAGACTGGTGTGTCTGTCTGCTGGTGAGGAACCAGATCAGAGCGCTTTAGGTTTCTAAGGGAGGTTCAGCTGCAGAATGATGACCACATTCATTAAAAGTTAACACTATATTAGTGCTCAAGATTCCCTGTGAAACATGTTCTGTCTCTCTGGGTGTGAGACTCAGCATGAAGCTGTCATCTACGTCCCTCTCATGGGACTCTTCCAGGAAATATTTGATATCTCAGCCGTCCACTTGGCCTTCAGCAGTTCATGGCACCTGGCATTCGTGATGAACTCACCACCCAGTAGTCAGGAAGCAGGGCAGAGTGACGTAAGAGCCGGGCAATGCCTGGCCTTCCAAAGCACAGCGGGTTTGCCAGCTTCTACCAAGGGACAGATTGTTTTGCATGTGTCTCTTTTTTTTTTCATGACAGCCGTGCTGTGGTAGGAGACCACTGAAAATTGACCCTGAGGGTCTGTGCCGAGGGATGTGGGTGGAAAGCAGCCTTTCGACGGGATTGCAGGTTTGAATACAGAATTGTAACAGGCCACCTGGGAAGTTGTCAGAGGGGATTGCGGGGGTCCTGGTGATTGTCCACTGTGACTTTGGGCTCAGGTTGGACTAAACCAAACTTGCTAAAAACAAGTAAAAATAGTGCGATGTTATGATTATTTATGTTTGGCTCTTCAGGGGACCCTGAGGCCAAACTGAAAACGTACACCTTGCCAGATCCTGTGGCCACACTTGGAATAAAGTCTGCAGTGTAGCAGAGTTTATTGTAACGCCAACATCAGGAATAAATTATCGAACAAAGGCTTGTGGAGAGGAATACAAATACCTCCATGATAATTCCCTACAACTTCCATGCAGTCTACTTTAAACAGATTACTGGCACAATTAACAAAGCCAGCCCTCGGGGGGGTTGCATTACTACTGACCCAGCCACAACAGGACACCGAGCATCTGTCAACAACCTATGTGGAGAAATCTAATCCTTGAGAATAAAGTCTACGCTGTCACTGCGCATTATACGACATGAAAAGTAAAGTAAAACAATACAAGGCAGATATAACTCTAGACCCGAGCACAGAATCGGCGGATTGTTGGACGTGGTGAAACCTCGCCGGGAATCGGTTACAGTAGCTCAACACTGTATGAGACTGTGTGCGAAGTCTTGGGAAAGTTAGCAGCTGTGTAGCCTCTCCCTCTGCAGGGGGATGGAGATCAGTGGAGTGTGTAAGAGTAGATGTGCACGAGGGGGAGACCTGCTGATCCAGGTGTTGAATGCTGCCCGGCACTCTGACAGCTGAAGGGAAAGAGAGACTACACGCTTTGATTCACACAGAGATATTGTACGCATACATGCACATGCATAACCTACAGGAAAACACACATGCATACACACGGGCAGTGATGTCCCGTATTGTTTCCACCGGATGCATGCTGCATTATCCTGCCAACCATTCATTTGGAAATGCATGAGACAGAAATTCCTGTCGGGTGTTGTGCCAGGGTTTATGGCTCAACACTGTACAACTGTCCTCCGAGTCGGTGATTTGAGCCACGATGACTGGCCGAGTCAAAGCTCAGGCAACACCCATTTGAAGTTAGCCCCACATCTCGGGAGCAGCAGACTGTTCTGGTGCGAGCCAATTACAACAACGCGCCTCGGCCCATTGTACATTCTCTCACAGCTCCAATCTGTGAGGAAAAACCCTCAGGCCCAGAGCAAGCCGTGCCTCCGGCCCCATCTGTAAAGAATATGACCGTGGCTGTAAGTGCAAGCAGCTTCAATCACACCCCGTTGTTGTTTTTAAAGTTGTCGCCAGTTTAGAACGTCAGACTCCCCTATTTCATAGTTTTATGGGGTTTTGTTTCAGAGTGACCAAAAAAAGTTCTTAGTTTGACTTTTAATCAACTCCATCTTTTACACCTTTAGACCAAATTTACTCATTTTATTTCACAGTTTATTTTTTTCCCGACCCATTCCTCTTAGGTCCACATCTCCAGGGTGTTTGTGTGAGTTTGGAACATTTCAAAATGGTTATTTCCACCTCTCATTTATTGTACCTCTTCAGGCTTTTAAAATTCATTCAAATGCAAATACAAGAAAAATACAACAGTAAGCAAAGTCCAAATGATATACCTCATTTTTTGTAAGCTAGCACTATTGTACTTTTTCTTTGTAATCATCTCACAACTTCTTAGAACCCCCATCACTCTGGGAACTAAATCTAGATTAACGGTTAAATCAAAGAGGATGTTTCATGCTCTACAACATTTCTAAAGTGATGAAGGGCTGCAAATAATGATGCGTTCACTCCAAACGTGAAGCAAATTTTCACTTTTGTGTTAGTTTACTTCACTCACACTACACGTGCCGAAGAAGAGGAGGGGCTTACCTCTATGTAGATACCAACAACTACATCTATTCGCCTCCTTACATTGACTTGTAAAGTATGTAATCGGCCGTGAGAAAAGTTTGCTTCACGTTTTGCATGAACTCAGCCTAACGATTATTTTTATTATCAATTTTTCTGCCCATAAAATCCTCACAATTGTCCGCTGGACCTAATGTTTGGCAATTTGCTTGAAAAATTATTGAAGACATTTATTGAGAATCAAAATAGTACAATTTTCTGTTGATTAAATAATCAGTTAATTGACTAATTGTTTTAACTCTAAATGTGCGACACATCTTCATACAACGGTTCGTGATATCCAACGAAATGTTATTCCTTATTTTTCACAAGTTTTCCTACGAATGTCCAGCAACACGTGTCAATTTACGCTTTTTACATGCATACAGTCTTTTCAAAATAAACTTACTTCTTCATAGGAAACAACTTGGTTAGGCAACAAAACTACTTAGTTAGGTTTAGGAAAACATCGTGGTTTGTGTTAAAATAACTACGGATGTGGCGTGATAAATAAATCAACGTTGACTTGCAAACTCCTGTCTCCTGGGCGGAAGTCCAGACCCATCCATTCACACCAACCTCCACCCTACGCGGAGTCTGTCGCTTTTTACACTTCCTAGTCAAGATTACGTGGATTACATACTGATTTAATGGGATATATACAAATTACAATTCATCCCTTTTCGTAGGTATAGCTACTAACGGTGTATGAGAACAGCCTGTCTAGTAACAGGATTTTAAAAACTAGACCACCTGGCCTCTGAACATAACTTGTTATACCGAGTCTCAAGTTGAAGGCATTGGTGCAGTATATAAAGTGTATACTTTAAAAAACTTTAAATTAAAACTAGTCTGGACCCAAAGTTGCTTAATCTGCGCCCGACCTTCACAGACAAAATTCAAAAGCTTGACGGTAAATTAGTCGGCAGCCGTTATGTGAAGTTCCATTATGGCCTAGTTAGCAGACTGATTTAATGCAGTCCATTTTTCACACATGTATGACCACAAATGCATTGTTCTGTTTACCCTACCATTTCATTTCCAATTAAACACTAAGTCACAGAACGGTGCCTTTCACTTCAAATTATTTTCCGACTTCATTTTTGATCTGGTAATGACTCCACAGAATGACGTTAAGCTCATTAAAATTAGCCTTACAGTACATTATGAATGCACTTTCATTTTCCACGTCCTCCATATTTCCACATTACGCTGTCCAGATCTTGTGAGGCGACTGAAAAGTGGGCTGTGATGTTCTCCTGAAGTACGGCGGTACTTCCCTGATTGTGAGGCCTGCGGCTCCGAGGCAACCAGTGTGATGAAATCCATCTCCGGCGAGGTCATCTGCTCACTCTGTGGTGTAATTGCAGACAAACAAAAAAAGGTTTCTGATTCGAATCCTTACACCATCCAGTTGGTATGCCTTTTGAAAAGCCGTCGCGAGCGCGTTCGGCTGCTGGTAACAGTTAGTGAAACATCAGCATTCTTCCAATCAATCCCTCAAGAAAGGGCAACAGTGATTTGTCTGCGGCCATTTTGCCTGTCAGAGATGTTTAACTTCCTCGCTCATAATGGCACTTGTACTCTGAGTAAACAGCCATTACCAGCCTGTTTATTTGGAAGGAGGGGCTCACCGCGGATCTGACCCGGTTTTCAAATGACAACCCATACCAGAGAGATGAGGGGATGAGGGGGAGCGAGGGAGGAAGAGCAAAGGAGGGAATAGAGAGGAAGACCCAATTTATTTTGAGTAATTGGCTCCACTTGAGCAAACACCCCTTGCTTGCCCAGTGGTCGTCTCAATCCACGTCTGTGCCAACAGCAAAAAAGGAAAAATATCCCCTCCTATGTTCGGCTACACAGATTAAAAAGAAAATGAACTGGGCATTTTTGGAGTTGCTGTACCTCCTCCACAATAATCCATTTTTATAACTCTGGCACAGCTCCGAGAGCCTTCCCGACACTATATGGATTTATATTTCTCAGAAACATTTACAAATACTACAGCTTTATGAGCGAGTTTGGCAAGACGTACTGTAGGAGGTATTATCCACGTTAAAGCTGCTCATTTTCCCTTCATGCCTAATTACTTTAATCATAATCTTGACTCCTGATCATTTACTAATAAGCTCAAACTTGACACCTTTTAGATTGTCACCATGATTTAAATTGCCTGTTTCTATAATGCTTCTTAACTTAAAAAAATCTGGCCTCACATTCACCTTAATTTCCACTGTAGAGAAAGAAAGGAAACACCAACGGTAACCGTGCACGGCTTCTCTCTGACAAAAGCAAACAAATAAAGAAATGAATCAAAATCTGATAAAGCACTTTTAGCGCTGAAGTGGAAAAACACTCCTGGTGAGGCTGTCGCCTCGTCACAAGACACGCTAACAGGGAGGGAAAGTCCGGCTCTTTCATTCGACCACATACACCTCTCATAGTCTGAGTGGCCCCAGGCGGTTTGACAGCCCCATGGTGGCCCCGCCATCAGGACTGTCCTGTACAGGAAAGAGGAAGCCCCCTGAAACAATACGCCTCGCCTATTGATAAGTGAGACATCTCTGGGCCTCCTGACAGATTGCATGGGGGCCAGTGGAAGCCATGGCCGAGAGACTCCTATGAGCCTGTGGGGCGACGTGGGGGTGAGGTGGGGTTACGGTGGATCCCCTGAAGGGGTGTCACTGCTGGGTCGCTCTGCTAACTTAGATGTCAGTCAGTGTAAACATGTACTGGGATGTGAATGCATGATGCTTTGTGTGTGTGTCAGCCAGCGTGTGTGTTTATTTTTCTATTTATGTGTTTGTGTGTACACTACATCGTCTGTCATGTGACTGGTCTCTCTGTGTAGACCTGATGTTGAACAGACTTGTGGCTTCTCCTCCCTGAGGCCGCCTCAGATGTCACACACAATGTGTGACTAACACAGCTCCCTCACCAGCAGGCTACTTTAGAGTGTCCTGATCATTCAGGCTGTTCTTATACACCGTTTGTAGCTATACCTACAAAAAGTAATGCACTTTAATGCATATATTCTCTCACAAAATCAATTTGTCTGTAATCCACGTAATCATGGAGTATAGAGAGGGATAAACGCTGCATAGGGAGGAGTTTCAGGGTCAAAAGACTTTTGCTCAGGAGACTGGTGTTCGTGTGAAACCAGAAATCGACATTGATTCATTTGTCACGTATGGTCCGTACCTAAGTTAGGGCACTTGTTGTTTTAACCCAAACCCAAACCACAATCGTTTCCTAAACCTACTAAGTAGTTTTGTGGCTAGAGATGTTCCGATACCATTTTTTCCTTTCCGATATCGATTCCGTTCGCCCAATACCGAGTACCGATCCAATACCAGCGTGATAAAAAATATAGTTATTATTATTATTATTATTATTATTATTATTATTAATAAACAGCTGTTTCCTATTGACCATGTTGTCTGGTATGGCCTGGCTCAGGTTAAACCCTTTGTAAAACATGAACAAATACATACAGAGAATGAATGCAGTAGAACTTTCTTTTATTATTCAGTTTGTCCGTTACGATGAACATAAATAAATGAAGCTAGGAATAAATAACAATTCTCTTAGCTGTCTCCTCACTGGACAGCCTGTGTGCTAATTTGTCCTGCAGGGTGCAATATTCACTCACCCTACTGGGTACTGCCACCACTGGAAACAGAAACCTTACTTGCTGTACATGTCGCTGTTTTACTCGTTGGATTTTCCACTGTACAATATCGCCAAATGGCTGATATTTTCCTCGCTCTGACTGTCGTTACATTCTCCACTAGCACCGTACTGTTGTTAATTACTATCGTCATGTGACAAACTATCTGCAATCAGTTCTTCTTCGCTGCTCTAAAACAGTAGTTGGCAGCGACAGCCACGATACATCCAAGGCTACACCACAGTGAAGGCTACCGTTTTGGAGTGGCAAAGAAGAATTGATTTCTGGTTAAAGAAGTTAATTTTGTTCTGGGTTGATAAGTTATGGTATTGCATCGGTGCATAAACGTAGATGGCGTACTCGCCAATACCCGATTCCGAATTTTGGTATGTATCGGACGCATTTTCGATACTGGTATCGGTATCGGAACAACTTTATTTTTTGCCTAAACCTAATCAAGTTTTTTTTTCCTGTAGGCAGAAGTTTATTTTGAAAAGACTGGAGCGGAAATTGACAAGTGAGTCACGTGTTGCTGGACATAAGAAATCGTATGAAAACAATACAAATTAGAATAGCTTTTCGTAAGATATCATACAAACCGTTGTATGAGGATACGTTGAATCATTAGAACCTAATGCATCCAACTCACACACACACAGGCATAGGCCCAGAAACAGATATACAAAAACTTACAAAATCTGGTCCACAACTGTTAACACACACATGCAGAAGCACAGTATGATAACACACACACACACACACACACACACACACACCCTCTCATTTACCCATCTGTCCCACCGATAGTATTTCTAATAAAAAACTCCGATCGCTGCCCCTTCCTCTCCACTTTCAGCAACCAGTCGGCTCACCCTCACCACTCTATCCTTCCAATAGAGTTGCAATAAATGAGAAAAGGAAGAGGCATTTTCTGTGGCTGCATAAAATAGTTCCTGGGGTCAAGTGGCCATCCCCAAGGCGTATTTAACAACCAAAGGCTCAAATGGAGACAAACGCTTGGCCCTAACTGGTGCTGGAAACACACATTGGGTGGTAAAGTGTGTGCTGTAGCTGCTGATCACAATTCAGCAAACCAGCTGCTCTCCGGACTGTGTCCCTGAACCTTTATGTGTGTGTCCTTGTGTGCACACACTCTGTCCCGGGCCTGGCAGGGCATTGAAAAGAGGGACAAAGACTGTTTATTACTCTAAAAGATAGAAAAAGCAGGCAGGAAAAGTGGTAGAACATTTTTCTCTGATTCAGAGTTTGGTGTTGCGGTATTGTGTGGTCATCTGGACGGTGTTTATGTAATTATTGTAGGATCAAACATGGAGTTAAAAACTCAACATGTTGTAGGCGGGAACACACATAGTACATCAATCACTTCAGATGTACACCAGTAATCAGCCTTGTCATCGGCCTTCAACTCACAGTCGAAGCTTTTCCATTTTCCATTAAATGTGAATCTCTTTTGATTTCTCACATCATCTTTTTTCATTTGTAACTCGCTGTTTCTAGGAAGGTGATCAAAAATCACTTTTGACCTCTGATTTCATGCCGTCCAACTACTCTCATGAATAGAACTTTCAGAGGAACCATGAGAGACTTTATTGAAAGAAACCAGTGTGGCTCTCCTGTCCATGAAAAATAAATCAGTTCCTTTTCCAAAGGCCAGTTTGCTTTTTCACATTTATGTCTTACAGGAATACTTCGGTATTCTGGGAAACATGCTTATTCGCTTTCTGGCAGAGAGTTGTGTGGAAAGATAGACACCACTCCCCTATCTGCTACATCCAGCAGTCGGTTAGCATAGCATATCGATTGGACAGAGCCAGGCTAGCTGTTTCCCCGTTTCCAATATTTGTGTTACGCTAAGCTAAACGGCTGCAGACTGTTGCTTTATGAAAGTGGTATCGATCTTCTCATCTAATGCTCCAACAGAAACCAAATAAGCGTATTTCCCCAAATGTCTACTCCTCTCTAGACATGTTTAACACATACAAATACTCTGTTTTGAATAATAGTATATCCTCCTTCTCCCTCGTTGAGAAATACAGGCTATATGGATATGCAAATATTGTTCATTTGAACAGTTTAACTGCTGGACTCAAGATGTGTCCTATTTCACTGAAACGTCCATTGTCAGTGTATGTGCAGCGGAGGTTTCAAGCTTCAACCCTATTTCATGGGGAGGTGTGTTAATAGCACGACAACAAGGACATTCCGCATGTCATGAGAACGTGTTTTTGCCTTTTCACGTGTCATTTGTACTAGCAACGAAACCACTTAGCACGGAAACAACGTCACAGAAGGACGGAAAAAACGTCACAAACGTCGCTTGGAAATAACTAAACAACACTTTGGGACACGAACACCGGTCTCCTGGTTGAATGTCCCGTGTTTGTTGGACCCATCCGCCTCCATTCCCTTCCACCGTAAGTAGTCTTTCTCACGTTTTTATTCTACGTCTCATATTCACGCAGATGTGTTTACATTGCTGTCAATGCAGACTACGTGGCGTACGAATGACATGCCAAAAGCAAGAAGAGCGTTCTTATTGCACACACTTGTGATTACCGTGTCATGCATACACCATTTAGTGCCACCGGGCTGCAGGCTTCCACATCACACTTGTAAGTTGCCTATTAGACCCTGATTGGCTTTCTAGTTGTGATGTCACAAATCATGCTCGTAGGTGCACGCCCTCAACTCAGATTTAAGGTGAGCACAGAGAAACCTTTGAGTGTCAAACTCTGCACACGCATCATTCTGCACAGTGAAGGCCAAACATCCGATAGAAGTAACAATAAACTAAACACAGTTTTGAGTGGAGAGGGACTTTAATAATGATGAGTGGAAGTCTAGCTTTCTAGTATAACATGTAGCTTACATCAACAAAAGTCTTACATCCAACACAGACATGATAAACTTACAACAAAACTCTTCTTTCTCTCTTCGAACTTTCATCTCCGGCCTCACAGAAAGTTCTTCACTGCTCCACAAAGCCACATAAACATTGGTCAAACCAGATGTCTGCTACGGCACAGAATCCCACGCAGCTATAAATCTTGATCGCCTCTATTTTGTCCTCGTTGTCAATCAAAGCCACATCCTAAGTGAGGACTCATAACAGCATGAATCCCTCCACACTTTACACCACCCCGTACTTCCATTTCACAGATTTTACTCTTCTCACTTGGTGTGTTACTGTAAAGTTAACAGGCCCGCTGCAACGTTGGCTATAGCTCTCTGAAAACACACTGCTCTTCTCTTGGACAGAAAGCACGTGAACAACCACAACCTCTGTATTTTTCTTGGACGTTAAACTGACTGTCACATTTTTTTTCCCCCAGTTAAAAGTGGGTTTTGTAAACAGACATAGAAACGTTTGACAGTTTCTACAGCGAGTACAATTCATCAGAGGTCTTATTGAAACAGGTAAAAATATCAGCATAAGGATTTTGCCCCACATTTCTACGGGCCAAAGAGGAAGAGGAATGCAGCGATGGAGATGGACTCGTATAGCCCACGCACTGTATGGTGTGGTCGAACCTGTTTATAGCTGTTGGATTCTTTCCACCGCATAATTTCTTGATTTCCACGGTTCAGCTTTGTCTGTGCACTGTCACTTTTGAGTGCTTACATGAACCACTGTGGTCAACCATATTCACGTGTGCAGACACACTGCAGTTGTAGAGCGTTTTTATCCCTAACAAGCAGCTTGCAAGTTTCAACAAAAACACAGAAAACTGCATGAAAAGAAATAAAACGGCTATTGAGTCAAGGACACATGTGAAGCAGATGAGATGGTTATTGGCTGCAGGATCATCAAATAAAAGAACAACTAGATATTTTTGGAAATTGTTTCATACATGCTAACGTGCCTTGTTTGAGGAATACCAACACCTTTGTGTAATTTTTACTCTTTTTTGTAATTGGTGGTCAATCCATTCATCATAAACCTTACATGTGTCTGAAGACATGATTGATAGTGTTTGGACCTGCTGGGCCGTAAAAATCCTCAGTCCAATGATATCACTGCATTCTGGGTCCAGGGCTCCCAGCGTGAATGTTGACGCGGGCCCAGAGCCAGAATGCTGTCTGCTCCTCAGGACACCCTTGTCTCTTTCCTCAACAGGCCCCGGGGGCCGAAGCGTGCCGTTTCCTTTGGCAAAATAAATGAACCGCAGGGTGATGTCACCCCGTGGACGTCATGCGGAGAGAACCGCCATCAATGCAGGGCAGTTGGGAATCCTCAGTGAGCTCTGAAGCATAACACCAAGGCCCACTGTTTGGTTCAGATAAACAGGTGCTACAATGCTTGATTGCTTGAGCATGTATTAAAGCTGCTCTAATCAATAGTCTTATATTAACAATGGATAGAATGACTATGTACATGTAAACTTGCATTCGTTCTAAAAGCCAGCAGGGGGCGACTCCTCTGGTTACAAAAAGAAGTCTGATTGTATAGAAGTTTCAAGTCTTCTTCAATACAGCATGATGTTCTTTTAGTAAATGATGGTCCCATTTAGAGTCAAATAGACCAAAAAGCAGGGGATGCTTTAGGACGTGGCTACCTTGTGATTGACAGGTCACTACCAAGGCGTTGTCCGATCTGGGAGTTGTCCGTGTTTTCGTCTTACAACTTTAACCCTTTCACAGTGTTTTTTCAGTTCATGAAAGTTAATTATAACCTTTTTGGTCGCCTAAAATGTGTTATTCAGCGTTCGGTTGTACTTAGCTCCACCCTCTCGTGTCACTTCTGGTTGCAAAAATTCAACATGGCAATGGCCAAAAACCAAAAAGGCGAAGGCCAAAATACGAAACTCAAGGCTTCAAAACGGCAAAACACAAACCAATGGGTGACAGCACGGTGACTACGTCCACTTCTTCTGGTTTCAGCTTATTGTTTTGTTTTTACTGCCCGCAGCTTCACTGTTTTAGTTCACTCTCACTGCTCTCATAGGATCGTTTTCAGACACAGTAGGCAGCTGTTCTCAGCAAAAAAGCTCAGATAAACCCAATGCACACTACCTGCCCAGCATCACATGGCAGACAATGTTTGCAACTAGTTTGTATACATAATGGGGCATTTAGTGGTAAAACAGTATCTGAAATATTCTTGAAAGTAAGGATGCTGTATTGTTTTGGTGACACCTGCACTGCAGATGGTTTGTTACACAGAACCATCTGAGGAGCCGTCTTTGGAAACTGTTTGGAAAAGGGGAGGCACTTCCAAAAAGATACTTGGCAGGTGATTGGATGAACCATTTTTTTGCTGAAGTCAGTCGGGGGAAGAGCGAAAACATCTTTTCCATCGAGAAAAGCCTTCAGTGCCGTTCTTTGCTCTTCTTTCAATGAAGAAATACTCTCCAGTTCTGATGTAACTGATGCTATTGCAGCTACGCTAACCTCTTTAAGGGCCACCATTGTTGTTTAGAACGAACAGTCGCTTCTCCGGGTCATATACATAAACCACACCGTAGCTGTAAGTAGCTCCTCACAGCACACGATTGGTCTGAACCACTGTGGTTTGGACTCAAACGCATTACATAAAGCCTGACAAGATGGATTTTCGTGTGATCCCATGATTCTCGAGAATCCAGCTGCCATGCGAGGTAATCTTGTCACGGCATCTTTGCAAATAGGAAGTCACTTCAAGACTGAAGACAGCACCAGATTTAACAATGAACAAGATGTTTTTTGTCTAAGTACACTTTCCTATTCCTTTTCATAAAGATTATATTTCAATTCACTGAAACAAAACACCATCAAAATGCCTTCTGTAGGACATTAAAACTGTGATGGCATGGCGTTAAAGTGATACTATGAAGTGCTGTCATCTGCACATGACAACTGTGACTGGATGAGATGAGACAAAAATAGAAAAACGTGCGAAATGTGCGTGTCCTAATAATGGCTTTACTGATAAGATCTCAGCAATCACATGGTCATTTTGAGAAGATATTATTCCGTAAAGCCAGTAATAATCCTTATTATCTTATTATATCTCCAGAATGTGTTTAAGGAGTTGGGAATCTGTCAGACTGCTGGTATGCCTTAGTTATCTCTGCCCAGTTTAGGTTTTTATTTAGTATTTATCATTCTTACTTTATGTTTGTACTGATGCGTGCTAGTTTTAATATCTATTCTGGAAAGCTTTACTGTGCAGAGTGCTAGAGGACGAAGAGGCATGGGATCGCTGATGTGGCTTCTGCTATCACACAAACCATCGTAGCCTTGTACTCAAGGACAAACATTATAAAATGCTTCTGAAACTTAAAGACTTGCAGCATTCCTAGATGTGTATCTCTACTGTACGCTTGTTTCTTCACCCAACTGGCAACTTCCTACTCGTACTCAAGGAAATCACTGAAATCTAAACCCTCCCTTATGAATTTTATACCCACAACTTTACCAGTCATACTTGCCCGGTCATATTATGTATGTGAGAAAGTGGACGGGCACCGACGTTCCTCTGTGGCCCCTGGGGCCCGGTGGCGGTCAGGTCACCTTTCCTCTCATCACTCTTGCCTTGTCTTCAAGCTTCTTTCAGGAACTGCCTCTCAATACTTCCTGACGTTGGATCAAAGTGGGATACACACCGAAACCCTCTCCTGGTACGCTTGTTTTTGGAGCCGCACCACCACCCTCCTCCTCCCCCGGCAGTGATCTAATCAGGCTAATGCTGACTCTGGGGTGCAACGGCGGGTTTCAGCGTCAACACGTACATTGACCGGTTCCCTTATGAAAAGTGCAACTCAACACTGGCTGTGACACACTACGAGAGAGGACATGGGATGTCTGCACCCTGTGGTGATTTCTTCGAGGAAGAAAACAAAAGTGCGTGTGTCTTGAGTGCATATTTGCCTGTGTGTGCGGAGGCGGCAGCGAGGGACGGACTGGTAGAAATATGCATAACTAAACATCCTCGGGTACACAAGAGAAATAAGCAAGACTCAAAACACAGGCAGAGACCATCAAAGAGTGGGTCCAGGATGTCAGAGGGGGTGAAAGGAAAGGGGGATGGGGAGGAGGAGGGCTGGAGGGGTTTCTGAAAGCCTCCCTGGTTGCACACAGCGAGAGCTTGACCTGAAAAGAAGGATACTCTGCCTTTCAAGGATGAAAGGGTGGAAACGCAGCAAGTCAACTGAGTTCTCAGGTATTCACGCACTGCCTCAAGTCTGAGAAATGAGTCAGCATGATGTTTGCAGCAAAATCTAAAGCAGGGGGGGGAGGGAGTGGTGATCTGCCTCCAGTCATGTGTTTTAATTAATGAAGAAGGGCGAGCACGCTTCAGGTCCTACGATGGTCGTGTATCCCTGCAGGCCACGGTTAGGTGCAGAGTTTCCTCTTATCTTAAAGCTCATATCTCAGCCTTCAGCTCTTTGCTCTTTTCTGCTTCTCTCAACACCTCAGTGCTTTACCCGCAGTGCACTGCGTCCATCTCGAGCACTCGCCGAGAACAAAGAGAGACGGCAGACAAACAATATCAACTTTAATTTCTCCTTTCAAAAGCAGCGTTCTGCAGGAGAGTGAAGGGTTCCTGGAATGTGTCTTTCTGTTTTGATATCTCCCAATAAAACGGTAATGATATGCTCCCTCCATCTGGATCCAGTTGCCAGTCTGCGCCAGAGGTAGACACGTCAGTTGTTATTATTATTTTCCCTCTGTGATGTTTGGGTCTGGTCGCAGATGAAGGAAGGTCACTCGGCATACCTTGCGTGCTCTCCTGTAATTATGGAGTCACTTGTTGAAGGTCACCTAATATGGCTTCACAGGGCAACACATCTCTGGGCTGCTCAAATATTCTGCAAAGAAACAATCTGTTTTTTTGGTGTGTGGTGGTGATGGCTGAAGTACAAGAGACAATGAACTAGTTTTTCTCTCCAAATGTAATTTATGTTTTTCTTAATTTTGTTTGTAATTTTGTAACTGTGACATAGTGTGTGTATTTAATTATTTTATCAAATTAGTACTATTATATTTCATTCTTAGGAACAGAAAAGGAACAGCCATTTAGGGCTGGAACTAAAGATTATTTTTTGGATTAATCGATTAGTTGTTTGGTCTATAAAATGTCAGAAAATAGTGAAAAATGTCAATCAGTGTTTCCCAAAGTCCAAGATGACGTCCTCAAAAGTCTTTTTTTGTCCACAATTCAAAGATATTCAGTTTACTGTTATAGAGAAGTAAAGAAACCAGAAAATATTCACATTTAAGAAGCTGAAATCAGAGATTTGTTTTTCTTACAAAAGTACTAAAATTGATTAATTGACTATCAAAATAGTTGGTGATTAGTTTAATAGTTGACAACTTTATTAAATGATTAATCTTTGCAGCTCTATTGCCAAGAGCCTTTAAGAACCCTTCCACCAAAAATACTCAAGTCTAAAACATATTCCATAAAGGACATTGATGACAAATTACTAAATGTTTTTTCTTTTTTTCTTTGAGATGTGCATTCATGCATTGATTGTGATGAAGCCTGCGTAATTATATTTTGGGCGTCAGCCATTTTATTTTGTCAGAGTTCATCCTCCCCGGAGAAGATGCACTCAGCAGGAGAGGCATATTCCAATGACAAGGCTGTCTGCCAGCCTGCTAACTCCATGATTGTTTCCAGACAAGTGTAGTTGCCCTCTGGACAGCACGCCTCTCAGTTCTAGAATAATGGCCAATTACAAGGAGGCAGTTTGTTGAAAGGATGCAGCCAGGAACTACATCTGCCTTCAAACAACCCTCAGACCCAAACACATGCTCTGGAACAAACTACCTTCAGAGATGAAATGCATTCAAAAGAACCAAAACTGCCTTCAGAGCATCATGTGACTGTTGAGAAATGCCTGAGCCATGATGACTGACATGAGAACCGGGATATGTTTTACCAGGTATTGTTTACTTGGATGGAATGAAGAAAAAAGCTTGCGGACACACATGACATGTGATGAGAATATTGGGGTTGGGTGATATGTTCAAATATTCCAACCGGCCACTGTCAACCCACAGCTGCACAGGACTTTCGACCAGGAGGCCGATGTTCGTGTCCCAAAGTGTTGTTGAGTTATTTTGAAGTTACGTTAGTAACGTGTTTTCTGTACTCATGTTACATTGTTCATGTACGTATTTTGCTAAGTTTACAGCATTAGTTTAAGCCCAACCATGATGTTTTTCCCCGCCATTATCGCAGTTTTGTTGCCGAAACATAAACATGCCCATTTCACAGTAACGACGTGGCATGAAAAAACACACGAAAAGCTGTTTCACAACGTTAAGCCTGTGGCGTATAAATGACACATGGAAAGCCTAAAATTAATTTACATGTGACACAAAAGTACAATATCTTATTTTGGCCCGTAAAAAATATGCTTGTATGCATGTGTCCACCGTCTGAATTTAAGTTTCTCTCTTTCACCGAACTAAGACCAGCTTAATTGCCTTGTTAATCCATTGTAAAAAAAACCACACTGCTTTCAAACAAAATAAAACTCACCCAAACCGTCTTGGTTAGTCTTTCCACTATTCCAAAAAACAAACTCTGGTTTGGTCAAATAAACCCTTAATTCACCGAGTTAGCTGTGAAAATATGCTGGCTCTACACACTGTTTTCCCCCGCTGTCTTTCTCTGCCGTTGCTGGCCTCTTTGTGCTACCGGGTTAGCCAGACTTATCTCCACTCTTCATTTTAACGCTGTGCCAAATGCCCGCTGAGCAGCGCCTCCCACTCGTTCTTCAGAGGGAAACCATTAAATCACCAAAATAAAATGACAACATTTGCTAAAAAAACAAAAAACAACTGATGTACAATCACCGATAGCTTTGTACAATCGCCCAACCCTATAATAGGTCTGAAATCAAACGTGGTATTTAACTGGTAAACATAACAATGTGGCTCCACGCACACCAAACAAAGGCAGAGGAGGCAGCAATACAAACATGCATCAGAGTTTTCATTTTAATCCTCCATCTTGGTACGTTTCACACGGCAGTCATTGCTCGCACATGCAGTCCTTTCAACAAGCTTCTGCAAAGTCAAACAGCAATACTTTCAGGGAACCAACAGGGGTTCCAACCAGCTCCTTTTGTCACCGTGTCAGCACCAACAGCTCAACATATCGCCCGACACAGACCTGCTGCTTCTACAAGCACCTTGAAAGCACTGGACAGTGTCAGAACCCCAAACATATTACAGCAGGATATCTGAAAGGGGGGGGGGGGAAATGGTCATTCAAGTGTCCACCAGATGTTTCCCTGAACCTCTGATATATTTACTGGTTTTCTGGAAGCCATCAGAGAACAGCACGAAAAACTTGAGTAAAGAATAATCCTTGCCAAAAATCCACCCACACGTATCTAAAAACATCCAATGAAAGTTAATAAAAACAATTGTTAAAAGTTATATGTTGCAAGATGAAACTAAGGACACACTCTGAAACTTGACCAGTTGTGGAAGAAGTATTCATAACTTTTACTTAAGTAAAATGAGTAATACCACAGTGTAAAAATACTCTGTTACAAGTAAAAGTCCTGCATTCAAATTAATACTTGAGTAAAAATATTAGAATCAAAATATACTTAAAGTATCAAAACACCGAGTAAAATAGCAGAATAAGAATAATTAGGGATGCACCGGGGTCCGATACCAGTATCGGGTATCGGGTATTGGGTCCGATACTGTGTTCATGTACTCGTACTCACAAAACGGCTCCGATACAACGGCAACGATACCACTTTACGGCAGCGTGACGTTAACCTCTCGTCACCATCTTTCGGGTCATATCACATGCGCTCACGCTCCACCTCCCCGAAGGTGCGGCCGAGACGGGCCGGTGGTGAGCCCGACCCAGCGGGGCTGGGATCCCACCTCAGCTGGTGCGCGCCGGCCCTCACTTTCATTGCGCCACAGGGTTTTGCCTGCACCCTCTGACTCGCGCGTGCGTTAGACTCCGTGGTCCGTGTTTCAAGATGGGTCGGGTGGGTTGCCGACATAGCCGCAGACTCCTGGTGCCTTTTACGTGGGCCTAATCCCCGCCCTGGGGACACGACGCGGTTGGGGCCCACTAAGGACAGTCCGCCCCGGTGACACTTTGGCCAAGGCCACGGGAAGCACCCTAGAGCCGGTCGCAGCACACCGCACCGCCTCGTATGCGGGACTCCCCAGCCTGCCGTGTTTCGCTCACACCCTCCAGTGCATCCCTAAGAATAATATTAAAAATACAACTGTAAATAGAATGAGTATATTTTGCACTGTATCATTTAAACTTCATATTAGCAATTGGATAAAGTGGGGACTAATAACAATAATGCAGTTATAAATATGCTATCAATTTGACTGATTTGGTAATAATGCAGGTAACCCTAACCCTACCAGTACATTAAGAGATCATTTTGATTTTGAAAACATCACTAAGTTGACAAAGAAGTATTTTCTTCTTCTCTGGTTTTTGTGCTTCATACCTCATCCATCAGTTTTACTTTGCAAAAACACTCTCAGTATCAGACTAAACAACAAGCTCTTTGACATCTAACCAGGTCAGTTTATCAACCGGCGTGTTATGAAGATGACATGAAATGCTGCGTATCACGTGTCGGCTCGACCCCATGCCGTCACCACAGCTGCTTCCTCTTACGGCTGATACAGAGCAGGTGAGACCTGATCGGCTGGCGGCCAGATATTGACCTATCAATCATATTGTAGCAACTTTTAATCTCCTTCTCTTAAACCCATGGCATGTATACTGCCCACATGTACAAAGTGTAGACATAAAAATGATTTAGGCTTATTTGTTCTGTACTTTATAAACATTTAATAATATCTAGGGCTGTCAAAGTTAACGTGATAATAATGCATTAACGCAAATTCGTTTTAACGCCACTAATTTCTTCAATGCATTATATGAAACTATAAAACCTAAATAATCCATCGGTACCAACCATGTCATACTAGCATGCTGTGAAGGAGGCTAAATAACGCTCCAAACTTGCGTTAATTTTTGGTGAGGAAAAACTGGCATGGCCAAAAGGGTCCCTTGACCTCTGACCTCAAGATATGTGAATGAAAATGGGTTCTACGGGTACCCACGAGTCTCCCCTTTACAGACATGCCCACTTTATGATAATCACATGCAGTTTTGGGCAAGTCAGCACACTGACACACTGACAGCTGTTGTTACCTGTTGGGCTGCAGTTTGCCATGTTAGGATTTGAGGATATTTTTTATGCTAAATGTACCTGTGAGGGTTTCTGGACAATATTTGTCATTGTTTTGCATCATTAATTGATTTCCAATAAAACATATATACATACATTTGCATAAAGCAAGCATAGTTGCCCACTCCCATTTTGATAAGAGTATTCAATACTTGACAAATCTTCCTTTAAGATACATTAAACAGATAAGAAAATGTGCAGTTAATTTGCGATTAATCACAATTAATCATGGACAATCATGCGATTAATGCCGATTCAATATTTTACTCTTACTATTAAAGCCACATGCATATTTTTATTTCTAATTCGTACACATTTCTTCAGAAAATCTCAAATTATAGATTATCCAAAAGCATGTGCTTTACTTCCTGGGGGATAGACTTACTTACTCTTTTCTTGTTTAAAGCCGTTTTCTCTCAAATCCAATCACTATAACTGTGGTTCGAGTTTGATCTCATCGCCACCAGCAATTTGAAAATCTGTGTCACATGAAACCATTACATCCATCTGGACGCTGCGGCAAACCTCAAAATATTTCTCCATATTTTCGATGGAACTTTTCCACATTTATATTATCTGCAATTTTCTTCTCTTCCAGCCCCGCCTGTGTGCTCCTTTCTACCACAAATCTGGACAAATTAGGAGTCTCCTTTAATCTCTTGATTAGATGATGTTGTGATAGTGGATATCCGTGAAAGATGAAGATTGATTGACTCCTCTGATGCAGTTGTGAGAATCCAAACATTCCCGTTTCCCCTGGTGATGTCACAGCGTTGGAACCAGGTGCAGAGGCCACTGAGTGCATCGGAGAGGCCCACTGTAATTCAACGCACACTTTACAGCTAGTCAACATGGCTCAATATGGTCCATTAGAGTTTCTTAACAGCATTAAGTTAAATTCCTTGAGATCATGTGTTTTGAATTCAGACAGCTCCCATTTCAATCATCTAATTGTGCCTGCACCTTTCATTGAGGATTTTGGTTCCTCTATTTATAAAAATAATGGGCCTTCAAGTGTTCAAAATTTTGAAATGGAGCAATGGGGCCTGGGGCTAAACCTAAACCTTCACCTTCACATGCACGTGTTGCTGTGGTCCTTTGATGATTTTCCACAGCTATTGCAGCATCCCTACAGGAACTCAGAAAATAGAAACATCAGGCAGCATCCTGTTTTTCTGCTTCCACCGTGCTAAGATCCTGTTTCAGGTTACTGTTTTTGATTCAAATGTACCTACACAGAACCATATAATCCCATAAATCTACATCTGTTTCTAGCTAATTTCAAGGAAACCAGAAGGAGTCACTTGTGCGGTGAGAAAGACATGATCCCTCACTGCGTTCTCACCAGCCAACACTGCAAAGGATTGAACCCCAACTGCTCCCAATGGGCAGTCCAGTGCCGTGCATGTAGCTCGTTGCCATCAGTGTTTGAGTGTGTGAACCAGTGAATAAGAGAAATTATAAAGTGCATTGGATAAAAGTGTGATATGAATGCAGTCCAGGAGACTCCTGTGCTTTAATGCTGGAGAAAATTACTTTTGGAACCAGCAACTCCTCCCACTTCCCAGATCTATACTAAACTCAATATTTGTCAAGTGGTATAATCAGGATAATCCACTCTAACCTGTGCAATTATGTAAAATAACCCATGTCTTTATTCAAAGTATCCTCATACAACGGTTTGTATGATTTTTTTCCCGATAAGCTTTTTGTGTGTTTTCCTACGAATGTCCAGAAACACGTGACATACATGTCAATTTCTGCTCCAGTCTTTTCAAAATAAAACTATTGCAGTGGTTAACCCAGATGAGGTCGGGATCGACATGGTTAGGTTTAGGCAACAAAACTGCTTAGTTAGGTTTAAAAAAAGATCATGGTTTGTGTTAAAATAACATCAGAAGCGACGTAACTTAGGTACGGAAGTTACGTGACAAAAACTACTTAGTTAGGTTTAATAAAAGATTGACTGGGTTAGGTTTGGCAACTCTGAAAGTGGCATAACATAAGTATGAAAGTTACGTGACAAACAAGTCAACACTGACTTCTGGTTTCACACGGGGTATGAACATCGGTTTCGGTATGAACCGATCCTCCCCATATGTTGAACTTTACACTTCCTGGTTCACAATTACTTGGATTACATTAAAAGTGATTTTGTGAGTTACATACAAATTACAGTGCATTATTTTTCATAGGTATAGCTACAAAGGTGTACGAGAGCAGCCCACTTTATTAGCAGTAGTAGCAGCAGTGTCACTATTAATAGTATTTGAACATGTGTGCATTTATCTTGGCACCAGATGAGGCAGAAGGGAGGTGTGCTGAAGAGGGGGAGTGAGGATGTCTAACCAGACTGCTGCCCTGCTGTCTGCAAAACTCCACAAGTACATTATCTAACAATATAGTGTTGTCTGCAATCCGCTCTTTAACTGGCATACCCATAATGTCTCCATCCTCATTGCCATCTCTGTTCATTGTTGTCAGGGGAATTGTTTACCTGCGCCAGTGTTGCTACGTCTGGACTCTATAAGGCTGAATTAAAGATGCAGGAGCTCTGGCTTGCAGTGTGTAACTGTATACTCCCCCCACTGGCCTGGCTCTATCAATCAAACCTCACACCGGCCGACCCTCTGATGGGATAAATGACTCCAAATCTGACTAAAGCCATTGCTTTGGCACTGGGGTATAAATCTTGGCCTTTAATTTAATAATGCGAGCTCAGAGGGGTGAGGCACCTGGGCTGCGATTGGTCAGGCAGAAGGGAGTCACAGAGGGGAGTCCTTGGGTACTGTTTTCTCTTTAGTAGCCCCTGGTAGCCATCTGCCGGCATCTGTAACTCAGCCCGCTTGCTCTCTGTGATAAACAGCGTTTCATTTTTCAAATCACTTCCCTCCTACCTGAGCTTCTCTTTCTCTATTCTTTCCTGTTAATCTGTCCGCCGCAGAAGGTTCAAAGGGTTATTATGTCTCTGTTTTGCAGACTCCTGATCCATCTCCTCTTTAATGTGCAGTGTTTGGTGAGGGAGCCAGGGAGAAAACTTGATGAAACTACTATAATACTTCTCACAGTCTCAGATCTGGTTTCTCCTTGGCTGGTTTCAATTCAGCGGCCAGTAATCACCATTCCTGAGGAGTTTCCACTTTATGTCCCCCTGTCCTCTTCTCTTCAGCCAGCAACAGCAGGCAATCTCATGAAAGTATCCCTGAGAAGCACTGGATCACTCTGATTGTATGAAACATGCTGACAGAGACGAAACAGGTTTTTGCTTCTTTATGTACACTTCCTTAAGTTTTGAAGTTTTGACAGTGTTGAACTTAAGTTTAAAGGAGGCTAAATTTAGAGTATGCAACTAGGGCTGTCAAATGCAAATTTGTTTTAACGCCAGTAATGTCTTTAACGCATTAACGCAACGTGCGATTTTTAGGTTTGGCGGGCTCAGTTTTAAAGTTAGAGTGAAGATACTGGCACCATATGAAACTAGAAAACCTAAAGAATCCATTGGTATCAATAGTGTCATACTAGCTTGTGGAGAAGGAGGCTAAATAACGCTCTAAACTGGCATGGCCATTTTCAAAGGGGTCCCTTGACCTCTGACCTCAAGATATGTGAATGTAAATGGGTTCTATGGGTACCCACGAGTCTCCCCTTTACAGACATGCCCACTTTATAATAATCACATGCAGTTTTAGGCAAGTCATAGTCAAGTCAGCTAAAAAAAATATATATATACATACATTTGCATAAAGCAAGCATATTTGACTTCTCCCATGTTGATAAGAGGATTAAATACTTGAGAAATCTCCCTTTAAAGTACATTTTGAACAAATAAAAAAATGTGTGATTAATTAAGATTAATTGTAATTAACTATGGACAATTGATTGACAACCCTATACGCAACCTAACAAGTGGATGTCACAGGAGAGTGGTCAGCTTTTGTCTATTGTTACTCCAACAGTAGTAATCAATGCTTAGGGATGGAGCTAACTGCTCCCATATGGTAGTGTTTTTTATTGGAGTGAGGCAGTAACGGAAACACATGTAGTTTCCCTCTGATGGTCAGGTGTGGGGCAGCGCTCCTTTATTCAGAGATGTTTTAAAGGAACCTTACTTTCAAGGGACGTCTCATCTTTGTGGTATCCCGGGGATTTGTTCACTGCTTGCCACGTGTGATTACAAATTGAGAGCTTTGACGAAACACAGCGCTCAGTCTTGGTGTATTTTGATCCTTCCTTTTTCTCCCCAAAATTACAATTTCATCATCCGCGATTGCTTTTATATTTATGGTGTCTGTGAGATTTGACTATGTTGGAGTCAGTGGTTTGTAAGCTACATTGCCCGCCTTGTGTATGCTTTAGTTTAACCTTCCAGAAAAGTATAATTTAGAAGCAAACTGTAAAACCTCAGGAGTTGAAAAGGGGGTTTTTGGGTCTTTGAGAAGGAACCAGCCATTTGTCAAACTGGTGAGTGATGAAAACTCCCTTCTGATCACTGGTCACTTCTTCATCACTTAGCAAGACTCTCAATCTTAGGCCCTTTCATCACTCCTTAGGAAGTTAAGCGACTGCATATGCGTGTCCTCATGTGCATCGGACACACTGGTGGGTGGTTAAGTGAGACCGAACGGATCATTGCTCTCTCAGCTGTTGTCCTATGTTTTATCTGGAAATCAGGCAAGTATGACCTCAACTCCCTTGACTTTATTTAGGTCATCAGGCTGTACGGAGCCACTCTATCCTCTCATTTGTTTTCCCATATACAGAGGTCCCACTGTGTGCAAGCAGTCAGATGCCTGCAGAGTGATCCTGGACTACTGGCCAATTAACACGTCACACAACACTGCTATTTTCACTGAGGTAAATGATCACAGAGGATGCTTAAGTGACTCCCCGCAGTGACAGCTTTTCTGCAAAACTCAAAGGAAACAAAGGCAAATAGAAACAGAGCAACAACTGCAACAATTGTTATCTCACGAACGGGGGAGAGAAAGGCAATTGATCATATAGGTGAAATCATAGTTTCCTGTGGGCTGTGGAGAGAACTGTGAAGCTAATATTGGAGAGAATAATGCCGTGCTGCATTTGTGCTTAAAGGGCAAAGATTAGGAGTCAGTAAGTAAATAAGAGAGGAAACACTTAACTAGCCCAAAGCCATTTCTCTGTTTGTTTGTTTGGTAGCAACCGTGCATCACACGCATTGCATGCAACACACCCACTCGTGAAAAGCCACCATTGCATTGTGGGAGCTGAGTAAAATGACCCAAGTGGCACGCAGTGGTTAACCCAGATGGCTTTTTTTTTAAGGAAAGTGAGGAAATGTAGAGAAACAGATCCTCTTCAGAATAGAGGCAGAACTATAGTTAATAGTCAGTACACTCCAGTCTTTTCAAAATAAACTTTCGTCTTCACATGAAACAACTTGGTTAGGTTTAGGAAACAAAACTACTTAGTTAGGTTTAAAAAAAATCGACTTGGTTAGGTTTAGGCAACAAACCTAACCTTTGGGTTAAAATAACACCGGAAGTGGTGTAACTTAAGTAACGGAAGTTACGTGACAAAAAATACTTTGTTAGGTTAAGGAAAATATTGTGGTTAGGTTAAAATAATTCCGGCGTTAAGTGGCGGTACTTATGTACCGAAGTTAAGTGAAAAATAAATCAAAGCTGACTTCTGGTTTCACACGGGGTACGAACACCGGTCTCCTGGACGAAAGTCTGGTGTTTTTTGACCCAACCTTCCACCCCGACGTGGCGTTTCTAGATCTTTATACATCCTGTTTCACAATCGACTCTCAAACGATTTTGTGGGATATATACAAATTGCACTGCATTACTTTTCATAGGTGCAGTATAGCTACGAACGGTGTATGGGTACTGTCAGTACTATAGTACTGTCCACAAGTATTGTAGATGGTTAGCAAATCTTACAAAACTCAAGGCTAAATCATGCACTCCCTCATGACAACAAGATGAAATACACAGTGATCATTTTTTGTCACATTTATGTTTCTATAGTGCGTAGTTTAAGGAAAAAGGGGCATCAGGAATATCTATTAAGAAATTCCACAGGAACAAACAATAAAGCATTCAGTTAACCTCATGGTTTTCTACTAAAAGTCCAAGGTTAGGTTTCTTTAAAGTAGGTCAAAGAGTGGAACTTGAACTCAGGTTCACTATATGAGCCTTAGCTTTAGTCCATAAAATCTAAATGCAATCCTTCCAGGATGTTGCCCCCACAAGGGCTTGACAAACTCAGGGAGGGTTTAAATATGACAGCAGTGTTACTTACCAGAGCGACGGTCGGAAATCTAAATGAGGGCTGTAAAAATAACGAAAGGCTAGGTGTCATCCTTTAGAGCAGGGGTACATATTTCACAATCACTGTTAGGGAATCACAGGACAGAAACCAGTTAAAATGTGGAGGGCCAGAATACACTATGAGGCCCATTAGTGGCTCAGCTGAGGTATCTGGTGTCTCATGCATTCATGAGGATCTGTGTGTGGTTATTTATACAAGCTTTCTCGAAGAAGACACAACCAAAGCATTCATTTCAAAGGCTTTCTCCCTGGTGGACTCGTGTCTTTCTGAGTTTCTTAGAGAGAAGACGGATATAAGAATACTGTGCATACTTGAAACAGACTAGGGATTAGCTAACCTCTTTGATGACCACAAAGAGAAAAAATACAAGAGCTAGAGGCAAAAATAGAGTCAGTCAGAGAGAGGAGTGTGGAAAAGGTGTCTAAACATGTCTGAAAAAGGGTATATATACTTTTAATTGATTAGTCATCCACCATTGAAGTGAAGAATGAAAACCATATTTGAAGGACTGTGTGTTACGTGTGCATAACATCAGGGAGACTGACTAATACATAAAAACCATAGACTGTTTGAAATATGGACGTAGTCTCCGTGACGTCACCCATAGGGTTCTGAAGGGCCAAAGTGAAGCTCAAAGTGGGTGGAACAAGCTAAGTCAACAAGCCAGGTATGGTGAGCGCAAACAAAAATACCTGCTAATTAGTGCTTTAACATTATTTAAATAAAATAATACTGTAGGATTTCACTTTCTGAAAAAAACTAGAGCACAGACTTGTTCAATCAATCAATCAATCAATTTGTCATATGACATCGTACAAGATACAACTCCAGTGAAATGCAATCCCATCAACTCCTTCATTTACTGTATTAATCACCATAAAGCACAGCCCAGGCTAATCCTTTTTTTTGCCATATTATGTCCGACGCTGCCTGAAAAAGCGTGTAATAAATAATCAAATACCAGCTCTACAATATGTCATAACTGCTTTACTTTAATCATATTTATGCTCTCTATGTAGGATTGTTATAGTGTACTGCAGTTTTAAAGTTCAAAGGTTTAGCAGCCAGCAGCAACGTGTCAAAGTGTCCTTGAGGAAGATGCTCTACTCCTACTTGTTCACTCTTCAGCTTTACTATTACAGTGGAAGTTAAAGCAGGAAAACCAGAAGCTCTAACATATAACTAATGTTGAAGTCTTTATTTGGTTTGGGCCTTGTTCAGCCTCCTAAAGAGACTTACGGGTCCACCTAATCCCTTGGACGCATTCCCTCCGACACACTCATCCGCTCCTGCCCCCCCCTCCCCACGCCCACCTTTTTTTTTAATAACGTATCATACCAAGACACGCAATGAATCGCTTAGCTCCTTCCCTCTGCAGGGGCTCTGTGTACACGTATCCATATATTTCCACACCATACCACCTTAGGCCTTTTTATCCTTGGCTGCCCTCAAATTCTGAAAAAGCTTGATCCAAGCCTGTCTCTGGACAGGATCAGTTTTGATGGAAACCAGGACCCTGTTGCATGGGGTAAAAGTTAGCACGTTGGCCATCAGGGGAACGCTGTCTGTATACACGTTTTGAGACACTGCACCCCAGAGAGGGGAAGTTAACTTGGGTTTCTCTGCAAGAACTGAATATCTGCTCTGGGAACTCCGATAACTGCCTCAGGACCACATTTTGAGTTCTTACTGAGCTGTGGAAGGTTTCGAATGGTGGGAGAGTCCCAAGCACATATGTTAAATGTTGTGGAATAGAAGGGTCAGCCAAACCCGGCTTTGCTTTTCTGAACATTGTATATTATGAATAAATGATGCATTGTGCTGGTCAGAACCCAAAGGCAAAATTGCTCCTCCATTCTAAAAAACTATGATTAAATCAACCATATTTTGTAATCAGTACTTACAATATTATTTTGTGGTCCATAAAGGTTGTTACGAGCTTTATTTTCAAGCTTATTTGTTTGATTTATTAGGATTTAACTTGGAAATTTGACATGCAGTTGAAAACACCGCAACCTAAGCTCTGACCGCAAAAGAGCTGCGTGTGTGATAGAGACACATACTCAACTCAAACATCAGAAAAAAAAACATCCCTATTGGGACATGAGAAAATGTCTGTTTTCCTGATACTAATCAATCTACAGTCCTACATTTGGGATAATATTTTGAAATAAAACTTGTTATTCAGGAAATGGCTAACAGGCATCTCTCAGCCGGTCCTGCTGGGCCTTTGGATTTCTAGAAGTCATTTATCGGGGCTCTGATCTCACCTCAAAAACCTCAGCGTAAAAGAAACACACACACAGACAGCTTCGCAAAGGTACACACATCGCAAGAGCTTAGCAAAGATAGATATACTGCAGGCTTTACGCCTGCCGTTTGCAGATAAACACTGTCCATGGGTTAACGCTGCTCACACTCCCTGGGATTCAGACACTTTCTGTGTGCCTTCGCCCTCCAATGTCAATGTTTTGAACACGGCTTCTCACCAAGAAAGACAGCATGGCTTTAAGGGAAGTGTAGATTTTCTCCTCTGGCTTTCCATGCAATGCTACTGCACTGAAAACTATCAAAAAAATAAATAATTCACTGACATTAAAGGTGCTAAATGCAAGATTGGGAGCATTTTTATTGCCTCCACACAGCTCTCAACATGGCGACGAATGAGCCGGTGGCTTGCAGCTCCATACGGAGTCTCAGCACAGTCAGATTTCACACACACGGGACGAGAGAGAGTTGACCGACAAGATGATGGCGGAGGATTTGGTGTCGAAGTGAAAAGCAAACACGCCTATTTGGCAATATTTCAGATTTAAACCCAATGCTATAAGGGAACCACAACGTTAATGAAGCAATCGCCGAGAGGATCAAAAGTAAGCGCGCTACACATATTGACTATCATCTTTTCTTGTAAAATGTCCGGTGTAAGCACCTACAATCATGTTTGAAGACACTTTCTCATGTAAGTCGACCATGAGGATTTCGATTCTGACATTAGTTTGACGTTGTGACATCATTGTGACCCAGAAATCCAGGATGGCCGCCATCCAGTAGAGTGAAAATGTAACTTTTGAATGAAAAGATATTTTTCAGGGAAAAACATCTGGGGGCTAATTCTTTTATAAAAGGTCCATAGAAGTCAAATCAATCATCAAAACATCTAAGCCAGAGATTGGTCATGGAATCGAGGTTTCTGACCCTACTAGAGGGAGAGTGACTTTGTTCTCTGCTCAGGTAGACATTACTCCTCTATATCTTTACATAGCAAATAGTTGTTTGCTGCTATATTAACGCTCTGGATACAGAGCACCTTTAAAAACATTAGGCAATATTAAATGATTTACTAACACATTCCATAAAACACTTGTTAGTTGAGGTTGTACCAAATAGCACGAGTCACTTAGATGCTGTTTAATGGTGCGAATAGAGATAAAAAATGTCCAGGAAGCTAATAAGACATGCATATTCAACATTATGCTCATGTTTCCTGTTGATTTTCTATTTGCTTTTGATTCATATCTGTGCGTGTAATAGTATAATTTACATGTACGCTGCAGAGCGTGCCAAACAGTAGGTTTCATGGTGCAGGGCGTGTGTGTGCGTGTCTGGCTCTGCCAGCAGTCTGATAATAGAATATGACTCAAAAGGTTAAAGGAGCGTTCTTAACTATTTCTTAAGTTTAATCATGCACGCTAACCGTTTGATGGAGTCCTCCCTTCAATTGCAAAGCTTTCCTCTTCATTACCTAAAATGGAACAGCTCACAAATCAATTGTGGCAGACCATTTTTTTCCTCCTATGAAGGGAAAGGTGCACATTAATTACCTTGTATTTATTTAGCTGGAAGCCTTTATAATTCCACGGGAAGAAAAAAAAAACAACCTTGGGGGAAGTAAGGTACACTACACAAGATAAGTTTCCTTTCTTTATGTTTCAAAGCCAGTATTTTGTTAAACTCTGAGGAGGAAAATGTTCAGCTGAATTGGAGAAAGACCTGTATTACACGTAAACCCTGTCAGGCAGACGTTGATAAGGTGCAAGATACAGCATCGGGGAGTACGAGAATAAAGAAAGGCAGTGTGTATTAGAGAGGAGAGTTATGCTACGAGTCAAAGATGGAGATAAGAAGGGACAACACAGCAGGAAACGGCTGGTTGTCTCACCACACAAATCTCCCCCACGCAGTTGCTAACAAAGCGATGATAAGTCTGAATGAGACTGTGGTCCTCTGGAGCAGGATTAGTCTGCGGCTCATCACTCCTCCACTGTGAGAAATCACAGTCACGAGGGAACAACATTTCATCGTGTTTCAGGTTGAAGCAGAACGTTTGGCTGGGACAAAATGCAGGGTTGGATGATGGGACTGTACAAAAATAGCATCACCATTTTGAACAATAAATACATCTATGAGGCGGGATGTGGCGTGTCAGAAAAATGAAACAACAAGAAGTCTTTTAGTTGCAGATTTTAACTGACAGGAGGAGGAGTGCCGCATGTTGTTTCTGGTGAGCCAAACACATACTTGGACGTAATTCATCTTGGAGTCGAGGAGTAATTTCTTCAAGAACTCACAGATGTATCTCCCAGAGCTGTTTGAATTCCTGGAAACCACCATGCAAATCATCCTCATCAGTTTAATCAAAACGGCCCAACAGAGGATGATCCACTTCATCAACTATGGTGGCTCAAAGAGTCAGAAACAATCCTGGTCTGCCTCTACAGATCACTCAGTGAAAGCACATAGTTATCATCCACTGCAGTGTGCAGGACTGCACCACTATATCCATGTGAGGTAGTAGGCTACTGTGCAACGATTAATCGATTAGTTGCAGACTATTAAATTAATCGCCAACTATTTTTGATAATCGATTAATCGGTTTGAGTAATTTTTAAAGAAGAAATTAAAAATTCTCTGTTTCCAGCTTCTCTGGTTTCTTTACTCCTCTATGACAGTAAACCAGATATCTGTGAGTTGTGATCAAAACAAGATATTTGAGGACGTCATCTTGGCCTTTGGGAAACTCTGATCGACATTTTTCACCATTTTCTGATATTTTACAGACCAAACAACTAATCGATTAATCGACAATGAAAATAATTGTTAGTTGCAGCCCTAATGTGTGTTAAGCTCTAGTAAAAAGGCACTCAGGTCAGAAATTCAGTTTGTTTCCAATAGAGTGGTCCAGGGATGACGTATTTTTGTAGGCCAACCAGGACGTTAGCATCGCCCTGGGTTCCCTCGACAAACAGCCAATGGGATTTTTCCTTTGGATTTTATATTATTGCAGAAAATAAGCTCTGTAGCAAACACACGTTTATGATACTTACACGTTTTGTTTAGCAATATAATCTCCACAAAAGTTGGGCTATAGACACATTACACCGCGGTCGGATGAGCACGAGTACAACGAGACTGTAAAGGCGGACGAGTCGGCGTGGTGACGTTTAGTAGTCTCATTTATGTCGTAGAACAAATCGTTAACATCTCTTCAGCTTGTGCTTCAACCACAGACCTTATTTCAGGCGTCTAACTAAAAACCCGTTCAAAAAATCCATTGACTTCCAGACAAGGGAACATGAAGTGCTAAAATTCTGACTCATTCCTGTATCACTCTATCTATAGTGCAGGTTGATATTCAAATGGCAATTTTAATCAAAACAATTACAAAACGAAATGCATGAAGAAATAATGAATCAATAACAATCCACAGATGTGTCAGTGGTCATTTCTGTACAGACGATGCTTTCTGTCATCATCAGAATCCTCGTGTGTTGTCCTCCTCGGTTAAATGAATCTGATTTTGACTTCAGAGTCATCAAATGAGACGAATCCAATGAAACCACAAATTAGATGGAAAAGAGAGCAGTGCTCATAAAACCAAGCACACAGTGTTACTTTGAAAGGCAGACAGAGTGGAGCAGGGAAGAGGGGATAGAAGGAGGACATGAAGTGGCAGGTATAAGACACCTCATTATAGCAGCTCTCCACCACTTGCTACCAACTCGGAAATGATGACAGATGTGCAGGAGGCTCTCTTTCTCTCCATTTCCCAGCACTGGTGAGATGTGACCCTGTGGCTGAGACTAAACAATGCAATCAGCCTTGTTTCATTGACTCGCGCTGAGCCAGTGATTTCCCCTCTGTTGATCCCACATTGTCTTAAATAAGCAGGTATTACCGGTGTCAAAAAATCTACAGAGATCTGAACGCATTTCTGTCTTTTGTTCTGCTTTTAATAACCTTCACATTTTCTAGGTTCCACAGCGTCTGCTATGGCGGCTAAGCTCTACCCGTCCAAACTTTCATTTTTGGGGACAGAAGCTTGGCCCCTGTATATCTTCTGTGTTGGCCAGGATTTCGCAGACTACAGTCTTCAACGTAAGTGACAGCTTGTGTAAGCTCAGTTGGGCCAGCCAGCTGATTCGGAAGAGACCAGAGAGCCAAAGCATTGTACAGACAGGCAGAACATGGGTATTTATTACCATGAAAACCATAAATGCACTATTTCATCATGCTGCAAATATGTAAAAATAAATAAACCTCAAAAAGCACTGTTCTCGATTAAAGAAATAGTTTGTCATTTCGGTAAATGTACTTTCTGGTGGCGAGTTAAGGCCTTTACACACCAGCAGCCTTTTTTTCGTGCGATTAAATCACATGTCAAAGGCAACATACTTTTTTTCAGAACGAGGTTGATTTTTCAGAGCTTTTGCACCGCGACTAAGGTCATCAACCAATCACGTTTCGCAGAACGTATTGACTTGCACCTATAGTTATGAAACGACAACATGGAAGGCGAACCAAGATGGCAAATTGTATTCCTCCATTCAACCTGGACAAAGGCCGTGTTGTTATTACCTTTCACAATAAAAGCCCGAGACATATAATATTCACTGGCGAGTATTTCACATTTTTGTGCAGACTATGCTCATGTTTAGAAGGTAAAGCATAAATTGCTAAACTCTCTCTCGAGTCAGTTAAGGTTAGACATTGAATCTCGATTAGTGAAGGTTAGGATAGGTCGTCGGGCAGAGAGTCTCGCGAGAGTTTTTGCACGTTTTAGTACTTTGGAGGTTACCTTCTAGATACGACCCCAGACAATTTCTGGGCTGTAACTTCCTGAAGTTTCTGCTGGTTGCCTGGCAACTGCTCAGACTCTAGAAATAATCCTGTGCATAACCCGTAAAACAGCAAATGTTCATTCATATAATTCAGTTTGTATAGCTTTTGTAGCTGTTTCCCCCTATTTGAAGTCCTTTTGCTAAGCTAAGCTAACCAGCTGCTGGCTGTAAAAATGCATATTTATCATACAGACAAGAGAGTGGTATCTAACTGCTCATCTAACTCCCCACCAGAAAGTGAATAAGCATATTTCCCGAAATGTCAAACTATTCCTTTAAGCCGAGGACGCAGCTTGGTAGGTTAACGCAGGCCGTGACAAGACACCGTACACATGTTTTCTGCCGGGCCCTTCCCTCACTGTCTTTACAGTGAAGCTTGAAAGGATGAGAGCAGCACTGTGAGGAAACACCTGCTATCCATTTAGAGTACATTCTATTGTGTTTGTGCAATGCAGCACAAAGGAGAGGGTAGCTGGTGTCCACGGCCAGTTGAGAATCTGGCCAAAAGCTGGTGTCATGATCAAGAGCGTAAAGGGACAATTAGGTAATTTGGAACAGAAAGCAGAAATGTAATGCAGTGAGCCAAGAAGGTTAAGTTTTTGTTAATGGCAACTTGTCTTTGTGTTTCTCGCTAGAAGGGTGATGAAGACGATTTCCAAAGATGTTGTCATCTTGGAAACGCTGTTGAATTTCAGACAGCACACACACACACATACGGAGACACGCCCACATTCATGTACATTCATTACCCTTGAACTCTCAACTCACATCCTTCCCTCGGTAATACACTTTAGGCCGTATCCTTCGCGGGGCCGTCTTACTGGAAATGTATCTGCTCGTCTTGTGTATCCAAGGAATCCGCTTATCTGATGTTGACTTCCTGAGATCTTGCCGGTAAACAGACCTGAAGTCCGCTGCTCCGTCTAAAAAATCACCACTCGGTCTCAAGGGGTGAGTGAGAGAGGAAACTGAGAGGAAGGAGGGATGATGCGGAGAAAGGAAGGAAAAGAAAGAGATGTGAAGGGAGGGGACGAGATGAAGCAAATGTACAGTTGGAGCTGGAGAGAAGGTTAGACTGTGCTTCCTGAGGCAGGTTTGAGGCCTGATACAGCAAATTAAAAATACCAATAAACTTCCCTCCATGCTCCCAGTCCTCTCCCACTGTAATGATGCGCTACTCTGACTGTGGTTAATGTTATTAAAGCCCCAGCCGTGGACGCCGTTCCAACTAAAATAAAACAACAATGCCTCCCAGGCCTGCAGAAACCTTACAGCTGGACCCCAAGTAACTCAAGACTTCAGAGCTCTGTCACTGCTTTCCGGTACATGTTACATTCACTTCTCAGATGTGCTCCAGACCTCTTGTTAAAGCAGAATGTTGAGGCTAATGTCGAATGAGATAACACTTTGTGGGAGAGAGATTTCAGTCCTGCAGACTAATTAGTTATTTCTAGTGGGGTCTGTCTAAATTAAAATAATGGGTTTGTGGCTCAAGTATTTCCAAGACTGGGATTCCTTTTAGCAAGGTACTTCACATGTAAAGTCTAGTCTGACAGAGGAAGTAAGGGGTTATGGTTGTACTGGGCAGTTCTCAGTCGTAATGCACATAACTGTTGGATTATAAAGCAGGGTGTTACTTAGGAGAAGCAAACCTTTCCAAAACTAGAATTACTGCCTGATGGTTGTACGCCTCCGCCAACCAGTCAAGTTGCAGTTTAAATCCATGTGTGTCCAAAATGTCAACACTTCATCATTTTATACTTAGAAGGGCTGTCAATCGATTAAAATATGTAATCGTTGATTAATCGCATGATCGTCCATGATTAATTGCAAATTAATCTCACTTTTTTTTTTTTTTTTTTCAAAATGTACCTTAAAGTGACATTTGTCAAGCATTTAATACTCTTATCAACATGGGAGCGGGCAAATATGATTTCTTTTTGCAAATATATATTTATTATTGGCAATCAATTCACAACACAAAATAATGACAAATATTGTCCAGAAGCCCTCCTTATGCATTTACCATAAAAAAATATGCTTAAATCATAACGTGGCAAACTGCAGCCCAACAGGCAACAACAGCTGTCAGTGTGTCAGTGTGCTGAATTGACTATGACTTGCCCAAACCTGCATGTGATTATCATATAGTGGGCATGTCTGTAAAGGGAAGACTCGTGGGTACCCAGAGAACCCATTTATATTCACAGATCTTGAAGTCAGAGGTCACGGGACCCCTTTGAAAATGGCCATGACGCCGAAATTTAGCGCAAGTTTGGAGTGTTATTTAACCTCCTTTGTGATAAGCTAGTATGACATGGTTGGTACCAATGAATTCCTTAGGTTTACTAGTTTCATATAATACCAGTATCTTCACTATCTTTAAAACTAAGCCCGCTACAACATTGTGTTGTGTATTGTGTTGTGTTAATGCGTTACCATAACCAGCCTGGTCTCCTAAAAATTAAGTTGCAACTGCATTGTGAATTATGTTTTGTCCAGGAGACCGCTGTTGGTGTCCCATGTGAAACTAAAAGTCAACATTCCCTTTTTGTAATCATGATGTTTTCTTACTAAACCTAACAAAGTAGTTTTGTTGGGTTTTGTTTCAAATTCAATGTCATTTTTCAATGAGAAATTGCTTTGAGTTTCAGGACTGAATAGAGCTGTGTGCTAGCCTGGAGGTGACGTCAGCACTTTGGCGATACTATAAAGACACAAACAAGGTGGAAAGAAGAGCTGGAGGTCTCTGCACAAGTGTTCATGTGTGTGAACTTCATTCCTGTAGTGAGCTGTATCTTCCATGATGACCCAGTGGCTTTGTGAGGATCGAACCGATGTCAGCCATATGTCGAGGTGTTGCAATGATGTTTTTTTATTAGACCTAACAAAGTAGTTTTATTGGGTTTTGTTTTGTTTCCGTTTACAACATTAACCACGTGTGTCAAACTGCGACCGTAATCTGGGAAAAAATATGTTTCCCTCGAACCGTAATTGAGAATGCCGTTTAGTTGTATGGGAATGTACATTTGTAGGAGACAGGGTTGCCATAACATGCTTGTGTGGTTAGTTTGAAACTGGATGGCTAATGACCCAGAATTAAACAGCATTTTCTTAATCAGTGGAATAAGTGCAGGACTTCCTAATAACTAGCTCCTAGCTTATATCTAGTCTATCTCATTCAGTTTTACTGCATCAGCCAGAGAAGCTGTGTTTCTGATTTGTCTGTGTGTGTGTGTGTGTGTGTGTATAATTCTTATCAGCTAAAGTCCTCCAAACCAAATGACACAATGCACTGAATGTAATTGCCTTAAAAATGACCCATATTAGTGTTCTCTAAGGATAGTCTCACTACTGTATGCACTGAAAGCAGAGACGCTGCAAATTGTCTTTCACTTTGTGGACAAACAGTCAAAATGAGCAGCAGTCATAAATGTATGTGCGCCGATCGTCACACAAATATTGTACACACACGCAAACAATGTTGGAGGTAAGGGGTGGTCAGCCGCGGCCTATCAGCTGGGCTGCAGCTGTCTGTGTCACTGGATTAGCAGTCACACCTCATCATCCTGTGTGCAGAGCTAATCACAGGATGCCCAGCAGCCAGCAGGAGACCATTAACACTCAAGGGCACCACAGTGGAGTACAGTGGAGGGCCGCTCGCCCGCACAGTGCCGGCGTGGCCATGTACGGCACTAACAAGCCCGCTCATGTTCTTATGGACATATGCGGTTACACACACACCTCACACGCAAACATACATGCAGTCTGCAGTAGCTCAACACACACAGGCAGACAGTCCTCGGCACTTGTCCGGCGCTGCTCCAAGAGAGAAACTGAATAGCTTTAATCGTGGGAGAGCGGTGAATGGCCGGTTGATTTCAGCATGTGTGTTCATTTCCTGACCATCAATCCCACAGTCCATTTGGCTCAGCACACACCGGTGATGCAAACCATGCAATTGGAGGAAACCCAGTATCCTTTTTTTTTTTTTTCATAACACAATTACCATTCAAGAGGGAATTACAAAGAAAAGCCAATGATTAGCTGTCATGCTATTTCTAATTCCAAAAACACACAGGCAATTGTTCTTCCGAGCAAGTGTATCAAACATGTTTTTAAGTCTTATTTTGTTTTAATGAAAACTTGTGCAATTAAATTTGGCCCGCTTTCAATGTTGACTTCAAACACTGCAATCAATTATGGAAAGCAAAAACTGGACTACTTTGTCGCTATTGTTGAAAAACGTCAGAATAATTGTGTATATATAGACATTTTTAATTAATATTTAGTAATACTTGCATGCTTTTGTTTCTTTTTCATGCCATGCACAGCTTTCATTGCTCTCATACGTGGCGAGAGCGGTATACATCATCTTTAAAAAATAAAAAAAGACTGGCCTTTTGAAGTGTTTGTTTTTATGCAGCTGCAACATCATCCCCTTTTTTATGCAAATTAATTTCATTATTATGACTTCTCTGAGTGTCTGTTTTTCAGCAAACGGGTAAAAAGCAAGAAGAATACACACCATATCAACAAACAAGCCATTTAATGACGCACCTTCAGAGCCAATTCGCCCATTCAGTGTTCAAAGTTATTGTCTGGAGCAGCACATCAATAAACGCTTATTTTCTCGTTTTACGCATTCATTTTCCATCTTTGTAGTGTGAATTAATGGGACAACAGAGGAGAACAGAGAAAGGAGGAGGCGAAAGAAGGGTTGTTTTCTAAGAGGAGGCTGACAGATGACTAAAATGACATGACAAACTTTACGAAATAGGTTCTCTGGAAAACTTTTTGTCATTTAAGCTGCATAACAGAATAGACAAAAATACAATAACAATATAGGTCAAAAGTAATTAGACAATTTGTCATGCAGTACATGTAATGACCCAGACTTTAATAGTTGTAATCCACAGAAGACAATCCACGAATGTGCAAATATCATTCCACGTGTACAAATGGATAATGAAATATTTGTTTATCATGGTACACATTTGTGGATTGTCTTCTGTGGATTACAACTATTAAAGTGCAATAAAAACTTCCTTAGTAGTCACAATAAAAGTAGTATTAACAGTACCGGTAATATTATTGGTAGTAGAAATGATGCAATAGCAGTTAGTGGTATAGCGGTACCATAGACTATATATGTATAAGAAGTAGACGTTGTCACTGTGACGTCACCCATTGGTTTGTGGACTGCCGTTTTGAAGGCATTTTGGCCGTCGCCATCTTGTTTTTTTGCAACCAGAAGAGGGTGGAGCTATGTACAACCGAACGCTGAATAAGACATTTTTGGGCGACCAAAATGTTAGAATTCACTTTCATGAACTGAAAACACACTGTGAAAGGGTTAAAGTTGTAAGATGACAACTTGGACAACTCCCAGACCGGACAACGTTGTGGTGGCGACCTGTCAATCACAAGGTAGCCACGCCCTAAAGCATACCCTGCTTTATTGTCTATATTACTCTACATGGGACCATAATTTACTAAATGAACATCATGCTGTATTGAAGAAGACTTGAGCCCATAAACTCATGTTTACAATGTTTACTGAAGTAATAAATCAAATGAGAAGTAGGGTCATTTTCTCATAGACTTCTATACAATTAGACTTCTTTTTGCAAACAGAGGAGTCGCCCCCTGCTGGCTGTTAGAAAGAATGCAAGTTTAATGCACTTTCGCATTGGCTTCACTTCTCAGCACCCAAACTGGCACTAATATTGGAAGCACCTGTAGTATTTATATTAGTTGTACTGCAGTAGAAGGAGCAGAGATACTAGAGATAATACAAGGAAAATAAAATGTGGCGCAGTAAATATAAAGTGAACTCTATATTGGATTACTGTAAAGTTGGAAAAAATGACATTAGAAGACAGTGTGGGTGGATTTCTGTTTCCTAACAAATTAGCAGCTTTGTTAACAACAACCTTGTCGAAAGGTTTCACCTTTACGAAGCTTTCAACTCCTGACTTTTTCAGAGAGATAAAATGAAAGGAATTTTCAATGAGAAATTGCTTTGAGTTACAGGACTGAATAGAGCTGTGTGCTAGCCTGGAGGTGACGTCAGCACTTTGGCGATACTATAAAGACTCAAACAAGGTGGAAAGAAGAGCTGGAGGTCTCTGCACAAGTGTTCATGTGTGTGAACTTCATTCCTGTAGTGAGCTGTATCTTCCATGATGACCCAGTGGCTTTGTGAGGATCGAACCGATGTCAGCCATATGTCGAGGTGTTGCAAATTAGCCAGATGCTTGATGATCCCAACAGAGCATTTATGTGGTGATTTTCAAAAAGATGTCAGTGATGGCATTTTCCAGCACCATCGCCCAATTACACGGTCTGTATTACTGTTGAGTCACCGATCTTGACTTGTATGAAATGATGAACTGAGACCATTTCATAGAAACAGACAACACAGCGTCTTTCACAAAGTTCTTTCTGATGGTGGTTTTGATGCGACTCTGTTTTGGTGATGTTTTAAAGGCTTTACATTTTATTACTGAGGTCATGACGGGAAAAATAATGAATTTTATTTGAATAGACACATACTAGCTATAGAGAGCATTTACAGACATGGCTGAGGTCTGAAAACCGTGCAGTCTCTTACTTGTGTTTCAAAGGTTTCCTGCCTTGCTGTAATCTGTAAGTAACATAATTCAAGGGATGGCATTTCAATGTGTAGGACATGTTTACGGCTGATCAAAAGTAATGTAGATTTGAGTGACTGTTGGGCAATCTCAGCCTGCTAACCTTCTCATGGATCCTTTTTGGTCTGGTTGCAAATTCTGAACAGACCTTTGCCTACAATGCACAATCCAGAGGCGCTTTTCTGGCATTTAGTCTCAGACATCTTTGATGCAGTCGGTTTTGAGGCGAAAGAAAAGAAGGGTGTGGGTAATTTGACACACTATAAGCTAAACTCAGCTCTTTTTTTTTTCCTGCACTCATTGAAAACACTCCATTAGCGAACAAAACACTGGAGTGGTTGTTGTGTGCGGGAGATCGACTTGTTCACGGTTGTAGTGTATTAAGCTCTGCTCCCTTAAGTATTAATCTGCCCTGCTTATCTCACCACTTTGATCGAGGTGGAGCACTTTTTTCTTACAGTCTGCACTCAAGTTCTTTTCAAACTTTAAAGGGCTGAAAACTTGACTTTTTTGGCTTTCCTCCTCTCAGCCTCATTACCGCCGTGTTTTCGCAGTTGCCTCTGTTCAAGAACTAATGACAGTTAAGTTTATTGAAGCAAAGCTGAGCAAATAAACAGCTTAAATATTATTATATTATCCAGTATGCTACTTAATGAACCCCATGGCTGTTTGTTTCCACTCTTCCTCTCTAATCAATTTTGGCCAACGTCAGGGCTCTTTAGTCATCTTCGCCTACTCAGCTGCAATTCAAGTTGTGTAAGGAGGACCAATAAAACCATCTTATCCACCTGGTATTAACTATGAGCCACTCTAGCCTTATCTGTAATTAGCATTACTCATGGGATGGAGTTCATGGTGTGTTTACACTGCGGCTTTAAGAGCTCATTTAGGGAAAGTATGTGTAAGACAAGTATTTATCTCTTGCTGCTCACACACTGGCTGCTTTCCAAACCAACGTTCGCAAGGACAGTTGGACCACAGGAAAAGGAAACGGAGCTTTTATATTCTGCTCTGATGATCTGCCTCAAGATGGTTTTTTTCGCACAAGTTGACAAAGAGATTTATGACATCAACAGGCGGTGAATAACAGAGAGGAAAATGTCACTATGCGATCTACTTTGTTACAGCTCAGGTAACCAGCACATCCAAGATAAAGTAAACTGCTTGTTACAGTAGGGGTGGGAATCACCAGAAGCCCCACGATATGATATCATCAAGATACTTAACGTGGCAGTAGGCAGTATATTTTTGGCATCATTGGGCAACAATTCCATAATAATCTTTCAGAATATTGTAATTCAAGTGTTCTGAGAGAAAACTAGACTTCTGCTCCTCCTCATGGCTCTGTTTTCAGGCTTTAGAAAATCTAGCCCGTGACGGGAGACTGAGCAATCACAGGTCGTTTCATTGAGAGAGCGTTCCTATTGGCTGTGCTCCGGTCATGTGACCGGAACTTGGCGTTCCTTCAACAAATTTTATAATTGCGGCCGCAACTTTCTCATTTTACAGCTAAACCGTGCACTACAAGATGATTCTGAAAACATTTGAGGCGAGAAATAGGCATTAACGTAACATAATATTGATTCATATTTGATCAGCGCTGCCTAGTTTGACCGTTTGGTCGGAGTTCGCGAGCACGCAAAATATCACGATTATATGCTGTATCAATTTCCCCCACCACTAAAATTGAATCAAAAGTGATCAGTGTTTTTGAAAAGGTTTTATCGGCCAAATTATTATTACAAACTATATTCTCCATGTCCCTAACACCAATGAAAAGCCAAGTTGCAATATACATCGCCTTGTTTACAGTATCACAATATGTCGCAATATATTGAATCGTTACCCCTGTGTCATGATATGTATCGTATCGCCAGATTCTTGCCAGTACACAGCCCTAATATCTAATTTAATATTATATATATTACTGGTACTTCCTTTATCAGGTATCTATAGAATTAATCAAGAAGACAAGAATGTGTTGAATGTTTAAAATTGTATTCAACACTCAACACTTTAACTCTAACAAGAGTCATTTCCCTCCCCTCCAAAAAAAGCCGCTGAGTTCTCAGGTTTGCCCACAGTGGCAGCTTCCTGTCCTACAAGCCACATAAATGCCCTTACGGGACGATAACCCTGCTGCAGTCTCCGCCCTGGTTTTTAAAGCTCTTGGTAGCCACAGCTATGGCTTCCAGATGCCGTCTTCAATGTGTTTTTAGGGAAAAGAAAGGAACTAATCTAATAATAAGAGTGGGCAGTGCAGGAGAAGCCTGGAAGGTGGGGAATAATATTAGCACATCTTCGTAACTCAGAGTCCTCGCAGCGGACCAGCAGACGCCCAGACCACCTCTGTTACAGGGAATCACCGGGTGTGAAAACACAGGGCACAGATTGCCCATACCCCCTTTCAATGTTCTCTCTTCTTGTTAAAACGATTTATAGTGTAGGTTAAAAGGAAAACAAACTCAAGTGCTGATTTTGGTGATTAGTGTTTATCAGCCATCAAATCATGAATAATGAAAACCCTGTTTTCCCCTTTGCTTCATTATACCAAGTCCTTACTTGGAGGTTTCTGTCCCGCTCTCTCCCTGAGATATTTTTCCAAACCTCAGTGCGATGCTTTTATCTATCGGCAGACGGGGGCAAGTTGTATGTATTTATTCATTTATTTTGGGGAATGGAGTGGAAAATAGTGTTTCCGTGCTAATTTAACCAGTTCAAAGGGATCAATCTGAGGAGGGAAATTCCCAAGAAATAGCATTAAATCGTCTCAATGAGCATGATCCTTATCATGAGGGCTCTGGCCCGTGCTGCAGACAATCAGGAGAAAACGCCGCATCGGAGGCTACATCTGTGGAAACTGTGAGCAGGGGGCTTTGAACCCAAACAATACCGCGTTGATAAAAAGAAGGTAATTCTGCTGGCTCTTGTGCGTCGACTTGAAAAGATGGGTGTTTAATTGCCACAAGTGTAGGAGAGGATGAGCTATTTATGAGCTACTTCTGCTCTGCATTCCTGTGCAGCGAGCCTGAAGGACTGCCTGGGACCGGGCTCAGGGCTCAGTGCTGTCAAGAAGTTACGTTTGAGAGAGCCAAAGAGAATCATTGAGATTCAACAGCCCAACTGAGTTTGTCATTTAATTTTTTTCCCTTTCTTCCAAAAACACCTCCAACTGTCACTCTCTTCTACTAGAACCCAGGGGAAGGCTACCTTTCTCTCCAGAGGCTGTCGGAGAGGGAAAGTGTTATTTAGAAATTCACAGGAGAAAAATGCACGGTACTCATTCAAGATAGACAGGACCCAAATGTTAGCCTGTGCCATCAAAAAGACACAGCTGTCCTCACCCTCCCCGGCTGTCATACTCTCTGTTTCTCATCTTCAAGGACTCCTGGCTCTGCCAAATTCCTCTTCCTCTCCATCTTCCACGCTCTCAGCCACTTCCTCTTGCAAAACTCTTTTACTTTTCTCTGTCGCCGCCTTCATTTTCCTCTCTCCAATTTCCCTTTTCACTTCCTCTCTTTCAGGCTCCAAGTTTCTCTCGCTCTAACCACTTCTTCTCTTTCTGCCATCAAACTCTTCCCTCCTCGCCTTCCTCCTGGTGGAATTGGGTTGCGCTGTATAGTGTGCTGGTGAGATGCTAATTAGCAGGTGGTGCAGAGAGACGCATGGGCATCCTTTCACATAAACACCGGGAAACGCGTTGACACCAAGGCCGCATGCACTACCTATACTGTTTATAGCAATCACCTGAAGGTCTGATTAATGTTTGAGTTAATCAGCGAGACAGGAAGGAGTTTAGCGGTGGGTGTGCGAGTGAAAGACGAGTGGAAAGAGAGAGACCAGTAATATGTATCTCAACATATTAAATGACTGAGTTTATATCTTTCTGCAGTGATATTAGTGTGTGTATGTAACACATGTAATTAAATGGATTTGAGTATTTCACCATAAATCTATAATTAACTTTTATCCACCGCGTCTTTGTGTATAATTCTTAGGAACTTTGTTTTATTTATTTTCACTGTATGACCTCAGTGATGGGTTGATGCTCGGGTGATGTCACTATACTGGCCTGATTCCCACTCAAGTGTCCTTAGAGGAGAGAGCTGAGTTATCTGTCCAAGTGCTGTCAGCAACAAACAAACAATAAAAACCTGTGAGCATTAAAGACAAAAGGTCTTAACAGTTACAAAGCCCAAAGTCCACGCCAAAGGGAGATACTCTTCCCCACAGAAACACTAACATCAATAAAAAGCCTAAATCAAATAGGCACAATGCTCGGTCGCACACAAACAGTCTTATAATCTTATCTAATAGGGGTGTAAGAAAATATCGATACACATGAGTGTCACGATAAAAACACTGCATCGATTTTTTAATCAACCTCTTAAAAATCTGACGGCCCGTATCGATCTTTCAGAGGTTGTAGCGGGCTAAGTTGGCATCATATTAAACTACCGTAGAACACCGAAGGAATCCACTGGTACCAACCGTGTTATACTCGCTTGTCGTGAAGGATTCTAAATAACGCTCCAAACTTGCACTTAATTTTGGCACGGAAAAACTGGCATGGCCATTTTTAAAGGGGTCCCTTGACCTCTGACCTCAAGATATGTGAATGAAAAGGGATTCCATGGGTACCCACGTGTGTGTACCCAGAAACACTGCTCCTGAACTGCCTGAAACGCCTTACTTGAAGTCCCGCCTTTTCTTCCGTAACATGGTGATGTCACCAAGTAACACATTTGCATAATACCTGCCTAGCGGCTAGTTGGCATTTGACCAATCACAACAGAGTGGACCAGCTGACCGATCAGAACAGACAGTGCTTTTCTTTGTTGGTGGGGAGCACAATAAGTCATGACTACATCAGTATATATGGTTCTTTTGTTTGACATTGAGCTCTGTAATACACTGGTGCTCTGTCTGCCTGTGGATTCAGTAGAGACAGTTTGATACTGACCCAGTCAAAGTTTCCTGAACATTGTTGATGTGCCACCTGAGGCCTTCTGACAAATGTAAGACATAGGATAATGACAATGCAGCTGATGGTGAGCAGCTATCTGTTACTGTTATTACACAATAACTGATGGTATCTGACATGACATGAGATAAACATTTATGCTTAGGCTCAAAGGATATGAAGCAAAATAACCCTGTATTTTTCTTATTCAACTAACACTAGTACTGAGTTCAAAATGTAAGCTTTTCTGCAACTTCAAGTGGACATATCAAGAACAACTCACTTATTCAGTACTATTGGGCTTTTTGGGGAAGGGTTCTTAAAAAGACGAAGCGTTTCAGACAGAGGGTGAATACAGGTATATTCAGATAGACTGTATGTAAAATAATGTTTTTTTAACATTAAAGCATGTCAACTCTAGTAGAAATTCAAAATACAAGTATGAACCTGACAATGAACCCGATGTGACCCCTTTACAAAAACAAAAAGTACTATTTTCCTTTTACTTTCTCATTTTGAAGGAGGAATAGCTTCTGAAACGACACTTCTTTTCTGAACGAGTCTTTTAAGCAACATCTGGAGTGGAGACACTTAATAAGAATTAGTGTCAAGTTGATTAGGTTTCATTATGATCACTACTACATCTGTTGTCTGGGCCTTGTAGGTGGAATTAAAGAGAAGCCGGGACTTTAAAGTGAAAATGTTAAGTATCCTTTTGGAATCATTTCATGAATTTCATCATTCAGTTTCTGTAAAAAAGCAGAAGGCAAACTGTTCTCATTTTGTTCACCAATGTCTGCGACCACCACATTTTATTTTTAAAAGTTACTATTAAACTCTTTGAGAGCGAATATTCTGCTTTTTGCAAATTGTGACGCTCCTATGTTTGATCAAAGCTCTCAAAATATCCTCATCCGTGTCATGATGGACGGTCATAATAAAGACCATGATGTGAGCACTGGAGACAAAAATGATGTGTTATTGCAGATGTGACTGCCAGCATGACTTGGATATGAATGGAGTTCCAAATGTTGGCAGGTTTTAATGTGGTTTTTAACAGCTTTGGCACAGGAACTGTAGCCTGTTTGGGGTCACTGGATGATAATGTATGCCGATCACTGTTAAACCCCCGCAGACAAAGGCTGCTTTCTAAGAAGCAGCTTAGTCAAAGTCAAGATGTATTTCCTTGCTCTGGCCACAGCATGGCACTCTTCAAATTGAAATGTGACCTCTTTCCTGACAGTTCCTGCTCTCTGCTGTGGCATTTTGAGTCACCATGTGAGACCCTTGCTTCGTCTCTTCGCAACCCCTTCCCTGTATTTAGATTTCATGATGAATCCCATCCGTGACAAACCAATCACACATGCCCATCAGTGAAGGGACAGTGCTACAATCGGGCACAGCGGGGTTTGAGGGGAGCTTCCTTTGAAATCAGAACACGACTCCTCTGAAATGAATCCCCTTTCCTCCCTACTCCCTGTTTTTTTATTACAAGGCCCCTCTCCTGAAGATCCCCACTGGGTGGTTAGTCTTTCCAGTCAACACTGAGGCTGACATCAACGTAGCCATCTCATTACTCTCCAAGGGATCTGGGAGGTCAGTGCTATCAAGTGGAGTGGTGCTATAAAATAAATTGAATGTTCCGCTGAGGCAAATGTTGAAGGTGATGGACAGTGAGGGCCCCCGCTCAGAACCACAGCTCTCTCCAGCTCCCCTGGGTGCTGCAGACAGGGACCTGAGCTGAGCAGCTGGATGACTGTCTGGGAAAAAAAAAAAAAGGTTGCAGTCGGAATTAAACATGAGCAACCCGACCGGTGTGGTATGTTGGCCATCCGTCACTATGTGCAGCTCGGTAGAGGTTACCTGTGCACGTCCAGGGCCTGTCAGGTATTGGAATGGACACACTCGACTGCACAGAGGTGGAATCAGAATTGCAGATGTGGAAGGAGAGGGAAAAGGAGAATGGAGCCAATCGATGTGAAGTGAACGCCGAAAGTATGAAGCCGCAGAGAGATGGTCTGCATTTCTTTGGGTTTGGCCAAAGATAATGTTAGGCTACAGTTCCACTTGTCATTTCAATGTGATTTTTGAGCTCTGATTCTAAAAATCACAGCTTATGACAGCGAATGACATTAATTCACCACTCGGCTGAAACGTCTTTTTTTATGTAATAATTTAAAGCAGAGCTCTGGTTATTTTCTGATCTGGATCCTGTTAGGAATATTCAAAAGTCCATTTATTCCATGTTTGACTACTCAGTGGTTTGTCCGAAGAATTTGGTCTGCAGAAATGCCTATATTTACAGTATTTTAGGATTTACTGTGCACTTAAGACAAACAATTTTGGCTATTTTAATGATTAAACTGTATTTCCAAGATGCCAACTTGACTATGCCTCATAGTGTGTGGTTGCCTTGATGTAAGAGGTTAAAATAAACAATGTCAGATGACATCCCAAAATGACTGGAAAAAATATCAGTCAGCCTACTTTCCCATCCGCATCACTATGTTGAAAGAGATGTCCTTTAGAGCAGGGGTTTTAAAAGTCTGGGACTGTGGTCCTCCAAACAAAGCAAAGCTTGGAATAAGGCATTTGTTTTGTTTTTGATAACCTGCCACTGTGGCTGGTGGGTTCCAAAATCTACCAGCTACTCAATAGATCACCATTGTTTTTTTGGGAATGGTCAGTAAAGCAAATCTAGCAGCTACTTGCATATTTTACCCGCATTTGTCTGGTGCTAATTTCTGTTCAGACTACACCACATACATAAAAAAAGGTCAGTCCTAAAGTATTTATTAGTTTCTGACTTCTGGAAAGTAGGAAAAGCAGTAAAATTCCCCCCAAAACTACTGTATCTCTTTAAACAGATCACACACATTTAAGCTATTCTATGTGATCTTCTTTTGATAACTAATGTAATAACTAATGTAATATTTCTTTCACTTCCTGAGCCTCCACTGAAACTGTTTGGAGCCCCTCTGGGGAGGCCCGCCTCGCACTTTGAAAACCTCTGATATTTGAGGCTTTCGAAGTGGATAAAGTATCCTCGGTGCATTAAAGACATAGTTTGGGTGTTTTGAAGTGGGGTTGCATGAGGTACTTATCCATAGTCAGTGTATTATCTACAGTAGATGATGGTCAACACACCCCCAGTTTGGAGAAACAGACAGGAGTACCGACACCGGAGAAAAGCAATTTACTGCTGTGGACGGGGCTGGCAGAAAAATGTATTTTAGTCACCTAAAAGAAAGGCTCCGTCCACAGCAGTACATTACTTTGCTCCCTGCGGTAACTCCTGTCTGCTTCTCCAAACTGGGGGTGTGCCGACCGTCATCTACTGTAATACACAGGCTAGCTCATACAACCCCACTTCAAAACACCCAAACTATCCCTTTAATGCAGAATTAACTGGTATTGATTGGTTATTATCCAATAGTAGGGTTCAGATTGAAATGATGTTTTTGAATCTCTGTTGGCATTGCATCACACCACTCCAGCGCTACTCTGTAGAAGTAGGAATGTCCCTCCTCTCTCTAGACCGGCTGGAGTTTTTGCAGCATGTGTAATATGTGGTCCTGCTTCCCTGAGCTTGTAAGCTATCCCCTTTCATTTTCAGACACATGCAGACTTTGAAATAAGCTACATACTGTGTAATAGTTGTATGTTTTCTCTATAAAGTGCCACAAATAATTTATCTGAAGCTGCGCCACAAAGAGAATAGTTGACTTTGTTGGAGAAGAGAATACTTTTGCTGCAATCTTGGATTTGCTTGTAACAGTCGCTGAAACAACAGCGTATAGCGGTGGCTTGCAGGCTTGGCACAGGGACAATTTGAAATGTGAGCTCAATTATATGTATTCATGCCCTCACAAATGGCATATGTTGTTAGTTATAGGAGGTAACTAGTTCAAACGTGGATATGCACTGACAAACGGTTAAGTAATTATTTGCCTGTAATGACTGAAATAAGGCATGATGAGTCGGACAAATTGTTTTAAAAATGAAGGAAAAGGGAGGCTGGTTTAACTTTTTCTCACGGGGCCTTTTTTACAAGAAGTGCTCGGCTTGAGATGAAGTATTTAAAAAAAATCTATTCAACCCCTAAAAGAAGTATCTGGATTGCTTGTTGGTTTCCCAGAAACACCAGGAAAGGAGTAAGCTTACAACTATTCACAATGACTGTCCTCCAGCGCACTGCGGGAGAAGCAATTTGTTGGAAGAAGTAAATCCATTTAGCCCCAACAGAAAGGTGGCGAGCAGACTTAATTGAGGTCTCCGGCTATATTTAAAAGGAGTAAATAATTTTTGGACACAGCAGGTTATTTTGAGCAGGGTTCAAACGGCCGAATGCACATTCCAGTAATGGAAAGACTGCTTGAGTTGAAGTTTGTTCTGTGATTCTGGGCTATAAAAGCTCCACATTTTCTTGTCATATCTTGAAAGATGCTGCAGTCTGTCCTACTTCTCTGCCTGAAGACTAATAACACTCTCCTTTATTGTCTGAAAAATGTGTCTCTTCTGTTTGGGCTGAGATGTCTGCTCTGCCAGAGTAAACACTGGATTGAACTGCACAGCGTGTCACTGCTAAAGACTCTCAACAATGAATAGCTTATCTTTCATTTTCTCACTTTAAAGGCCTTTACACATCGGGGGCATGACGAATAAACAACACGAAAATGCGAAATACTCGCCTGCATATATTATGCGTGTAGGGCTTTTATTGTGAAAGGTAAGACAGAGTAGATCTGGTCTGCGCTGTATTTGTTAAGGCTGAAAGGAGTAATACAGTTTGCCATCTTGGTTCGGACTACGGAGCCTCTGTGTTGTTGTTTTTTATAAATATAGGTGCAGCTCAATCCGTTCTGTGTAACGTAATTGGTTGATGCCTTTTTTCTGACTGACCTGCAAAACCACCCAACCTGTCTTGAAACACAGACTTCTTCTCGTTTACCATACTATTGTTTGCCGTGTCATCACAATTAATATTTATACAACCAATGTGTTTATGATTAAATTGTTTAATAGAGCACAACACAGATCTAGCCTCTTAATGTTGCTCTCATAAATGCACCAGATTGATGCATTTAACTTTAAAATGTAGGATACAACATTTTCGTTCCTAATGCATGATGTTTCAAAAGTCAACGAGTAATCGTGTTAAATAATCGTGATCTCAATATTGACCAAAATAATCTTGATTATAATTTTTGCCATAATCGAGCAGCGTTAACTGACGTGCAAATTATTCACACGAAAGAAAACACCTCCGGTGTGTAAAGGCCATTAGAGTGCAAGAAAACTCTCTGAGGTGCATGCACACTGTTGGACACACATGCAAAATGCACATTAAACACCTGCCTGGAGGCTTAGATTGAGACGGCAGAGCCAGACGAGTCCTTGGCTCACTTCCTCCAACACCACACCAGGAAAATCACAATAGAGCTCTCGTGACCTGTTAGCCCTCGGTCTTTTATGACAAGTGCTTTATAATTATGCCGTCTGGCCTAAATTATTCAGCGTCTCTCAAAAATGTGACGATTATTTGTCGGGCACTTGCCCTCCTGGCCTCCTTTCCCCTCTTATCTGCCGTTTCCTGATTTATACGTCGCCTCACTGGCATGCCGAGTTAGCCCTGTGCTTTTGATTATGTTTTCATCAGTGTTTTTCTAATGCATCAACTTGTAAACCAATTTAGCCGCTGGCGCCCTAAAACTATTCTGGCATGAAACAGCTATTGCAGCATTTAGCTTCCAACCCCGTCCTCCCCCTCCTCCCCTTTCCTCCACTGCCAGTAAATGTTTAAATATGTTGCAGTTTTGTCTGAAGGACCGTGTCACCGCACACGGCTAGCCAGCAGATGCCTTCAAGATAAGAGCACACCTTTTACTGGCAAACCTTATTCCAGCATTGTGGTTAGACTGGAATGGAGCTCTGTAACACAGAGACCAACACTATTCCAACTGAGTCACTGGGAGCACACTCTAAGGCCACTTTGTTAAAAAAAAAAAACTTTTGAAGATGGTTTCTAACAAAATCCACTTTTACCCTCCACAGAGCATTGGATGTAATGATTAATTGCACACTATTCTGGGGACAGGAGAGGGCATAGTTTAATCTTGGTAACTTAATCCACTTTCTGACCACTTGACCCGGGGTATTCAGCTGTTCCAAGGCCACCACAGATAGTGATCATATGATGAAGAGGATCCACAGCTGGATACACAAACTGTAGCAAGACGTAACCATCGTCAAACGACACATTTTTTGTTCATTCTCTGTTCAACCCAAAAATCTGGTCCTCTGTCTAGGTTTCACATTTATGTATCATTTTTATTTTGTCATATGGATTGTCTATGTTGTATGTTCATTATGTTGTTGTTGACAGATTGCACATCTGTCCGTCCTAGAAGAGGGATCCCTCCTCTTTTGCTCTTCCTGAGGTTTCTTCCATTTCTTTTTCCTGTTATCCATTGAGAGGGTCGTACTGTAAAGGACAGAGGGTGTCGTATCCTCTACAGATTGTAAAGCCCCCTGAAGAAATTTTGTGATTTGTGATATTAGGCTATACAAATAAAACCGATTTGACTTGACTTAACCTCATGTGGTTAGAACTGCTTGAAGAGCTATTAGGAGGCAGGCAGTTCACTTGAAAAGGCGTATGAATGACAAGGCAATGCACAAGACATTTAGCGTGCAATAAGAACGCTTTTCTGGCTTTTGGCGTGTCATTTGTACGCCGTGTAGTCTGTACCGAGTCCAATGTAAACGCATCCACGTAAATATGCTATTCTCAGAGCTAGTGACGTAGAATAAAGAACGATAAAGACTGCTTATGGCGGCTGCGAGGGGAGGTGGATGGGTCCAACAAACACAACTCTTAAAAGTGTTTTCTTTTGCAAGTTACATTAGTGACGTTTGTCGCATGTTTTCTTTGTGACTTGTTCTCTGTACTATTGTTACGTTGTATCCGTACATATTTTACTTAGTTTCCGTTCTTATTTGAAGCCCAACCATGATGTTTCTCCTGAACCTAACTAAGTTATTTTGTTGACTAACCCTAAGTGAGTGTTTTTGTTGCCTCAACCTAACTGCAGACGTTACTGTAGTTTTGTTGCGTGGCATACAAATGACACACAAAAAGCCTATAATGCCTCCTCATGACATGCAGAATGTCCTTGTAACGGACTATTTATACACATTCCAAAATGAGGAGAAAAAATGGAAAGATCGTCTCTTTTAGTAGTAGTTATTTCCTTTTGGGAAGTAACATCTCTAGTAACATCTTTTATATATGGTCGTCATTATTCGGCTTGCTTTTCCTTTTGTCTATATGACACTTATTATCCCACAACCAGGAAATGACAAGTGGCATCTTCCAGCTAAAAGGCCAGCTGTAACTGAAGTCAATCAATACAGCGAGATGGATGACAACGCTGATGCAGACACTAAGGCCTGTCCTTTGTTTGTATCTTTACGAACTTGTAGACTTCCACCGGCAGCCTTGTTCTTTACAAGTCCCAAATGTCATCCACTTCATCACTGCCACCCTTTGATTACTGCTCCCTTATTAGTCCTTTATCTGGAGGGCCATAACTCTTCAGGCAAGTGTCATTATTTTGAGTGTGACATTAATGGAATCAATATTTTGACACCTTGCCTTCCCAATGCAGGTAATTGAAGTCACAGGTATAGTGGGTAATCGAGTTGTGGGGGGCATGATTGACAGGTAATAGGATAAGGACTCTCTAAGCTCTGAGGCTCTGACATTGTCCCAGAGCCCATTCTGTGCATCATGAAAAATGGATTTTAGTTGGTACAGAGTAAAGAAGGTTAGTTCTCACCATATCCATGACATGATTCCAGTATTACGCTAACTTGAATTGAGTTTCCATCTGTAATTTTAACAGTCCAGTTGTCTTAACTTGTCTACTTTTTGTTTTTCTTGTTGTATTGTCTGCTCTTTCTTTATCTTTCTGATGTGAAATGCTGTTTGAGCAAAGGGGATTTTTTATTGAACATCAAAATATTTGTTGACATCAAGATATTAATGATTTACATTGAAGACACATTTATGACTAATAGCTTTATATAATTAGAAGACATTTTAGGACATTTTAGACCTGCATACTCAAAACTTATTGAAGACTGAGTTAACTATCAGCACCCTCAAATTGATTCTGCATTCACATGTAGAATCTGGAGGTAATGGGACAAGATTTTGGCATCGGAAGCGGAAGTTCTGGTTTCCGTTTGTAGTCTGAGTAGTATTGACAAATCACGTTCGAGCAGGCTTTGTTTGAATGCAGGTAAACAGTCCGTGTGGCTACTTGTGAAACAATCCGGTCGTACACATTGTCTCTCAACTCCAACTCCAGTCTCGCATCTCAAGTTGCTGCAATGAGCAGCAAACATAAAAGGAAGTCTTGTCCCGGATATCCGCTGGCTACACCGGAACCCAAGAAATATAGCCCCTTGCCCGCAGAGGCTTATCCGTCATCAGACCGATAGCCGATGGGTTCCGAGATTGACTGTGTGACAGCCCAGTTAGCCATCTCTGACCTTAGCTAGCCAGTCATTTTAGGTGCCCTAAATGTAGTTGGAAAATGTTTGCGTGGATGACATATGAATTGATTTTGTGGAATATACACAAATTACAGTGCTTTACTTTTCCTAAGTATAGCTAGGAACGGTGTGCAAGAACAGCCTGTTTTGAATGTGCTATACAAAGTTTGATTAGACTTAAAAATAATTCAAAAAAGACTGCACTTGAGAAGAGATGAGATTATCACAGTCAAAGAACAAATTGATTTATATTAAATTACTAAAGGGGTGTCATATCTTCCACTCTCCCCAAAAAATATGCTAAACTAAACCAAACTAAACTGGTGCATTAGTTTTATTGACATGGACTGCATAGCATACTGGTAGGTTTTTATTTGCTCCGATGCAGAAGCTCTGTCGTTATCCGTGGCTAGCACAACGCTCCAGGCAAAGCCCCAGCCAACAGAGCGCTGCCCGAGTAATTGCACATTTTACTGTCAAAACAGAGACACGGGGAGAGGGAGAAGAGCAGAGAGAAAGCTAAGGAGAAAGAGAAAGAAAATGACAGAGGGCATGAGCGAGGCTCAACTTAAGCAGCACCAAAACTCTGCAATGTTTCAGATCACACACACACACACACACACACACACACACACACACACACACACACACATACTATAGGCACTTCGGTTAACTAACACTTCTCTGTCATCTGGCAGTTACAACTTATGCCTTGATCACATGCTTGTAGGAACATAAAGAGCGTTCATACTGTCCTCCAGCTCCATGTCTACCCAGGAAGTCAGCTCGGTTATTACCCAGCAGCACCTGCCTCTCTGGAGGCAACTTGCAGCAGGCACTATACCTCATCTGTAGCACCAGTAAGATTTAATATAAATGATTCATGAACAGACACTAGTCACCTTAATTTAAAAAAAAAAAACGAGTGGGCTGGACCTGACATATTCATCATGTTGCTGTAGATACTGTAGTAAGCAGATGAACCTTATTAGAATAAAGTTCTAATAATATGGTTCTGCATAGCGAGCAGGCCATTTTTACTCCTTTATTAAACAGCTTATGAATATACACGTAATGATTAAGATGTTATCATCTAATCTATTTTTCACTGGCATCAAATTAATTATTGTTCACTTTGTAACAGCAGAATGAAAGTCAAGACTTTACTTTATCCCATAAACATAAAGTAATTAGTAAAATCAAACTTTCTCAAGGGCAAAACATTTATCATCTAGTTAGGGATGGGAATCAGCAGAGGCCCCACGATACGATATTATCACGAAACTTAAGTCCCGATATGATCTTATTGTGATTTTAAATATTTTGCGATATGCTGTGTATTGCGATAAGATACATTGTGATTTATTACCTTTGTTCAACTGCAAATTACGCAGTTTGTCAACATCTGTTTTATCTAATGAGGTAAAGTTTTCACTTTGTACATCTCAGTGTTTTCATTAAAATATCTTGAGGTCGGAGGTCAAAGGACCCTTTTGAAAATGGCCATGCTAAAATAAAAATATATTAAATAAAATATTTAATCGTGATTAATCGCATGATTGTCCATAGTTAATCACGGTAAATTGCAAATTAATTGTACTTTTTTTGTTTTTAATCTGTTCAAAATGTACCTTAAAAGGAGATTTGTCAAGTATTTAATACTCTTATTATCATGGGAGTGGACAAATATGCTTTCTTTATGCAAATGTATGTATATATTTATTATTGGAAATCAATTAACAACACAAATCAATGACAGATATTGTCCAGAAACCCTCACAGGTACTGCATTTAGCATCAAACAATATGCTCCAATCATAACATGTCAAACTGCAGCCCAACAGGCAACAACAGCTGTCAGTGTGTCAGTGTGCTGACTTGACTATGACTTGCCCCAAACTGCATGTGGTTATCATAAAGTGGGCATGTCTGTAAAGGGGATACTCGTGGGTACCCATAGAACCCATTTTCATTCACATATCTTGAGGTCAGAGGTCAAGGGACCCCTTTCAAAATAGCCATGACAGTTTTTCCTAACCAAAATTTAGCGTAAGTTTGAGGCGTTACTGACCCTCCTTTGTGACAAGCTAGTATGACATGGTTGATACCAATGAATTCCTTAGGTTTTTCTACTTTCATATGATGTCAGTATCTTCACTAGCTTTAAAACTGAGCCCGCTACGATCTCTGAAAGATCGGCGGCGTGTTGGATTTTTAAGAGGTTAGTTAAAAATTGCAAGTTGCGTTAACACAAATTTGTTTTAACGGCACTAATTTCTTTTACGCTTTATCCCAATAACTCAGCCCTAGTTAAGAGATTAATAGTTTATATAATACAAGATACTTTATGTCCGTATATCGATACAATATTGCCACGCAAAATATTGCGATACTATACTGTATAGTTTTTCCCCCACCCCTACTTCTAGCTGTAAAATCAGTAAGACTCGACTGACTTCTCTTCTTAGCATCATGAATCTGAATAACTTCAATTAAATAGACTATAATGCATATACATGATTTTGTCATTAGTGATGCAAAGGGAAAGTGCATGACATGAAAGACTATGGACGGAACAATATCTTTTAACAGACATGTATATTCAACGTCCATGACATGAGTTTTTGCTTTAAAGTTAAAAAAGCTTAATATCTAATTAACTGGAATTGCACTTACTATATTTATTTAAATAGAGCTTTTATAATAAATATATAAAACAGAGGTAGCCAGCTTTCTTTTGAGGTTGAGGTTAGCAATTTAATGCATGGGAGAGCAGCTTTAGTTGATGCTTTGTTCTTAGTTGGAGATGTGTTATACCTTCATTATTAACTCCTGTTCTGTGAAGTGTCTTATTTAATTTCCCCCCCTTTTTTGGCCAATAAAGGTGATTCTGATTTGCTGTATGGGCATCATTTTGATTTTATATAATGAATAAATACGTACAGTTTCCTTTTTGGTTGGCAACACCAGGGGTAGTTTCAGGATTATTCATTCTGGTTAGTTTGTGCTGCACTTTTCGACTTCAAAACTATTTTTTTAGCTGTGTGACTACAGCTGCTCTTATCTTGCTTCTCCAATGTTGAACTTAGTGTTATCCAAACTCATGGTTATACAGTTATACATGGACAGTGCTTACAGTACAAGGTCACATACCTATATGCCTGAGTAATGCACTTTCTCATTGCGTACAGGTTACACAAGATCTGTGTTTTAGGGAGACGTCTCCCCCGACAGCACAGCGAATTCATCAAATTGAACAAAAAAGCTGTTATTTTTTATTTTTACCTTTTCACTGAGATGCTATGAGCACAAACTGTCAGTGAAAAAATAAATACTTTACTTTGAATGTGAGCGTTGCACTGGGTCACACGTAGAGCAGGTTAAGATTGTATGTTGTTAAAGGCTACAAGTGGGTAACTCATCAAAGACCTCCTGATTCTGCTTGGCAGTCAAGCACTCAAGAAGCACACATTTCATCACAACGACTTAAGTCAGACCTGAGGTGGCCTTGACCAAGCTTATTCCCGAGAGCACAAAAAAATCTTTCATGTGGAGGGCATATGCTTTGCTATTACCAGCAATCCTTTCTCCAGCTCTCTCTTACATGCACAGAAAGCATAAAGTGTTTATGACTCCATGTTCCAGAGGTCACATTCAGACTTTTATTCGTTACTCTGTCATGTCAAATGCACCTATCAGCTTTCCTCATCCCGTGCATTTATGTGACTAAGGTGGTTAAACAAAAATGCAGCAAGAGGTGCTGACCCTGACCTTTGACCCCACAGAAACGTACATACAAATGTCAAGCCAATAACTAGCTTCCTTTTCAGAGCAACCTAAACAGGAGTAGTCGCTGACAGGTAATTCATTGGCCACATCAGACAAGAATGGAGGGAGGGGCAGAAAGGCATTAAACAAATGGGTTGCTTATGTGGGTCGCAATGTTAATACTAAGAATGAACCAACCAATTGGGATTCTCTGTTTGTAGCAAGGCATTATGGGATGGAGGAGATCTGTGTGATTGTTGGCCCTGTCTTGAGTGGCCAAAGTCATCACATTAAGAAAATGCTTATTTGAAGGATGAAACTGTGTTTTCTTTCCACAGATAAAGGGGAGAACAGCATGCATGGGTCAGTGCTGCAACCTGACGGTACAATTGAACAATTACTGGTTATAAATGAGCACTTAAGGACCTTTATATAGCAACAGCATACCGTCTCTGTTAGCGGTGTTCCCAATGTGAAGACTGATAAATTGTGCATATAGTATAAAAAACATGTCCAGCAACACGTGTCAATTTACGCTCGTTGAATGCATTCAGTCTTTTCAAAATACACTTCCATATTCACAGGAAACAACTTAGGTTTAGGCAACAAAACTACTAAGTTAGGTTTAGAAAAAGAATGCCTTGGTTAGGTTTAAGCAATAAACCTACTTAGCTAGGTTTAGGCAACAAAGCAACTAAGTTAGGTTTAGGAAAAGATCAACTTGGTTAGGTTTAAGCAATAAACCTACTTAGGTAGGTTTAGGCAACAAAGCAACTAAGTTAGGTTTAGGAAAAGATCAACTTGGTTAGGTTTAGGCAACACAACTACTTAGTTAAGTTTAGACAACAAAACAATTTAGTTAAGTTAAGGAAATGATCGACTTGGTTAGGTTTAAGCAATAAACCTACTTTAGCTAGGTTTAGGTAACAAAGCTACTAAGTTAGGTTTAGGAAAATATCAACTTAGTTAGGTTTAGGCAACAAAGCTACTAAGTTAGGTTTAGAAAAATAATGCCTTGGTTAGGTTTAAGCAATAAACCTACTTAGCTAGGTTTAGGCAACAAAACAATTTAGTTAAGTTTAGACAACAAAACAATTTAGTTAAGTTAAGGAAATGATCGACTTGGTTAGGTTTAAGCAATAAACCTACTTTAGCTAGGTTTAGGTAACAAAGCTACTAAGTTAGGTTTAGGAAAATATCAACTTAGTTAGGTTTAGGCAACAAAGCTACTAAGTTAGGTTTAGAAAAATAATGCCTTGGTTAGGTTTAAGCAATAAACCTACTTAGCTTGGTTTAGGCAACAAAACAATTTAGTTAAGTTAAGGAAATTATCGACTTGGTTAGGTTTAGGCAACAAAACTACTTAGTCAGGTTTAGGAAAATATTGACTTGGTTAGGTTTAGGCAACAAAACTACTTAGTAAGGTTTAGGCAACACAACTACTCTGTTATGTTTAGGCAACAAAACAATCTAGTTAAGCTAAGGGAAATATTGACTTGGTTAGGTTTAGGCAACAAAACTTCTTAGGTTTAGGAAAAGAATCGTGGTCTGGATTAAAATAACTCTGGAAGTGGCGTAATGTACGGAAGTTACGTAACAAATACATCAATATTGACTTTTGGTTTCACATGGGGTATGAACACCGGCCTCCTGGGCATTTTTTTTTTTACTCATCCATCCACCTCGACCTCCCCGTTTGTCGCTCTTTATATTTCCTAGTTCAAAATGAAGTACATACAAATTGATTTTGTGGATATATATGAATTACAGAATGTTACTGTTTGTAGGTATAGCTATAAAGGGTGTATGAGAACAGCCTGAATAATTATTGTATATATACAGATGTGGAAAGCAGGAAATATAGATTTTTCAATATAACCCCTCCACCCATGAATGCGCTTGTTGCCAAATGATCATATTTCAAGTCTTTGAACTTTGGTGTTTGAGGTATTTTAGGCTTTTTAAGAGGAAAACCGGACGACCCTGCTTATTCAATTCATCCAAGGCTGGCTTTATAATTCACTGTGGGTATAAGCTCAGTGGGGCCAAAGCAGGGAATGAGGGGGCACTAACAGTAATGCCCAGGAAAAGCTTTCTCCAGCTGGAAGAATGGACCCTGGCCTGCAGGCCAGAAGCACAAGGCCTCATAATTGGCCCAATCCAACGGGATTTATAGATTTTCACATTCAAATTTATATTGTCTGGTTTGCATTTGGGAGGTAAGAGGATAGGCTTACCTTCTTGGCTGAAGCACTACTTTATTAAAGCTCACAGGAAAAGAATGGTGAGTCCATTGAGGTGAAACATGACAGGAGAGATAAAACTGTATCTTAACTTAATATTGAGGGAGAAGTTAGAAGACTGCCAAGTGAAACAAATAGAAATATTTTACATACATGAAAGTGTTGTTTTTCCATGGGAAGTATACAGTATGTTAAAAATATCTACCATTATATTGACATAGCACATATACGGTATCCACTGTATATATGAGTGCTATGTCAAAAGCACAGTTTTAGTTTAGCTGTTCATGATACGGCCCAATAAAATGCTCCTATATTAGAATATGACTTTATTACCCATTACCCCAAAATAGATTCAAAAAAGTATATTTTCCAATATATTTGCCTATTTCCGAGCAGCGTTTGATTCACTGAATACAACTTAAATGTAGAGGAAAAGCTCCTGGTACAGAATGAGGCAATGCAAGATACAATTTTATAGAGCCACAATGGTACCCACGCAAACTACTCATGATATTTAGACACAATACAGGAGCGGCATGGTTAGAATGATTTTATTCTTATACATTATGCATCCCTATTCTGTTTTTTTAAGCATATACATTGTGGGCTTTTCAATATTTGACATAGCCGTGCTGGAATGAAACAGTAAAGCCCAGATGTTGGACTAATCAGCAATTACTTCTTGGTAAACAAACTCTAGATGCTCGAAAAATAGCAGCATTGACATATTGTGCAGAGTGGTCTAGTTTAATACGACAGAAACCAAAACAGTGCTGCTGTTTGTTTTTGCTTCTCAATTTATATGACAGACAAAATATACCAGCATATTTACCATCTGGTATAGGCTGTAAAAACATGCTTGCATTTTACTCTTACAGGGAATGCATGCCCTCTTATCCTCAGAATGAATTCTCATTCATACACACACTTACTGTTTGTTCACACCAGGCAGCTGCTTAATACATCTGCTTTGTCTACTGCCTTTCAAAAGCTTTAGTGTATTGCCATTTATGGTCAGTTGCCTTGTCTGAGGAGCACCTTAAGAAAATTTGTTGAGAATGTAAAGTGCTCAATTTCCCTACCCAGAATATGTTGTACACTGTAACGTGCATCTCTTTCGTTGACGAGTGAGTGATCAATAAACACAGCAGACAAAGGTAAATGGGTACAGTAGCCACTGAAATATTACATAGCATGCAATGGGATTCAAGTAGCAACATCCTTACAGCTAGACTGAAAAGATGATGGACTTTTCTCTGAACAGTTTATTATAGGAGACGGCTTTGCCACTGCCTGTCCACTTTGCTTCAGTCTTCTCACTGAATTCTGACATTTAAAAAGCACTCTGATGTGTGTACTGTGTTGAAGGTGAACATTTCAGACTTAGGCAAAGTCTTATTCCATATATTCCGAGAGTGATGGACACACAACATAAAGCTTTCATTTGTTTTTTTTACTTTTTACAATAAAATAATTGATTAAATGATGATTTTGGCTGATCTAAATGATCATCTCTGTGCCTTGCCAGAGAGCTGACATTTGTACTGCATGAAGCACAACAGATTTTTTTTAACAGTATTTTAGCTTGAGTGGATCCTTGTGTTTCGTCTATAACCGACGTCAGTCTGACATATTGGCTAAATGAAGTAAAATAAAAGCAGAACTGTGATGAGTGGCTTGTGGAAAGCTATTAACCAAGATCTAAAAGCAACAATATCCAAGTCACATACCATCTTATACAGCACATGTCAAGCAGAAAGGAAAGTGGTCTGGTCCGGTTTTGGACCATTTGTCTGCTGTGACAAGGACATGTGGGGCCTATAGTCCAAAGGGAACCATAACATACTCATCACCTCTGACACGGCTGCTTTACTTAGCCCAAATGCTTTCCCCAAATGTCAGAAACCAAAATCTATGTGTGCTTTCATCTTGTGTGAGTGTGCATGCACATGGCTGTGCCAGTATGTGTGTGTAGCAAGGACAAAGAGGGCAAATATGATATGGCTTAATAAGAATTAGAGAGGCTCATCATCTTTAGTTCCAGGATGTCCTCATCCACTGTTTGTACTTATACCTACAAAAAGTAATGCACTATAATTCATATATATAACCCACGTAACCGTGAACCAGGACGTGCAGGGCTACCTCTCAGTTTTTGTATGGAGGAGGTTGGGGTGGGTGGATGCATCAAACAAAAACTGAATTTTATAATATGTTAGATTACATTACATTTAGATTTGGATTTATTGTCTCCCTTAGGAGAAATTTGTCTTGAGCATTGGAGAGTATACAGGTAACGTTGCAGCACACAGCCTCTCCATATAAAAAACATTATATCTATATTAGGGCTGTCAATCCATTGAAATATTAAATCGCAATTACTCGCATGATTGTCCATAGTTTATCGCGATAAATCACAAATTAATCACACATTTTTAATCTGTTCAAAATGTACCTTAAAAGGGTGGCATCCAGCGGTGAGGTTGCAACCAACTCAAACTTCTCCCGCGTGCCAAGCGTGTAGGAGAACTACGTTGGCCGACGCAAAAACGCAAATGGCACTATCTATGGCAATTAAGCCTAATGCTTACTACCATTTGTACTCTTAGATGCCATTGGAACTCTTTGTTTACCAAAACTTTTCAACCTCAATACTTCAGACATGTTTCATAGTGATAAAAAGACACATTTCAATTTGAATCATGTTAAGATAAGACGAGATGATCTTGTATTTGTCCCACAGTGCGGAATTTGCAATGTAATTGAAAGTTAATACTGATATGCCTTTAAACAGGGTGATTTTATTCAAATTGCATTTGGACCCAACTTGATGGTGGGAGTAATGGACACAATATGCTTGTTTTATTGGCGCAAATGGTCCCAACCTGTACATATGGAATTTTTATAGATACAGCACAATTATAATTTACTGCTATTATTTTACAGATCCCCTGACGGAGTGAAACAGAATCCTGGGGGTCCCCAGTCCCCACTTTGAGAATAACTGCACTAAAGAAAACATACTTATTAATATTATATTCCGCTAATTGTTGCACGCTGTTCCTTTAACCCAAACCCTGATCCTTTCCTAAACATAACCAAGTAGTTTTGAAGCCTAAACAGGCTTGTGCAGACGCACTGATTGCTGGTGTTGCTGCACATTTATAGGAGAACGCACGAAAAACTACTTTTCGTACGATATAAACGTACTAAGATACGTTGTTAGTTCACATATGCAAAATATGTGATTTAGATCAAATAATCCTCCGGTTCAGTTCAGTGATGGCTTTAAAGAGTGATGGAGTCTGGATCAGTCTCATGACCTTCTTTCATCTGTCATCTCATGTTCATTCTGAATATATTATCATCCTGATAAAAGGAGAAGTGCCATGAAAAGCAATGCTTGAAATTCTACCTCCACCAATAATGAACATCTTCATGTTTTGGCCTTTGCTAATGTGTTCTGCTGTGTCCCGGCTTTATCCACTCTTCTCTGAGAGCCAGTGATGTTGTGTGTGGCCTCGCGGTATTAAGTAACATCTTGTACTGTCTGCTAAGAACATGACCCCAGACGAGAGTGCAGCAGGTTAGCTCCATGGGGGGAAACGGAGACACGGCAACCATTCAGCTTCTTTCCCTTCAGAACAGACCCCTTCCTGGGTATACGGCTCTGTAAAGGGGACAGTAAATGCCTCTTGGCCTGTTTACGTGCAGGTAAGTGCACCCGTAAAACAATGGGGACGTAGTTTAAGAAAGGTGAGCGAATGAAACACTAAGGCTTCAGAAGAATGTATGCACTCATGTTCCTTGTAAGGCCCCTGGGTTAAAAGCTTCTTCTAAATGGCTTGTGTTTGTTCTACAAAGAAAAATGAGGTGCTATCATGCTACTGCATCTACAAGTCTAATTAAGTGTTTCACTCCAAGTCATTTGACTTGTAAATTAAATAAATACTGTGAAGGAACTGTTCCTTTTGAGCTTGTGGGATGCTAGTGGAAGGAGGGATTCTCTTGTGAGATGACAACGTGTTTTGTAAATAACTGCGGATGAGTTGATTTTTACAACATCTAATGGAAACATAATCGTCTCCCTGTTTTGGAAATGTCTTCATATTTTAAATGATATCTTAAATGTGCCTGCTGCGTCTTTTCTGTAGCTTTGTTGGTCCAGCCTCCAAGTGTGACTCCAATGTGTCTATTTGATGCACGGCATTGCCAAAAGAAGAGCACGCACGTGTAGAGTAAACCTGTCCTGGATTTACAGATTTAAAAATATACAATTCAAAGCGCGATAATACACAGAAAAAGCCTCTATAATGAGTAGAAAGGGGAGCCTAGAGGGCATCGCGAGTTCACGTCGACACTTCATCTACTGGTTTGTTTCTCTTCTGTCACTTTCCTAAGCTCCATCCCCACGCTTGTTATGATTTGAGGAATCCTCTTATTATCTGCGACGCATTTGAAAACATCCTCCTCCTGCACAAACCGTCTCTGATGCAACCAGCTTCTGACATTGTTTCATGACTCAGAGTCTCAGGCTTTCTCAGGCTATAAGCACACAACCACTGACAATGTATTCCATAAATAACCGGCTTCAAGTCAGCATTGCCAAACAAGTAGTGGAGCTGCAGAGCTTTCTGCTGTTTTAGCGTACAGATGGAACCAGTTCTGTGGCTGTAAATTAGACGTTTGAAGACCCAAGTGCTGAAGAATTAAAGGACAAAGACCAGTGGTGCCCTTGGTATTATCACGGTGGTACGTGGGCTATTTTCAGGCACATCTAGAGCATCGTTGGGTGTCTGGATTCCTCCTCCGACACCCACAAGTGTGGGCGATGCAGCCGCAGCCACGTTGGCACGCTTTCATGTGGCCAGGCGTTACCATTGAACCAGCCTCAAGTGCATTCTCTCGTGCTCTAATTGACCCTCGTGGTTTTATATTAAATGAAGAGAAAGGATGCTGTCAGAAGCCACAAAGGCCTCAGCTTGGCCTACTATCAGTCGGTGAAGTTATTATCATATGCCTTTGTTTAGAGTGACATGCTTTAGGGTGGGGCTTAGCTTGTCTATTATCTCAGCATCAGTAAGCGCTTGCAGTGCTCACTAATGACCAGTAATCCAACACCCTTGTTACTACTGCATAATTGGCTAATTTATTAGTGGATTGTGATAGCCAACCTAACTGAGAGCTTATAGGAAAAGAAATCTGTGGGCTAATGATTGCTTTAATCATCTCAAAGAGCAGTTCCAAACTTTGCTTGGTGTTTATATTTAAATGTTTTTAACCCAAACTCAGCGTTCAAAGCCCAGCGACTGCGTTCACTTTCATGACAGTACTGAAAGCAATTTCCACCGGCCCAGTTGTGTGCCATTGAAGATTTATCTGTGCGCCGCTGCGCTCTGTTCTCATGACCAAAGGGAATGGAGAAAGGCTTGTGGGTTAGAAAGTCTAGCTACCTTTTTTAATTGCTCTTAAAATAGAAAGAGCATTTTTGGACTTTTTCTATACAACACCATTGACATTTTGATTGATCTATCAGAATAAACACAACCCAGCAATAAAACAGGTTTTAATGTATTCAAATATACAGTTCTTAAGTGTTCTCAGTTTATTTATGTGCAGCATTCATCTAACATTACCCGCCAGATGGTTTTTACACAGAACCATCTGAGAATGTGTCATTGGAAACTGTTTGGAAAAGGGCAGGCACTTTCAAAAAAAAACTTGGCAGGTGATTGGATGAACCATCTGTCAATCAAATTCTTGCCAAAGCCAGTTGGGAGAAGAGCGGAAACATTTTTCCCATCAAGAAAAGCCTTAAACGTTGTGGTTTGATACCACGGTAAAAACAAAGTAAAACAATAAATCCCATGTTCTTCAATTTTATTACCATATGCATACTGTTTTTTGTTAAGAAGTTAAACAGGTTATAATACCCTATTATCTATTTTATATTCCTGTGTAAACATCTCACATTTTCAGAATTTTTGCATCGACTTGGTACCGAAGTATTATTTGCCGTGACATCCCTACTCATGATCCTTCGATTCTCGCGTGATCTTGTTGCCATCTCTGGTGAGTCAACCAGAGGTCAAATCCAAATGACAACTGCCAGTTTATCGACATGGGAAGATAATAAGTTACAAATCAGTAGAGTTATTGGAAAGGAGCATATCAAGGAGCTTTTAATGTTTAATTAAAAATAATGAGAGAAGCATCAAAACTGAAATCCTCATCATTTAAAGTAATCCCGTACGTTGCAGGAAAGCCTCCCATCTTGGCAAGCGTAAACTTCCCAATGGATACCATTCTTAAGTTGTTAATAGACTGATTTCCACTCATCTACTGTATTCAAAGCTAGAAAAAAAGTCAATTTTAATGATAGAAAAAGCTGCAACAGTTGGGTATTTCGTTACCAACACGTACTGATGGAGGGGGTTGTGTAGGTGGAGTGGGTGGGGTGTTGACAGGAGAAGACGTGTCAACATCTCTCAGTACGTTTAAAATGGAAAAAGTGTGTATTTATGAGGCTTTCTTGAATCTGCACATGCCTTTGAGTTTACTTTAATGATCTTCCACACATTTGCTGACAGTTAAATGACGACGGTTTGGCTCCTGCGGGTTGCTCTTTCCACTCCGCTGCTCGAGCTTGTGAAAATATCGATCTGGTAGCAATGAAATTTTTTTTATCTTTGCATATTCTCTGCCATAACACCTCTCTCTCTCTCTCTGTCTGCTTCTCCAATGTCCCCTCCATTTGTTTTCCCGTCTCTCCCTCCATAAGACTGATAATTAGCTCTCATTGGCGTTGGAAGCTCATTAATACCTCGTCACCATCCAGAGAGAGAGCATGTCATTGATTGGATTCTCACCCTGGGTAACCACGGAGATCTCCAGACTCTGTTTTGTTCCCATCTCCCTGGCTGGACGTTAATGAGACGGCAGAAGGCGGCAGGATTTCGCTGACTCCATCCGTGCTCAGAAGATGTGAACCAGCCTTATAATTGCTAATTTACCCCCCCTACACACACACACACAACCAGCCAGCTTCCAAGATGCTGTCGAGACGCACCACTCGGAATAACCATGCCCTTAATATCTCTTCAAAACAACACACAGAAGCCTAGGGGAGGACGATGACATTTACTGCATGAAAAAAATTAAGATCCACAAGTTGGATCAAACAAAGTAAATATCGCAGACTCCCATAAGCAGAAAGTACAGATTGTTTATTTAGTCTTTATCACATACTCCTTTAAGGTTTCACATTTTGCCACAACAAACAAGTTGAATTGGGCAAAACCTAGAAGCAAATATCTTACTTTGAATAAAAGGGTTTATATTCCATCAAAAGTGCAATTTATGGTCAACAATGGATCAGTGTAATTGATCCATTATAACTGAATATTTTTAGGATACCGGGAATAAGGTCGTCAACAGTACAGTAGATGTAAATACCAACATTCATGATTTGGCTGTTTGCTGGTTGGAGAAGAAGTAGGTAAAGTAAATGTGTACCACTGACCCTGGCTATCCCTGTAAATCATGCATTAACTGTATTAAACTGTATTAAAGGTGGTGCTGTTACGTCCTTTTAGTATTTTATGGAAGTTGATAAAATAGCCATCAGTAAGTTGAGAGACCTGACAGTTAGATTCACAAGAGCAGATCTAGTTTTGAGTGACGAAGGACAAAATTGTGAGTGTGGTCAACGATTACAACCCACAATAGATAGGGCTGTCAACAAATAATCTAATCTAAATGTGAATATGCATCTGAATGTAAAAAAAATAAATATATATTCATATATGAAAATCAATATTTGATTGTGAAAAAAACCAGCACTATCATGGCTGTCTACCTCGCACGCACTGAATGAACCACATGATGGGAGTCGCACAACGGCACTTTCATTTATTGAAAATGAAATGCAACGTTGGGTCAAGTTGAACGAGATATAATTCAACAACCATAGTGGTGGCAGAGAGAGTGACACCGTGCCCTAACAGCAAGCGTTATGTTTGTTACGTCATGTAAACAAACCACGTACCTATCAGCTGTGTGCTTGACTGGAGACGTAAGATGGTTGAGTAGTACTTTGCTATCTTCTGACGTTTGTACATTTTAAACAGAAAAAACATGTTTTATATTTTGATATTTACTTTTAAATGATCTTATAATATAGCCAACAGCAATTCGGAAACTTTCAGGTGATATCCTGGCGATCTCCCTTCAGCCAGCTGCCTCCTTATTTCGGTTTTTGTAGTGAAATGAGGAGGTATCGCAAATTCATAAATCAGCCGTTATTCGTCCATTGCCGCGCTTTCAAAGCGAGTGACGGGAATAAATAGAAACAGGGCGTCCTACAAAAAAATCTGATATGTCGCGCTGCGCAGTGCTGCATTGCTCGTGGCCAGGTAGGACACGGTGTAGGGGACATAATGTGCAAAAAAAGACATTCGAATAGTTCAAATCTATGTGTTTTTTTTTTTAGAACCAATCATTTTTGCCAATTTTGACAGCGCTAATCCACAAGAGAGATTGTGCCAGTAGATTTCATTCAAAGCTGTGCAATCTCTTTGTAACTCCACCAGAGTCAAACTGGAAGTGAAGTGATAGTTTCGGACGCTCCAATCTGACATTCACACCCACTTTCACGTGATTGGCCAGCTGTGAAGAGGTGAGAGAATAAGCTGGGTTTGAACTTCTCCCGCTAGCTCTCTTTCTTCATTTATTTACACAATTTATTTCAGTCACTTTTCATGTGAACAATCGAGTGCTAAAAACTATGAATGCCTCCCAGGAGAGACTGCATGTGGGGAAATGTGCACCATTATCACTATATTTAAACATCTCACTTCTCTCTATAACAGCCGGCTTTTCACTCTGCATTTGAGTGTGTGTCCATTCGGATCAGGCATAAACCCTTTTTGCATTCCAACGTGGTCCAACAACATGCCACACAAGCTACTTTGTTTCGGACATAACTCAACCCTAAGACATTACTTGTCTGGCAGACAGACATACCATACAGATTGATCCAAACTGGATATTATTAGCATGCAAACTTGTGGTTTCAAGTTCTCAAAGTCTGCCAAAAGAGAAAACAGATTTTGGGATGATTTTCAATGAAATCTACAACAAATCAGGATATACAACTGAAAACCTTGAACGTTTTATTAGTAAGAATTCCTATATTGTATAAAGGTAGTTTAGTCCAGTGTAATTTGGGATGTGTTGGATATACTTACAACCACTTTCCACTCAAACACAAACAACACACGAGCATGCATGCACACACTGTGCCCTGGAGTCACACCGTTTCCTCTTGCCCTTTCTTATCCCAGCCTGACAGGAAAGGATCAGCATCATCCCTTCCTTCCTCATCCCCTTCTTCCTCTCCTCACCACCACCACCACCTCCATCTGTATTTCTACGCTTATGTCTTATTTATCCATTCCTCTCAGATAGAGTCTCGGGAGATGAGAGACATCTGCTGCGCGTACTTTGAAGATGCATCGCGTTGCTCAATTACGTGCGGGGCCAAGGTCTCGTTTGCATTCAGTGGCATGGAGAGTGCATCGCTAACAGGTGGTGGGAGAGAACATGCATGGCAGACCGTTTGATAAATAATATATATTATGGTAATGCCACTGAGGAGAGGCTGAGATGTGACTATTGCTAAATTGGCTTGCTCTGCATTCACAGTCAGAGAGAGGACGGGGTTTGAGGAGGTGGACGCCGGAGACACACACACAAACAATTACACAGCGGCACAGTAAAAACATAAGTACTGTGAAACACTCCCCCATGTAAATATGTGCATATGCTCCCACAGTAAATACATTTGCATACATATCAGAATACATATTCAAACATGCTTATTTGTGAAAATGAAATGCAAATGAAGTGAAATGTTGATGGGGTTGGCAGGAAACCCACCAGTACTGGTTGGACTGGTGCTGGCAGATGGACTATAGCATATTCTCGGAGCGTATCCCATTACCTTTCTCAAACCCTAAGCCTTGTCCTGGACAGAAGTTGGACAGGCACTCTACCATCAAACCAAATGAGGAATGCGCATTTAATGAGGAAGGAGGGGAGTGATGGTGGGGGGTAGATTAAACCGGCTTCTTCAAAATCTGTTACACATGCAGGCGAGGAGACACATACAGAGACACACATGCAAGAAAACAAACAAGCACACGATGCCGCGCGGCAAAACACTTCAACCTTTCTCTGAAATGCACACACATGCAAACACACAAGATCCGAGAGGTGACCTGAGGTCAATAGTCGTTAGACTGGAGGGCATCTCATCTGAAAAGCGAGATCCTCGCAATTCATCATGTGTTTGATCTCTTGTCAGACGTTAGCAGTCTCTAGTGTCGGATCTCGCTTAGCCGTTTTGATTGGTTTTATCAAATCGGTAACGGTTTCGCATTAAGAGTAAATATCAAGAATCAATCAGAAACGCAATACTGATTCTGTCTTGGGCGTCGGTGCAGATTTTTCACGACATAATAATGAATAACACAGTCCAACATTGTGGTACAGTACGAGCAAGATGTCATATATAATACATTGGAAGGGACAATGCAAAACCAAACACAGACTGATGACTTTACTCTGTAGGCTGCATTTACTGGTTAAAGTGTAGGTTAATTGTATTTGATTTTAGCAGTCCGACAAACAATACCCCGGCACCTAATATAGATTCATATAATTAATTGCATAAAATCCTATTACTATAAGGCTTCTGTAAATCCCCTTTCTTAATTTTGAAACAAGGATTTACTAGTGTGGTTATTCAACGTATCCTCATACAACGGTTCGTATGATCTCTTACGAAAAGTTATTCCTAATTTTTTTGTGCGTTTCAAACAAATTTCCAGCAACACATGTCCATTTCTGCTCGTTACATGCAAACAGTCTTTTCGAAATAAACTTTTGTCTTAACATAAACAGCTTGGCTAGGTTTAGGCAACAAAACTACTAATACCATGTACACACTACACGAGAATCAAGCCGATTTTGGGCCTGATTCCCCTCAACCGACAATTGGCAGCAAAGCCTCGATTTTTTGATGGTTCGAAAGATTATCTTTCCAGATGTTCCTGTGGTGTGAGGTATGTTAAGAGTGTTTTTTACATCCCCAGATCTACACGGATCTAGGGTCCATCCTGGCCTCACCGATTTCAAGTCGTAAATATTAAACATGTTCAGTATTTACGATTGGATCGGATCATCGCTAATTCTTTCTTCCCATTGTCTGCCGTGTTTGTTTACACTAAAGTCATGTTTCATCGCCAGAGATTTTGCAAAATTTCTGTATTTTTTGTCGGGACTCTTGTTGTCCATGAATGGAGTCTGTTAATGTCTGGTGTGCTATTTTGGCCAAATCGTTGCTCACCACACACTGAAGGCACAAAACTCAAAAACTATTATATTTAACATTACATGTCGTTATGTGTGGGGTCTCTCACATTTTCAACATCTGTTAAGATTTGTAAAATGTTTTAGTTAGGTTCAAGAAAAGATCGTGGTTTGGGTCAAAATAACTACGGAAGTGTAAGTCAACATTGAATTCTGGTTTCACACCGGACAGGAACACCGCTCTCCTGGGTGAAATTCCACCCCGACCTCCTCCCTATTTGGCGTTTGTCGCTCTTATACTATTATGCTACTATACTTCCTGGTTTAAGATTACGTGGATTACATGCAAAAATTGATTTTGTGGGATATGTAGGAATTCCAGTGCATTACTTGTTGTAGGTATAGCTACAAACGGTGTATGAGAACAGCCTGAGTTATTTGGTGCAGGGTCTCAGGGTGAGTTTGGCATTTTGACTTGTCAATCACGGCTCTAATGAGAAGGGCACGGCGAGGTTGGGATGAGGTTAATAAATGACAAACAAACAAGAGAGAAGGAGGCCCTCTGTTCTGCCGTGATACCTGCCTGCTAGGGGGAATCAGGCCCAGATGTGTTATTATGGGTGACTCCCGGTGGAAGTTGTGACTTTGGGGGTCACGCTGGGGCGGCTTTGTGCGCTCCTCATGGCACACAGCTGTGCTCGCCGTCCAGAAACCCCTCACCTTTGACCCTCGCGACCCCCTGGTACACGTTCGGTAGGAATGTCGGGTGATTGGCTACTTCGCTCCCCTTTTCATTTCCTGTCGCTTCAGTTTTCACTTACAGCTTCACGAGTCTCCCGAGGTCTCCCTGCTCGTGCCTTAAAGGGATTTTCGCAGCTATCAAGGAAGAGCCTGCAGCTTAAATATGAATTATGGATGGATTTGAGACTAACAGTAAATCAATAATGTCTGCTCAGGAATGCATTACACTTGTGCAACTCATTATTCAATAAGCAATAACGGCAGCCTAATCCACTTTATTTACGTGTTGGAACATAGTTAACCACGCTGACCCACTTTGATTTTGAAATGAAAGGTCACGTATGGTTCAATATTGTACCACGGAGGATAGAATACATTTACATTTTAAGGATTTTCCTGACGATGATCTTGTAGGCAACAGCACCACGGTACCAAGAAAATGTTCCTGTTCACAGCTAGACCAAATTATAGCATATTGTATCCCTTAGCACAGTTGGACTCATTAGTCATCCTTGTTGTATTTTTGGCAACTTTACAACACACAGTTGAACTTCAATGAACTCAGCGCAATAACAAAAGAACTGCAATGGCAAGAGGTAGATTTTTATGGTGTTCAAGGACAAAACGGTCTAGTCATGGGTATGTTATAAACTCTCATACTCGCTTGTTTTTATGAGCTAAAATGTAAAAAACAAAAAAAAAGGAAAATCCTTGCAGGGCATCTGGTTTCCAACGAGACACCTCCCTCCCCCGATGTGCCGATCTCATGTCTTTAATCATGAAGCACAACTGTAATTGAAGCAGAGTGTGCTCCATTTGTGTCTGTGTTTACTGACTTCAGTCTATTCGGTTTGTTTTTAGCAATAATAGCAATATTACATAGAAAAAAAGAGCAAATTTTGCGAGTTATTTTGTTATTATATTTTGTGAGCTCACCACATTTATTCTACACCTTGTCAGTGACCCTGGTTCTGAAACCTGACTTGAATCCGAGGTTTGGAGTTTGTGCGTCAGCGCCCATGTTTTTATAAATCCCAACATTGAGCTGGACTTGAAACAGCAGTTCGGTGCATGTGAAAGAAATGGAACACATGGTTATGTGTCACAAAGCCTGTTTGAGGTTTCATAGAAAATCAGATAAATTATGTAATTCAACTGGAATGTAGCAAGTCGCCTTAAAGCTTTCCCCTCGGAGACGAAATGAAAATAACTTTTTTCTTTAACAAACCCCTCCCAATTACAAAGTACCCTCCTTAAGGGGAATGAAAGGATGGGGATTTAGTCTGCCACAGATGATGGATGGGAGCTGTGGTGTAGATGAGGTGAGATGTGAGACGTGGTTCCCTCACTTTTTTTTTCTTTTTTGTCTCTTTTGAGGCCAAATGAAGATGAAAGAGAGAGGCGTTTAAACTCTCTGCCTTTGTGTTTCATCCCCTGTGAGGCTGGGCTCCGTTGTCTCTCAGATGCCTGGGACAAATCCATTAGCTCTGCCGTATCTCAGCTACTGCAGGCGTCACCTTAGCCGGTGTCACTCTGGAGGCGAGAGAGGGAGACGGAGACAGATAAACAGAGAGACACAGAGACAGAAAGGTGGCAAGAGCCAAGTGGAAACAAGAACCTGCACGAGTTTGCTAAAGTTGACCATTGAAACTAGGATTCACAAATTCTATCCTTAATTACGACAGGCGGTGTCATTGGTGCCAATTTACACGGACATCTGTTGGAAATTTGTCAGTCCGTGTTTTCATTCAATTGTCAAGCGAATATTAGACTTAAGAAATGTTGCAAAAATTAAAAGCCAATTAGGCCCGTTTCCATTGACTGGTTCGGAGCGAATAAGCTCGGCACATAGTTTGGACATAGGTTGGCGCTATAGGCTTGAATACCTGTGATTCGTCAGAGAACAGATCTTAGCAGAAGCAGAGGTTGCGAACCCGAAAACAAAACAAGACGGCTTGGCTGTCTAACCCGAGAGAAAATCTTGTTACCAAGAGGTAACGAGAGAAAATGGAGAGAGGTCTTCAGGAATTTGTTTCTATTGGGAGAGTTTTAATTGATCTTTATTGTCAGCTAGTTTCGGCCATATATCTGGAGACGAAGATAATCATTTGCGCGTTAGGGCACATCCGAGAAGACGCTGACAGCGGAAACAACACATCAGTCATGTGAGTTAAATGTTCGCAATGTCAGAATTTATTCGGCGAAGGCATTTCGATATCCCATTTAGCGCATCGACTCTTTTTAAGGGCTGCACAATTAATCGAAAATGTTTTCAAAATCGCAATATGGTCTTCTGCAATTTTCAAATCGCAGGATGAGGAGGAAATCTCAATATTTGTTAAAGGTGAAATGTGTGTTAAAATATCATTTTAAATTAAATATTGTCGTTCTAAAGAGATGTCCTGGCCTACACATCATATTCTACAGGCTTAAGAAAACATCTTTGTTTGGTACAAATCCCCACAAAAATCACAACATAATCATTTGTATAAGTTCATCAATGGAAATGAGAATATTGATGTAAAAATTACAAATGCAATAACAGTCAAAATTAGATATATGTTTTAAAATCATGCAGCCTTACTCTTTTTAAAGGCAAAACCACCACAAGCAAGCATAAAAAAATGTTTTTCTTTCTTAATTCAGGAAGATTTAGCAGATTTTGCTACTTCTATACTGCTTGTCTAATGCGATACTTCAAACGCAAATAATAATATGTGAATGAAAACACTGCTAGTGGTACTCCATTATTCTTGTTTAGCTTGAAGTCTCTGCAAAACCATTTAAGCTACAAAAAAAGTTGAAATTCATCACTGAAACCATGACTGAAACTAATGAAATGATCAGCTGGATAGTTCTTTAATGAAGATAATCCACTACAGTGGAAAACTCTGGGATATAATATTGCCTTTAAATAAAAAAAATACTTTTAAATAATATAAAGAGATATTTCACCAAAGCATAATGTTTTGAAGTCCATAGTGTCATTGCAGGTTGTAAAGACAGTTAAAAAAAACCCACAAAACTGTGAACAAATCAATATCCTTTTGATGATCTAACCCTAAACAGGACCTCACACTCACAGGGAGAGTAAAAAAGTTCAAAATACATGCAGTACCTACAGGAGACCAGACGCTTCTCTGATACGTTAAAAGTTTAAAGCGCATATTAAAACTCAAAGTTTCACTAGTTAGTGACTTGACATTTAGAGAGGACCAGGGGATCGTGATTGAATTCCTAGGTGCAACATTAGGCTGTTACAGAGTTAATGTAGCCTGTACTCTTCTTGTAAATCCACAGCTGTATAAATGGAAGAGACTTGTAAGACTCTAACAATGCTCTCCACTCAGGAGGGGAAATGTACCCGGTCAGCAGTTAACTTGTTGTTGTACAATGTGACATGAATGTGAACTGCCCTCTGAAAGTAAAGCAACACCATTTTCATCCAGTTTAAATAAACCTGACCTTTTTGTCCTTGTTCCAGCCTTTACACTGAAACCCTTTAAGACACTGAAACAGGTCATTGTTGTTTGTTGTGGCAGTCCGCTGCTATAATGGTAATGGATGAGACATGTCATAAAAGGGAAATATCGGAGACATCAACAGGAAATTCTCACCATCGCAGTTCATTTTCTCCCCTTTCTTGACAACTTCTGACAGAATAAGGAAGTTGGTGATAGGGAAGTGTTGAAAGGTTTGGAAGGAATGTATGACGGTGCTGCAGGACAGACAAGAACATAATGAGAGGCTGGGATCGATGTCTGTGACTTGGTTAGTACCACTATTGCTGTATCATTATTTACATCTACATACATACTTTGTCAGTGCATCTTTGATATTGTGATTACACATCAATAATACTTTTATACTGGTGCAAAATAAAAGCATATTTCTATTCTTGGGTTTATCGACTGCAGCCAATATTCCTAATCGTTACTAAACTATTAAATTCTACTAGAATCTAGAAGACTCGTTGGTGCTTTGGGCAGTACACAACTAGAAATACAGAACATATGAATAGGCCTATATTGTATATTAGGGGTGGGAATCACCAAAGGCCCCACGATACGATATTATCACCATACAATCTTATTGTGATTCTAGACATTTTGCGATATTCTGAGTATTTTGTGATTTAATACCTTTTTTCAGCTGCAAATTATGCAGTTTGTCAACAAAACACAATAAGACACAGTTTTCACTCTTTTCATCTCAGAGTTTTCATTCACATATCTTGAGGTCAGAGGTCAAGGGACCCGTTTGAAAATGGCAATGCCAGTTTTTCCTCGCCAAAATTTAGCATAACTTTGGAGCGTTATTTAGCGTTCTTCCCGACAAGCTCACATAACTTGCATAGCTTTGGTTTTCTAGTTTCATATAATAGCAGTATATGATACTAGCCTTGAGACTGCTATAACCTCTGAAATACAGAATAGCGTCCGGGATTGTTAAGGGGATTAATAGTTTATAAAAGATTGATACTTGACGTCCGTGTATTGATAAAATATTGGCATGAAAAATATTGCGACACTATGCTGTATCGATTCTTTTCCCCCACCCCTACCGTATTAGGGATGCACTGATACCAATACTGGATCAGATATCGGGCCGATACTGACTCAGATAGCTGGATAGGATATCGGTGTCAATGGGGTCGATCTATTAAATTCAATTTGACCTTTATATACTATATACATTATATACTGGCATTTGAATTCCTGTTTAAGTTTTGAACAATTTATTGCTGCATTAAAAAGGTTTACACCTGAATTTATAATTCGTGTTAATTTTGAAGATTTTTTTTGCCAAGTTGTTGGTGTATGATTTATTATTTCTTTGATAAATAACAATTCACAAAATGTATATCTATGTATTTATTTGTTACATTTTGTCTTACAAATTTAGGAAAGCAATGTTTAAGTCAAGCCTGATGTTGCCTTATATACTATACTATACTATATATATACTATATGTACGTATATATATACAATTTTTAAATGTACATCTTAATTTAAGTTTGTAGTATCGCAATATATTCTCATAATTGAATTTAAAAAAAACAAAAAATCAAGTATTATGGACAGATGCCCAATACAGTATAATTGTGTACCTGTTCTTCTAAAATTAAAAAAACTGCCATCCAAAAATAGTGCTTGCAAGCAATCATTTGTATTTTATTCAGGTAGTGTAGTTTCCAGATGTTTGCCTCAAATAACACAACAAACAGTGCCGCTACACTCCATGCATCTGGTACTCCGATCAGATTAATACAAACATTTAAATTCCTCTGGATCCTGGTCTGAGATGGCTTCAATGGAAAGATCCCCCATAAAACAACATGTTGTACACCTATCCCACTTTGTTTTTGTGGTGAGCTCCGTGACAGTTTCAGACGGATGGAGTGATAATATTTAAACTGCGTAACAGCTTTGTAGTTGGCAGTTGTGTTATTGACTTTGTACATGAAACTACTGCTGTTCACTGAGGGAATACCAGCTTTATCAAACACACCGTGTCAGCTAGTCATTTAAAAAGAGAATGAACAACGGTTTGAGGCACCTTTAATTCTAACTTTGTAGAACAAATGGAGTTTAACAGGCTCCTGAGAGATTCTACATCATTAGAACTTACAGGAGGAAAATCACTCTTGATGAACAGTTAATTTGTCATACATAACTATTCCCCTCTGGCGCCTTGGCTGGCGAGTTACCGCATTTGCTCAACGGGATATGTCATTTTCTAAGCCTATATTTTCACAATCATTATGGTGTATATTTTTTCATGAATTCCAGTATTTAGTGAGATGTAAAGAAGAAATTAAACCATTTTATTTTCCCATGCTTTTCCATGATGAACGACAACGAACAAGAATAACTGATTGTCATCTACTTTAGGATCCTTTGATCTGAGGGTCAGAGGTCACACTCGGGTTGTGGACACATCTCTTTTTTACACGGTTAGTTTCAAAGCCTGGTGTTTTTATTCCTCTCCGCCTGAAATCGAATCAGGCTGACCTGAAAAAGACCTCTCGGTTTAGTCTTAATAAATCTCCTGCTTAAACGATTGAAACAGAAGAAAGTAATATGTTGTCAACTTAAACCGCCGGTAATGGAGAGTTCGCGGCATCCCATGATGGCTGGAATGATTACATACTTTTCTGCAATTTATTTTAATTCATTGTACATACATGGCATTGGCAGAGCAGCCCGTGAGAGCCGAGTAGAGTTCATTTTCTGTCATCAGTTTAATAGAAGCGGTCCGATGGAGTTACCAGAGTCACCATAATCAGGAAGAAATTCAATTATTATTTAACATCTGTCATCAAAAACGTTCTTGAGCGCTTAAGCAGACTGAAATGTTAACATGAAATTAATGGCATGATTTGCTTTTTTGTCAGTCCAATGCTTACATCTTAGAACATTAAATAGCTGTAAGAAATACATGACGTGCCTAAGTGTTTGCAATATTTCTCATAATCGTTTTTGCAGTCTTTCCTGACCTTTTTTTTTCTCTTGAGAAAAAAAGAAAGAGGTCATTAAGTGTAGAAATATTGTCTCTACTAGAACAATAAGGTTCCTTTCTCCAAACCAATGATTTCATTCTCCCACACTCTCGCTGGCTGATTCACACACCGACAGTGTTTCCACTGTGTGTTTCCTCAGACACAAAGGCTCATGTTTCATTCAGAGGTACTGTATCTGCCGACATGGTCCTCTGCGTTACCCTCGCTCATCTATCCACAACCGTGTACTCGCCGTGTCGGATACACTGTAGCTGCACAAATATGTACGCTCGCTATCCTGTCACAGATAAGGTTTTTAACTTTGAGCTATACGCGACATCGCGTGTTATCTCTGGTGCCATAACTCTGGCGTCCGGTGTTTTCTTTTGAGAGAGCAGGTCCGATACGGTGTGTCGAGGTAATCACAATACAGCCATTCCAGTGATTGATACTGCCCGCAAAGCCTTCTGGGATGCCATGTTTTTACAGGAGGAAAAAGGGTGAACAGTTTTGTTTCTCCAAATGAAAAACAAATGGGGCTGGATGGAAAATTGTAGAGGGATGGAAAGGGATCACTACTTTTGCGGTTCAACGTCAACCACAAGGTCGCATACCAGGAATCAGGATCCCCCACATTGGAGCGGGCGTTTTTTTTTCTCGATGGCAGCACATTTCAGTGCCGTCAGTGTTGCTATAATCACGGAAATTGGCAGGTTAAAAGAGGGGGTCCCACTAGCGAAAGACGCCCTGGACATTCATGGTGCCACAAACTCACCTTTGCCATTCTTTTTTGTTTTTAATATGGAGAAAAGTACGAAAAGCTAGTAAAGTGTATGACAAATGCCTCGTAGCATGATGTGATTTATGTAACTTAACCACAATAGCATGCCACACTAGGGCATTTTTCATTGTACCCCAGAGACATTAGACCAATTACCTCGTTAAGTAATGTGTCTCCTTAACTGATTGGTCTGGTGAGAGAGAGACAGGCAGAAACAGAGAGAGGGGATAAGAGACAGTCGGGGAGAAAGGGGGGGGCAGAGGCCAAGAGCGAGGGAATGCGACTGTTGTGTTGTATAATGAGTAAGCTATGGGCTCTTTTTCAAAGTATTCAAAACAGCGTTCAATAGCTACCAGATGGCTGAGGGAAAATAGAGTGAGGGAACTTGATTTACTCAAAGCATTTTCTCTTAATTTTACTGAAGCCGTGATGCTCTTAATACCACAAAGGCTGTATTCCTTTACAACATATTCTAAAGTGGGAGTTTAAGAGCAGTAAAGAGTGCCATCAGGTACTTCTTATGGGCAAATGATTTATTGAAAGAAATATAGCACACGCAAGCTCATAGCCTTTTAAAGTCAGTGCAATAATGTGTTTTGAATAATAGCACACCCATCAGTGAGTTAATACCATTGTGCTGCAGCTAATATGTTAATACGTTGCATAATTTTGCTTCTAAAGTGCCCCATTGGGCGAGGTAAAACCTTCGCAATCCTCCATCAGAACTTCTCTGTCTTCTTAATATGCATGAGTAATGGAGGTAAGGGTGTTTTTCATCGCGGCGCTTTGTGAAAGTGTCGACGCATTGACAGTATTGAGAGGTAATTTCCACTTCCTCGCAAGTGTACGTGCCAGTACGCCCGGGCCAGCTGGGGTCAGGGCTGGTGTTGAACCAATGACAAGACTCGGAGGGATGAGGTCATAAGTCCGAAATGGCTTGAGGATCTCTTGGGTGTCCCATATATGTCAACAGGGGTCCTGTAAAAAACATCACTTTGCTGAAAGATCGCCACTCTGGCAGAGAAATTGTTTTAAAGGAAGTGCTGAGTCGTTGACGGAGACCCCCGCCACATAGCTGACATATCTGCTCAGCGAAAGCGTCCACGGCTGAGCAACGAAGGCAGGTATGTAAGAATTTTGCAATCTCTGGTCACTTCATGCCAAGTTCCTCAAAGCTATGCACAAAAGTTACAAATCTTACCCTGCTACGACTGATTCTATCAGACACATGGACCTTCTAAACTGTATTAAATTACCCAGAGTGCTCGCCTCGTTGTCTCGTCACAGCAACTGCTACGCGGTGCTACAATTGCTCCTGGCTGCCAGGCTGGCGGTGTCGAGGAGTCTGCTCTCTACCTCGTGTTGCAAACACAAGTCAATTACCCCAATTAATCTGGCGGGAGAATGGAATGAAGATGGAGATTGTTTTGCTTGAGTCAAAATAAAACCAGTCTCCTTCCCTTTAGCATTTACAAACTGTTAAAAGAGTACCGGGCGCTGCATTTTTGGCCATTTTAGCAGGATAAATGTGCACATTTAGTAGATGGAGATCATGTCACGCATTACGTGCTGGCTGGATATGCACAAAGCTTGTTTAGACTCAGAGTCTGGAGCTCTCTTCTGGCATTATCAACTACAGACAAAGTGAACGGGTGAAGATAGACTTTCAGTTACAGATGGAGAGGACCATATCTTCAAAGGGACAGCGACGTAGTTCGGTTTGATGCAGAGCGCCTTTTACGAGAACGGCATGTTTCAAATCATCTTTCACGTAAGAACAGCAAAAGAATCTAGCGCTGTAAAAATGGACGTAAAAATAAAAAATGGATAGGAGATGAATGAAGGAGATATGAGTTGTGCTGTAGAGACACATTTCATGGGTCTCGCTGCTCAGGTGGTGTGAAGGTTCTGAGCGTTTCACTGGCTGCGTTTCCGCCGTGCCGTACGCCGTCCCAATTAAAACCAGGACCCCGTTAGGCCATTTGGACTTTGTGTGTGTCAGCCATCGTAAGGTGACCAGCTGGTGGTTTATTAGTCAGGGCATTCTGTCGACCATCCTCGTTAAACTTTCTCGTAGCCCCGTACCTACTCCAGAGAAAAATCTGCATTTGAGAATGAACCCAAATTTGCTGATCTGGAGCACAAACCATGTGGCAGCGATGATAAACCCCGAGACAGATGGATCAAAGCTTCCAATGACCCGGAGTGTAGCTTCTAGGCTTCCAGACATCCAGAGTTATTTTTTAATATGAGTTATTCGGCATATGAGGTCTGTATGCATGTGAATAACTACAAAAGCAGAGTTGAGCTTTGACATTCATAAAATATTTACTTTATAGTACTGCCTTTTTAGAGGGGTTGCTCTTGCTATGATCCATTACTCATGTATTATTGAACCGAGTGAAGACATTTGTCAGCAAGCTGTAACTTGATATTCTGTCTCACTCGTTGCTTACCCACATTTCAAGGGTAGTGTAATGCCACCAAATATCCTTCTCGTGTTTCTTGTACCTTTCCAAAGTACTAGATTATCTGTCAAATATATATCTATGTTAGGGCTGTCAGAGTTAATGCAATAATAACGCGTTTACTTAAAATTGTTTTAATGCCACTAATTTCTTTAACGCATTAACAAAATGGATATTTCTGAGGTTGTAGCGGGCTCAGTTTTAAAGCTTCTGGTACCATATGAAACTACAAAACCTAATCCATTATTACCAACCATTTCATACTAACTTATAAATAACGCTCTGAACATGGCGAAGGAAAAACTGGCATGACCGTTTTCAGCACACCGACACACTGACAGCTGTTGTTGCCTGTTGGGCTTAAGTTTGCCCTGTTATGATTTGAGCTTATTTTTTTATGCTAAATGCAGTACCTGTGAGGGTTTCTGGACAATAGCTGTCATTTTGTGTTGTTGATTGATTTCCAGTAATAAATATGTACATACATTTGCATAAAGCAGCATATTTGCCCACTCCCATGTTGATAAGAGTATTAAATACTTGACAAATCTCCCTTTAAGGTACATTTTGAACAGATAAAAAATGTGTGATTTGTGTTTAATTACAATTAATCGTGGACAATCATGCGATTAATCGCAATTAAATATTTTAATCGATTGACAGATCTAATATCAATAAACAAAAAAATCATGCATATTACAAAATGTGTCCTCGTCTGATAAATCATAATGCAGCAGCACAATTTCACAGTATATCACTTTGTTTTAAAGTTATTCCAATCTGCTCGCACCCTCCTGACTTCTCTGGGTCGGCTTGAAAAATTTAAAAGATCCCTGATAAAGAGATCTGTGAAATAAAACTCAAATCCGTGACCTTTGCTCTCCCTCTCCGCACTGAACTCTCTCGACTCCTGAGAAAAGTGCCACTAGTTTCCTCAGCTGTTCCTGGGTTTCTGGCCGTCCGATAAGCTGATCCGCCGGGCTCATTCCTGCCTCCCCTCCTCTCTGACCTTTGTGCTCTTGGCGTAATTGCCTCGGAGTTTGATGGACCAGTGTCTCTGAAGCAGATGATGTCTCACTGCAGCTTGTGATAACAGCTAGAAGTCCTCCTCCTCCTCCCTGACCACCGCAAAAACCCTTTTCAAGAACAACGTTAACGTCGGTGGTAAAGGAAGCAGCCATCTGCTAAGGAAATAAAGTCTCCGTTACTCAGGCCCACACAACTCTGGTTTTCATTTCCACTCGGGGGATAACTTCAAGCTTTCCATCATGCACCTTTTAGCAGCACTTATGGTGCGTAGTTACTGAATGCGGCCTGTTATATGTGCATTTCTGCTTAATACAGATGTCAAAATCCTTGTCCTTCTTGTTGTGATCAAAAACATAACAACTTCTGCCATCCATTTTTTAGTGCATGTTTTTGTTTTCCGTCGATGGAAGCTTTGCCAAGCCGAAGGCTCCCTTCCAGCCTTCTGCACAGCACCAAATGTATTTCCATCGAAAACATAACGTGATGTCCATAATTACATTTAAGTGACAAGATTGAGGTAATTAGCAAACCAGATAATGGGACAAAATACAGGCTTATGAATTGGGTCACATACGTTCTGATACAAAGCACATGCTGGCAGAATATCAAAAAGCCCAAACATGTCCACAAAGAAAGGGAACACATGTTTGTGCAGGGAGCAGAATTCGATCCAGCTTGGAAACCAGAACGCTTCTTCCCGCCTTATCTCTGGTTTTGAAGGTTGAATAAGACGTATCATCCCAGACATCCAAAGTCTTCATCAACAGAACTTGCTTCGTCAGAGAGCAGAGAGTTTTGTAGGGCGGCGAACGGGGATAGACAGGTTGATTGATGCACAGGCGCTGACTCATGCACGTGCAGAAAGGAGTTCACCCCGTCTGGCTCCTGGGCTGCCCCTGAGCCACGGCGGTGACGGACAGGAGGGTGGGTGATAGATGAAGATGTACGACTGCAGATGGACCATCAGATTAGTGGTTTGGTATATCTGATGTTATGGTGTAATCAATCCCCCTCTCTGTCTCCCAACTTGACGCTATCTCCGAATGTCCGGCCCCAACTGACATCCAGGCACTGAACTAGAGGACTGTGCAATCATAGAACAGCACCATTATATTCCTTCTTTTCATCTCTATCTTTCTTTTCCCTCAATGCAGTAATAGAAGACAGTCTTTAAGGTTGCGCCGGTTCGTCACACATCTTTAGGTCATTATTTCCTCCTCTTTTTTTTTTTTTTCCCTAAATGGGACGCGATGCATTTAAGGGCTTCGCATATCACCAGGGGCGCTTTAAAGTCTTGCCAGTTGTTATTTCCCTCGTGGAGATGAGCTAATTGCTATTGGTACAGTTATAGTGTCCAGGACACAACAGCATTTGGATTTAAAAAGTAAAATGTGTGAGGCACATGTTGAGAGGATTTTGGAGCCAGACGAGACTGGAAAACAAGCCCCATCTACACGAATGCATCCACAAAGATGTAGCGTGGCTGCGATGACTCAACAACGCTGGCGCAGATAAACACGAAATTAATTAAAATCTGAGAGGGAAGCTTAAGTATCTGGTCTTAAAAACTGTCACTTCACAAGTTTCCAGAGAGAAAAACAAACAACAACAAAGTGCCTCTGAGAAAGTTCAACTCATTCCCTAATAAATCTTCATGTGGCTAACCGGTCTTGTTACTTTTTTTGTATCTTGCATAATTGATGTGCATTTATATTCATGCTGTTTTCACGACTACCAAATGAAACCCGAGTATGTTCACCGGTCTAACAGGAAGTGATGTAGGGCTCTGCATTGCAAGAGCTCCAGGGATTGTTAAATCCTCATCCAGAAAATCCACCCTGTCAGCATTTGAAATACACAAAGGCTGACAAAGTCATGCTTTCCCCAAAGATAAGTCGCTTCTGCCTTTCTTTATAGACGTGAGAAATGCACCCGGAAAACATGCTAGTGAGCTCAGCCAATTAGCGTCTGTTTTCCAAACTCGGGGCTATGCCTTTGACTCTGTTGTCAGAGTTGTAGTTGCAGAGTGCTACAGACCTACATCTGGCAGCCATGACAGGTAAAAAGAAGAATAAAGCGCTATTCCACCATCAGCACTAATGGGAATAAATGGCTTACCTGAGCCAGCTAACAGCCAACCACATCCTGCTCAGAGCACCCAAAGGTTCCCCGTCAATCCCACGTCCCAAACGGGCCTTTCAGCGAAGAAAGGAATGTCTCGGAGCAAAGTGAAATATTTACGTTATGAAAATAACTTTTCTTTGCTAAGTTTGCAGAAATGGGGAAATTGAAGCACCTTTTATGTCAGCGAGTGCGCTCAGCTGGGGGACGGACACGGTTGACAGTGTGAGAGCGGCTTCACATAGCTGGAGATGTGAGCCAGTGTTTCCTGGCATGACTTCTGGGGGAATTTGGTCAAAGCGGGCAACATATTTGGCTTAAATCACTCCTTACTTGAAGTGAGATTAGCACAAGTACCAGTGCTAATTAATATCACATGGAAGAGAAGTTCAGTCATTGGGGTTTGGAAGTGCCATCCTAAGGTGATGACAATGTAAAACATCTTGCAGTATTTTTGTGGTGTGGGAAAACTCCCTGCAAACAATCTGCTCATGACCCAAACTGAGTGATTAGCTTTACTCCCCCTTCAGAGAGAAATTCCACTGAAGAACAAAAGCAAAGGAAGGGAGAAAAGAGAAGCGCTCCTATGCTGCAACGCTCAATTTGCTGCTTCTTTTTGCAGCGGCAAACGCTTCACCTCTGATCTACTCTGAACTTTCATTCCACAGTCTTTTCTTTCTCCTCTTTTATTTAACTCTGATGGGATGATGGTTTGAACCGGTGAAAACTGCTGTCTGTGAAAGATATTTCTGAATTCCTCTGCCTGTTCAGATATCTGAAAGCACGTTTTAATTGCTTCATGAGATGTGTGCTGTGTTAATAATTAAAAAATGCAGTGTAGTTCCAGTGAAGTCGACATTATATCACTTCTAACTTTTAATTGAACTGAATTCTGAGTGGTCTGTTAAAACACACTTGGTTGCCCATCCCATCTCCCTTTAGAGATATCCCTCTCTTTCGGTTACTGGAGCAAATTATTGTCTCGTACTTATTATTTTTTTTTCCCCAAATGGTTTACTCATTTAATGACCAATACAATGTTGTAGCCTCATAACTATAAGCTGCATAATCACACATCTGTGGCAACAAGTCCCCCAACCCATACGATCACATAGGGCGTTTGTTCATATACCCTCCAATACGACCCACAGGAGCGTTTCCTAAATTAACGGCCCAACGGGTGGCAGGACATCAACACACTTTCATAACTAAAAGTTGCAGTTTTAAAGATATGGTTAACAGTGTGAAATGGTTGCAGTTTGGTTAGGTTAAGTTAGGTTTAGGCAACAAAACTACTCGGTTAGGTTTAGGAGAAGATCGTGGTTTGGGTTGAAAAAAGCAGAGATGTTCCGATACCATTTTCTCCTTCCCGATACCGATTCCGATACCTGAACTTGAGGTATCGGCCGATACTGAGTACCGATCCGATAACAGCGTGATAAAAACAATATATAGTTATTATTATGATTTAAGAGCTGTTTACTACTGACCATGTATTGATGTGATATGATTACTATATCTGTTGTATGGCCTGGCTCAGGTTAAATCATTAAACATGAACAAATACATACAGAGAATGAATGCAATAGAACTTGACCTTACATACTGTACATATCGCCGTTTTACTTGTACAATTTTCCACTGTGAAATATTGACAAATGGCTGATATTTTCCTCGCTCTGACTACTGTTACCGCTCTCCAAACTGTTGTTGTTTGCTGTCATCATGTGACAAACTGCCTGCAATCAGTTCCTCTTTGCTGCTCAAAACAGTAGCTGCCAGTGGCAGCCATGATACATCTAGGGGAAGGCTACTGTTTTGGAGAATGTGTTAAACAAGGAGATTTTTTTTCTGGGTTAATAAATGATGGTATCTGATCGGTTCATAGACCGGTATACTCGCCGATACCTGATCCTAAATTTTTGGCAGTATCAGACACATTTCCGATACTGGTATCGGAACAACTCTAAAAATAAGTATTTTTGTAACTTAAGTTATGCATGTAATTTATTCTATGTTACGTACCTTAACTTAAGTAACTAACATACGTAAGTTAAGTATGTGATGTAAGTTAAGTACGTTACATAAGTTAACTTGCGTATGGAAATTAACATAACTAAACATAGACTTTTGGTTTCACATGGGAGACAAACAGCGGTCTCCTGGGTCAAAGACCTGTGTTTGTTTGACACGTCCACTACTTTCAATAACATTATTATTTCACGTAACTTTCATTAACGGTCACTCAATATACTATGTCACCTGCTCTTCGCGTTGCTCATTGTACTGTACTACGTCACTTGCTGCCGCCGTCCGCGAATTTACAAACGTATATGTGATAATGTCAAAGACAAACGTAATCTGCCACAGAATATGTTTCCTTCTAAACATAATTGATGCAGTTTAGTTGCATGAGAACGTAACATTTAAGAAGACAGGGCTATCTCACATGTCAATGCATAGGTAATACTAAACCAATAATATGGTATTAAAACGGGGCCCATACTACTAATGAGAACTTTCACTTAAGTAACATTGTAATGCAGGCTCTTTACTTTTAACGTAGTATTTTCACTCTGTGCTATTAGCACTTTTACTGAAGTAAAAGATCAGAGTACTTCTTCCACACCTGGACTACTGTGAAGAAAGTCAGGCCAACACACATTACAGCACAAATTGATTCTTAATTTTAGGAAAGGGTTAACTGATATGACCTGACTAGCATTCACATAAACTTAAAACCTAAAATGTAATATATTCATGCACTGAAATCCAGAAACAACAGATATTTTACACAGCAAAGTTAAAAACGAAAGTACACACAACCTCGGGGGTGTTACGATCAAGCCCAATTCTGATCCGACTATTCTATCTAATTTCATTTTATTACATCCTTAATGAAGACAAAAAAACACAAACGAGTATTGTAAGAGGAAAACTGAGATGGTAGCAGAGTTGCTCTTGTTTACCAAAAATGTGGAGAAATGCTGAGAAAATGAGATGGCGCAAAGGATTTCTATCAAACATGCCCCACACCCTACCCTCCAGCCTTTAGCTGTATGTGCTGCGTTAGCTTCCATAATCAAATCCACATGTGAGGGCTTTGAAAGAAGTAAGGGGAGGATTTACTGGGAGAAAAACACAGGATGGAGAACAACGAGGAAAGGGAAGAGTGCCTGATAAAGAGATAAAGGGAGATTGGTTTTAGAGAGATACTGGTGTAGGAGTGGGTCTCATTAGAGAAGCGGCTGGGAGTGCGATAGGGGGGAGAGATTTTGGAGAGGAGGAAGAAAAGTATGGGGGGCGAGAGGGAGAAAAGTGGGCGTGTAAGAGGGGAAGTCTGAGAGGAATGAAAGTGTCGAAAACTGGGGAGAGAGAGGGAAAGTGCTTGACAGGAGAGAGGGGGAGCTGGAGGACTATAGCTGAGGCAATATTCACACTGCTGCAGCTCAAATTGTCCTAGTTTTGATCCCCCTTCTTCTTTCACGTCTGAGACACATCTGATGTTTTCTTTGCAGTTGTGAGGGAGAGAAACCAGCCCCTAAAGCACAAAGATTCGAATTAGAAAGCCGTTGAACGCTTGTGTCTTATTGCACACACTGCAATGTGTCACGAGTCAGTACTCTTCCTCAGGCAGCGATGGAGAACACGCCGCAGGAAGTCCACTTTAAAGCAGGGAAAGCCTAGTGAAGAAAAGTGAATACCACATGAAAATCACTATTTGATGCTGCCTCAAAAGACGTACACGTTCTCTAGGCTGAACAATTCACAGACGCAATACTCTGAATATTTACAAGTTATCAGACAAACCTAAAAGTGCCACATATAGAGCCAAAGTCAATTCATTGATTAGTCAATCAACAAAAAAAATCAATAATTCTTTTGATTAGCTTTTTTTTCTTTTCTTTTTTAACATTTTCTTTATCATTTATGATTATAAATGGAAAATCTTTGGGTTTTGGACTGTTGTTTTGACAACACATGCAATTCAAGACGTCATCTTGGGTATGAGAAATTGCGATGACACATTGTTTTCATTTTATTGACTAAACAATTAATCAAGAAAATAATCAGCAGATTAATAGGCAAAGAAAAAATATTGTTAGTTGCAGCCCTTGCCAGAGAAAATTAGTTGATCATCATGTATGGATACTGTATCAGTAACAGTCATCAAGTGAAACTCAGTGACATATTGAGCATGAATTTGTTGCTTACAGAATTCAAAGAATTCATCCTGTGTGCCATGCAGAACAGTTTCTAATTACTACTAGTTTATAACTAATAATGCATTACTTTCTATAGACAACATGAATTACAGCAGATTATGATTCTGTACAAAGCCATTCAACTTTGTAAATTACCTCTTGAATGCTGAATTTGTGAAAGAAAGAAGCAAAATGCACTTAGGTTGCTTGGAAAGTCTCCAGGCATTAAGACTGAGCATAGCAAAGAGCAGTGACTGAAGGGTTGTGTGCACTATGAAAAGGTTGTGAAATGGAGCTGAGATGAGTGCTTTTGATTGGCCTTTCTTCACTGCAGACTGGTGAGAACTTGAGTTTCTTTCAATAACTGTAAAATGCTCCACTGTCTCCATAAACAAGGTATGTGTCAAGGTATGTGACAGGTATGCACTAATCAGTGTTAACATTACATGGCATTTTTGTTGCATTGTGGTTAAAAGAATAAGTCATGCAATTTACGCATGACTTGTGTTTGATCATTTAGGACAACTTAGTGTGTGATGGGGGGCAGAGTCCCTTTAAAACATGAAGGCATGTTCTGTAATCAAAATGTATCCGAAACAAGCAGGAGACAAACAGATGTGACAATAGTAGGTACATTTGATAACCACCGTGTGTTCAAGCTTGAAATAGATATGAAGAGTCAAATGTCTTAAACCCGGCTTGGGGCTCTTCTGTGTGGAATTTGCAAGTTCTCCCCGTGTTAGTGATGTAGCGGACAGACAGCTACATCTCACACGATGATGACTCTCATCCTCTGTCTGGTGAGTTCCAGCTTCTCATGTGGTCGGAGGTTTAGGGTCCCAAGGTGTAGAACAAAGCGCTACAGGAACAGTTTTGTTCCAGCTGCAATTGTTCACTTAAATTAGTCCTAGCAGCTTTTGCACATATTTATGGAAAGCCTTTGAGTACTCTTTGTCATGTGTTTGGTATGTCTATGTCTGTCTCTTGTCTGTGCTCTACCTTATTGTCCATACGGATGTAATCCTCTATTTTTGCTGCAAAACAAATCTACCTACGGGTACAAATAAAGTCACCTGAATCTGAACTTAGGGTGGGTTTTCTCCGGGTTCTCCGGCTTCCTCCCACAGTCCTAAGACATGCCAGCTGGGTTAATTGTTTACTCTAAATTGGTGTGAATGTGAGTGTGAATGGTTGTCTGTCTCTTAGGGCTCTGTATTGGCAAGAATCTGGGGATACGATACGTATCATGATACACGGCTTACGATTCAATATATTGTGTTATATTGTGAAACTGTAAGTAAGGAAATATATTGTGATTTCTTTAATAACATTTTTGGAAAACTGTGATAGTGTAAAGAACACACCACCATATTCATAAAATCTGAGTAAAAAAAGTGTACTTTTTTATCAGAACAATGGGATCTGCATTTGCATTAATCACAGTCCCTGTAACATCCAACATTATAGCACTACTGTGAGAGGGGCGCATACGTTGAGAGGGTGCATATCTTTTTTTTGAGAATCAATACAGTATCACAAAACATATGGCAATATTTGATTTTTTCTATATTTTCGTATGACCTTCCTGTCTCTATGTATCAGCCCTGTGATAGGCTGGCAACATGTCCAGGGTGTACCCCGCCACCCTGAACGGGCAGTTACAGATAATGGATGGATGGAGTCAAAGGTCATTCAATATCAACAATTCAGAAATGATTTTAAAACCTGCACGGAGTAAACAGAGACCGTGACATGGCTGGAAATGATGTGTTAAGGGGCTGATCACACCGAGATGTGTCGCTACAGGCTTGGCCGCTTCAAAAACGCCTTGGCAAAGTGCGTTGGGCAAAACAGCGTGGTGCACAAGTGGAGCAGGGCTGCGTGCGCAAACGGACGATCAAATGTGATTAACGGAAAAGTGTGGTCTAACACTCTGCAGCTCTCTCACAGTCCAATAGCTAACTAGCTAGCCCTACCACTAGGGCTGCAACTAACCATTATTATCATTGTCGATTAATCTGATGATTATTTTCTCAACTAATCGATTAGTGATTAGGTCTATCAAATGTCAGAAAATTATGAAAAATGTCGATTAGTGTTTCCCACAACTTAAAGATATTAAATTTATTGTCATAGAGGAGAAAAGAAACCAGAAAATATTCACATTTAAGAAGCTGGAATCAGAGAATATTGACTTTTTTTTCTTAACAAAATTACACAATCGTATAAATTGATTATTAAGATAGTTGGCGATTCATTTAATAGTTGACAACTAATTGATTACTCGATTAATCGTTGCAGCTCTACCTACCACACCATTGATTGGCTTCATGGGCCAAGTGTGACACCGACGAGCTGTGTGACTCCTGGCGCTGAAAAGTTACGAATATTTAAACTTTCATGTGTGTCTAAAAAACGCTAGAAAAACCCAATGTGCAGTGCAATATGACATATTAGATACGACAGGTGCGCTGTACCATAGGAAAACAATGGTTTTGCTGGCGACGCGTCTCGGTCTGATCAGCGCCTATGAATGTAGATGAGCGGAACAGTAAAAGGAATAAAAGAGCCTTTTTTCACAAGGCTTTCTTAGGCTCATACAAACATTCTCCTAATATCACAAAGTATCCACCGTAATCATTTCTCAGGCTAATACAGTAGATAGTAGATATCAGAGTCATCCATTACAACAGGCCACAGTGAGGGAGTTTTATCCCCCGTGAGAGAGATCCAGCTCTGCATCTGGAAGTTCAGCCTTTGCTCGGTCATTTTTTTGAAAGATACAAATGAGTACAGTGTTTGGTTTTTGATAAGCAGACTCTCTCTTATCGTGTCCTTTTTCCTGGAAGTGTGAGATATACTGGTGATGATGGATTGCAGTTAATTTAAGTTTAAGAGTGCTAAGCCACCTGGCTCCACTTTCACATGTACGTCCAGATTAATGATAGCTCGCCCACCTCTGCGTGAGGATTCATAATTTGTCAACGAGTTTACACTCCGCTAATTACTGATAATGTTTTCCAGAGCAGAATAACGTACTGCATGTGATCTAACATTCATAATCCAACTTGCAATACTAACCCTGCTTCTTCCTTTAATAGTAATAATAACGCAAACTTTATGTCTCATACAGTATATTGGTTCAGACTAAGATAAAAACGTCCGTGTACCATCTTTCTAGCTGGTGGTTGAAATTGCTGGAACAGACTGATATTAGATGCCTCGTGAAATTGACCTCTTAGGTGTTGTGATTGTGTGGGAGAGTCGGGATCACTTAGCGCTAATCCATCTGAGAATCATCTGTGCTTTTCTCTCACTCACCTTTGACCTTTCTCAAGCTTTCTGGTCCCAAATCCATTGCCGGTGAGGAGCTGAGGAGGGGAGGGTGGTGGAGCGGGGGAGTCGGAGAGAGAGGGAATGTTTTCCTCTGGATGTTTCCTGTGGTTCTGAGCGTTCGTAAACGTTTCCAAGCCTCGAGGTCTCGCGGGGCATTTTCGGCAAACACTGGAGGGCAAGCACATTATTTGTTTCTGACTGACCACTAAGAGAAAACAGGGCAATCCTTAACCAAACTAATAGCTACCAGAGAGGCTGTCAAATACTGTGAGAAAAACACCAAGTCAAAGAGCACTGACATCATTTTAGCATCCCGGAAAGCAGGAAGCATTGCTGATCTGTCACACGGACTATCCCCGCTGTAAAATAAGTCTTTTGTCACAAGAGTTTGGCATGTTTGAATTTGGTCCTGAAGGACAAGGGCACTGGGAAACCGAAAACCGCGGCTGACCCACTGCAAAGCGCTCTTAAATGTTTTCAGAGGGGGGCTTTAGTGGCGGAAAAAAGGGACAGGAAGATAATTGAGTGGTAAGCATAGCTGAATAGTTTGCAATGGGCCCAGGGGCTTTTAAATTAAGACCCGCTTTGACACTTTAGAGGGAGCCCAGGCCAGTTGTGTGAGATGAGATCCTGTCTAGGGCCACATCAGGCAGGAAAGGGGAGCGGGGAGGTCGGTATGTGGGGGCGAGGGAGGGAGAGTGGCTGATGATGGCTTTGGTTTAGACGGCTACCCCGCCCCCCCTCCGTGCCGTGCATGGGGAGGGAAAGCGAAGCGGATTTGGGGAAGTATCGGTAAGGGCCGGGGAGGGACAAGGGGGGATAAGAATCCAAAGTGCAGCGCGGCACAGGACAACGTCTCCATTTAGTGGAGCCAAAAAAACAGCTGCTTCTAAATGTTCCCCCACAGTAAGCCCTGGAGACGATGCCCCATGTACGCCCGACAAGCTGCTTTACTACCTCCCCAACCCGCCCCCCCTTCCACACAGAAACTAGTGGCCTAAATAGTTCATATAGTTTAGAGATGCTGATTTCTCCTATGACATATCATCCACAGACACCGCACCTTTTGGCCACACAAACACACCACAAACTCAACACTATCCTCACAGAGTATGCTTCCTCACTTATACTCACAGACTTTCTCTATTCGCTCTATGCCACCGCCAACCTTTCAGTCGCCGTGCAGCAGAAAGTGGATTCCAGAGATCAGCCGCTGCTAGCGAACAGTGAACAAATGGACTGTGGACCACCCCTACACTGCTCAGCTCTCCTCCTGAGCCCCAGTGTCTTACACAAATAAACCAACACCGATTTAATGACGACGGGCCTCGGGATCTTTTTCACTCTCTTTATCAAAGGATCAAACACTCATAGAGTGCCTGCACATGTGCAGTTGTACCAGTATGTGTGAGTTATTGGCATTTTCTGAGTTTTAGTGCACCGTGTGCTTTAGTTCTAAATAAAAATGGTGGACACACCATGACTTCCACCACAAAGAAAGACTTTGTCAATAAGAAATCCTAATATATTCAATGCTTTGTTCACAATGAGTTTATGTCATAATTATTAACTGTTAAAGGTCAGTAAACTGAACGTGATAATAATGCGTTAACGCAAAATTAACACCACTAATTTCTTTAACGCATTAATGCAATTGATGATTTTTAAGTTATAGCAGGCTCAGTTTTAAAGCTAGAGTGAAGATACTGGCATCATATGAAGCTAGAAAACCTAAGGAGTCCATTGGTACCAACCATGTCATACTAGCTCCTCGCAAAGGAGGTTAAATAACGCCCCAAACTTGCACTACATTTTGGTGAGCAAAAACTGTCATGGCCATTTTCAAAGGGGTCCCATGACCTCTGACCTCCAGATATGTGAATGTAAATGGGTTCTATAGGTACCCACGAGTCTCCCCTTTACAGACATGCCCACTTTATGATAATCACATGCAGTTTGGGACAAGTCATAGTCAAGTCAGCACACTGACACACTGACAGCTGTTGTTGCCTGTTGGGCTGCAGTTTGCCATGTTATGATTGGAGCATATTGTTTGATGCTAAATGCAGTACCTGTGAGGGTTTCTGGATCAATATCTGTCATTGTTTTGTGTTGTTAATTGATTTACAATAATAAATATATACATAAATTTGCATAAAGCAAGAATATTTGCCCACTCCCATGTTGATAAGAGTATTAAATACTTTACAAATCTCCCTTTAAGGTACATTTTGAACAGATACAAAATGTGCGATTAACTATTTTAATCGATTGACAGCCCTAAATAAAACACCAATGTTGTTTCGGCACAATGCACAAGAACTGTATACATCTGATTCTATCAGTATGTCCTTGTGTAAATATGGATTATTCTGAATGCATGCACTCTGTGAGAGATATATATGGAAGTTCCTGTGATTCATTTTAGACTCTTTTTATTCCTTTCCAACAGCTGTTTACTTTCAGGACCAGCATACAATCCTTCTCGGATTGAGGTCCCCCTAACGTAAACCAGGGGACTTTAATAAAGATGAATGCTTGCTTTTATACCCCTCAACGCTGATGATTTTCCTTGTTGATTTTTACCCGTCCCTTGAGGATACATACAGCGTACATTTCAGCACATCTTTGAGACGAACACTTGCAGCACAGCAAAGCGGAATCACTGACCCACTCCAAACTGTTTACATAACTTAATCATCACCCCGGCTGATGTGGCGTGTAAAGTTTGTGCTGCTCGGACTGAGTCGGACTATTATTTCAGGGCCAGGGTAAGAAAGAAAGAGGTCCCATTCATTTGTAGCAGTAATCCCGTCGTACTTCTGTATTTTCAGTCCCTTGTCAACATTGTAGTCGTCTACGGGGATTGTACTCCAGACAATAACTGCATTATTCACCGCGGACTACATTAGCAATTCTCATTCATTCTGAATCTGAAATGTAATCAGTATCTTTAAATACTGAATGTGGCAACCAATTTCCCAAAGGTTAAAGTTGACATTTCACATTCCAAATATTCTCGAGGTGTTTCTTTGCACAATGGTAAACAGATGTTGCTTGCATGAACTTCTCTGAATGCTGTTCAGTTATGCAAATGTGACGTGGAAATCTGCATATTCATAAAACTGTCGCTGCTAAACTTCCACGGCGGTGTTGACCTAATTCTTACGGATCACAGATAACATAATAATTATGCTGAAGCAGATGTGGGCTATAATGTTCTTCCACACATTCAAAAGCATTTAAGGTATTTCCCCCCCTTTCCCAGTCCCACCAGTTAAAGCTCCTCTTCTCAGGTTCAAGTGCAGCTTTAAGTGATGCTTGTGCATAATTGAACTCCCCAAACCGCATATCAATACGGTAACTGCATGTTTATGTCGGAAGCAATTAGCTTTGAAATTGTTTTGGGGAGGGGGATGGTGACAGAAGCAGAGCGTGTAATCGAAGCAGCGGGGAAGGGTGATTTACGCTGGTCAAGACGACTTCAACCAGTACAGGAAGTGAATACTGTTCTGAGGTCAGCAAGCCATGAGGCACCTACTAGACTTACCTTATGAAATCCATGTGAGTGGCTGGTGTGAAGTGTGTGTGCGTGTGAATGTTTCTGAGGGAGGGCCAATTAAATGTAATCACAACACCCACAATAGCGGCAGTTAACGGCGGCGTGAGTGCTGATACACTTCACGGAGCTTAGCTGGTGGTCCTCGGCCTTTGCAAGTGAGCAAATGAAATACTGTGCGTTTTCATCACCTGTGAAGGAATACATGTGGGATATTCCAAAAGAAGGTTTTTTTACACAAACTTTTTGGATTGCCAACCTCATGACTTTAGTTTTGTGCAGCGAGAGAAGCAATGAAGTGTTTTAATCTGTATTTAATATGTTTCAATATAACAAACGAGGCTGGAGTGACATTACACTCATTACACACTATTTAAAAAATAAGCACTCACTGTTCCTAGAAAAATAATATTCTAGCAAATGTCGGCGAAGTTGAACACATGATGGAGTCAGTGTGGTGAAGCAATCAAGGCGCACGCTGTTATAATGTCTGAATATATCATTTTTCCACAGTTTCAACCTCATTACAACGGCCGTCTGAGACCATTTCGGAGCAGAGTCGGTGTTGTGCGCACACGTCGTCAACGAGCGGTGGTGAGCAGTGATGCTTTCCAGATTATGACTGACTGCTGACACACACGCAGACACTCGCACATAATCACACCACCACAAACTCAGACCCTTTTTCTGTCACACATGTACACTAATTCTTTTTACGAACGTTCTCCGGCCCACACAGGCGCACATCCAGGCAGACACCCCGTGTTCAACTGTGCAAACGCCAGTGGAAACACGGAGCACGTTTCAAGACGTGTCCTGAAAGAAATCCAGTTCAAAATGATCCCGACCTCGTTGATTTCGAAAGCCAACGGTCGTGTTTTGTTTATCGGCGAGCGATACGATCGCTTACAACTTTGAATCAACTCACATAGCATGCAGCCGAGGCCAAAGGAGAGGATCAGACGCTGGTTGAAAGAGCAGCGCGCCAAAGGCGAGCTGGGAGGGGGTGGGGCTGTGTGTGAATACAATTATTTTGTTATTATTGCAGAGGCAAGATAGCACTAGCCTTTCACTTTGGTAATTGAATCCAAGAGAGAAGCTAATTGGTTTTCAAATGAAGCATTAAGAAACAAAACCAAGGACTTTGGATAACAAAGGAAAGTGTGTCCAGTCACTGTGAGTGCTGAAGGGTGCAGGGGTGGAGAAGAAGTGATTAAAAGAAGACAAGATTGAATAAAATTGCCGCATTGGAAAGATTTTTATAATGAAAACTAATAATCAAATACGCTACAACGCTGATAACTGATGATAAACGAAATCAGAGACCGCTCATAAGCCAAACTGGTTCTTCAGCTCATTTTACATGACTGCTGCTGACACGATGCCAAGTAAAACACATCGAAGCGCTGCACTATTTACAGCGTTGAGACAGAAAGAGAAGTCCATCTGTCCGGCAGTCTTCGGTGTGGCAGCTATTGTGAGCCGCCCTTCACTAATCAAGTATGTCTGCGGATAGCCAGGCTTTTGATCCTGACACAGGCGTTTACAAAGTCAGCAGCGTGTGTGGGCCACGGCCACAGCTTAGCTATACACGGACACACACACACACACACACACACACACACACACACACACACACACACACACGTTCACACACATCAACAATAGCCAGAGTCTGCAGCCACCGAGGCACCTTCCCACAGTAACTGCACAGCACATGTTGTTAGCTACATGGCTGGTAGCTCAATCAAGGAGCTGTCGGGTTTTTTAAAAGCTACGTAAAGTTTCCAAGCGAGCGTGACTGGATGTGATCTGACTTAGTCATCATTTGACTTCCAGTTGGAGAGAGTAGAAGCTTTTAAATATCATCAATTAGAGCAGTTCAGAAGTTGTTTTTTCTTTAATGAATAGATGGACATTTTCTGATCTTCCCATTTTATCTACAATTGGCTTGCCGACCTCTTTTGTTCCCACTTCTACAATACTGATGTAGGAGTGTAGACTGTTCCCAGATTCAGTGGCAGGACTGAGCGCATTGTGGAGTTTTGATTTTGTTGATTTTGATTTAGAGTTTAAAGGGGAACTATTATGTTTTTGTGCTTTTTTCCCTTTCCTTTAGTGTGTTATATCTGGGTTTTTTTGTGCATGTGAAAGGTCTGCAGAGTTACAAAGTCCAGGCCAATGGGAGTTACTCCCCCCCCACAGAAACACTGCTCCCGAACTGCCTGAAACGCCTCGCTCAAACAGGACGTTTCAGACAGAGCATGAATAGAAAAGCTACAGCAGTGTTTTTTGAACATTAAAGCATGTAAACATGTTGTAGTAGAAACTCAAAATACAAGTATGAACCTGAAATTAAGCATAATAGGTTCTCTTTAATGGAATTTACCTGCATTGGTGTTCAGGCCAGTTTTTGTTACGGTACAAATCCCTGACACTGATGTTAGGGTCCCTCCATGAGGTTCATACTTTTAACTGTAATCTTAAAAGCAACTCTATTAGAACTAAAAGTCTGAATTCGGTGGTTCAAAATGGCTCCAGAAATGCAAGGGACGATGTTAATGAAAAGTATAGGCCTGATTTAAAAATAATAATGTATACTTTATTTTTTATTTTTTAATTAACAATATGCTGTTGATGGATAAATTGGCTTATAAAGTATTTTTAAATTTATTTAAAAAAATCAGAAACCCCAAAATGAACTGAAAGCGAACAATAGCTTAAAACAATCTCCCCAGCCGTATCTGAAATTCAACTCAGACCTTCTACAATGGAAAAGTGACTTTATATAGCCACTTGCACTCACTCAGTCCAGACCCATCAGGGATTTTAGGGGTTATCTGAGACAGAAAAGATTTTCAGAAGAGGGGCTGTCAAGAAACATGTGGTGGTAGTAACTGTGCCTTTTTCATCTTTATGTGTGGTGTTACTCATGGAGGATCAGCCAGATCAGACAGGACACCCATCCACATGCAGGAATGATAACAAGGGAACCACTCCGACATCAAAGTGCAGGCGTTTAAGGTTTATGGAATTGCCACAAAACGATGTTCGTTGTTCAGCCTTGAACCGGGTTAGACAAACAGTTATAGCTAAAATATCATTTATAGTAAAATGTCCTTATATGGAGATGTATATTTATTGTCTGGGGGTCATCATGTCACTGTTAATGAGCTCTGTGGCATCTCAAGGATCCAAACACAACCACGTCAGGGGGCATAGTTTCTTGTCAGCAACCATTCCACATCCCACTCTTTCCTACTCCTTCAAAACATTCATGTTTCTTCAAGAGGATAAAGAAACACTCCTCAGGTGATGCATAACAAGCGCTCTCAGAGAGAGCCTGTGGCACCTGTTGCTGACTCTCGATAGCGGCAGCGAGGCCTGGTGGAGGAGCTGTCAGCTGCCTCCTCTGGGACTCTGAGGGATTGGGTGAGAGAGCCACGGTCCACTAAGTGTGACTGGCTGGAGATGTGGGGTTGACTAGGGGCTGCCCCTGTAGCCATCACCAGTGTGCTGTGCTGCTGCCCATCCTTCATCTTAAAAGGGGAGAGGGAAGAAATGTACATTTCCTGCCCGACTCGACGGCTCAGGCTGCCATGCTGCCTGAGCCTTCGTTTCGCCTTTTGACAGTTGTCACGGCCCAGCGCCACACTGCCATTTCCCCGCACCTGTGGCTGACCACACTAAGCAGCTCCCTCTGGTTTCAGTAAAACATACCTGCTCTGTGAGTGCTAGCTTGAATTGTTGGGTGAGATGCCGTCTACTGTATTGTCTGTTTAATTTCAGCCAAGCACATTTCTTTTGGCCTTTGGGCCTTGTAATATTGATTCAAGTCAATTTAGGGAAGCTAATAAAGGCTCCCTGGCAGTACAGCTTAGCGTTGGCATGCTCGCTGTGCTTACATTGCCAATAATGTGGCACGAGTTGACAGATAATAAAGCTGCAGTGTTCCTACTGTGAGGCCTTAATCATATATACACTAAGTTAGTGTTTATGAGAGACTTATGATAGCATTATGTAGCAGGTGTGAAAGATCTTCTTCTCGCTGCCTCTCATAGGGCTGTGTATTGGCAAGAATCCGACGATACAATACGTATCATGTTGCAGGGTAACGATTCAATATATTGCGATATATTGCGATACATTGCCATATATTGCCATATATATATATATATATATATATATATATATATACATTATATATATATATATATATATATAGTGATTTTTTTTACTGTTCTGGGTCAGTGTCATCACAACAGGCTTCATCATTGCTTGTCTTGACTGTGTTACAGTACCATGACATTATGTGTTCCCAGGAGCATATCAATAATGTGTCCAGGCTCATTTTACTCTCCTCACATAACATACAGCATCTTTCACATTCCAGCTGTGTCTATTTGTCTCCCCGTCGAGCGGAGGACCCGCAAAACCCATAGTGAAGCCCTGGGAAAGGCGCTGGAAAACTCATGACAACCGACAAGAGAATCTGCGGGATGCAGAGCGTCCGACACTCTGGAGAATGAGCGCACCGCATTTTCATGGCTAATCATTTGGACGTACAGCGGACGGCTTACAGTGAGCACGGTGAATTATGCGCGCTGTACCAAGTAAGCTTCTGCAGAATGCAGCCGAGCTGTCTGGCAGCTTTTCCCACAAGAATATCAATCAGAGTTGTTACAATATGATGACAAGTGCAGCTAGAGCAACACGGCGGAGATGATTCAGGGGCTGAGTGATTGTGCAGCCCGTGGAGGGATGTCGCTTCGCTGAGTGGCCTTGGTAGTGAGCATCGATACTAGGGCTCGGACCATACACCTATCTCCCCGATTCGATACTATCAAGATACTTGGGTGCCGATTCGATGTATTGCAATTCTACAAGAATTGTGATTCGATATTACGATTTATTGTGTTTTTTGTTAACACTAGATCATGGGAAAAAGTTGAATCATACACTTCTAGGGACTTTTACTTTGGAAAATATCTAAATTGATAAAGTAAAAATGTTTGATTTTCAGCATGTATCTAGTCAGAGATGTCTTGAAGTCAAATATATCAGTCATTGTCAGGCATTATTTATTAATACATATCCGTCACAAATTAGTGGTGTTTTCTTTTTAGTTTATACTTCCGCTAACTTCGCCAAGTCCGTCGCTAGCTTTCCCCGTCAGCTCCATTCTCTTTATACATCCATGGTCAGCTCCATCGGGGCCGTTTGAATGCATTTAACATAAATGTCAGTATATGGGTGCTCTACAGTCGTAGGATCGACCAATTTGACGACGGAGATTAGAGTGATGGCTGGCTTGACCGAACGTTACTACAATACGATAAGGTTTCATGACAGAGTTAACATGCAGCTTTAGCCGTGATTTCTAGCTCTGCTTTTCCTGGCAACGTGAGAAACCCAAAGTGTTTCCATACTTTACTGTATGTGTAGTGTTTACCACGCTGGATTTAAATGTGAGGGTGCAGGTCTTATCCATGCAGACCCTCCGCTATTTTCCGCTTTGTCGATTCGGCTCGCTGTGTTTTGTTTTAGTGACGGATACGGAGCGGATATGATGTCACTTTACTCAGACTACAACATTAAAAGCAGTAACTTCCTTCTATCTCCATACAGACTCAAATTAAGCATATACAGTATATCAATTCTGGCATTAAAAATAAAAAAACGTGATACATAGGTGAATCGACTTTTTTTCCCATCTTAATCAATACCAGACATTTCTCTTGGTGAATATGGAATGTGTATGTATGATCAATACTTGAAGAAAATCACAAACATCGATTTTACTAACTGTGAAAGTTAGAATGCCGTATGTGTAATAGGCTGGCCTGACCGATGGGTCAGAATGCTCCTACGCAGAACGCTCACAAGGCGATGTGTAAATCAGCTCGCAAAGTCTATTCAGTTTTATCCCGAGAGGGCAGAATGTACTCTGTACATGTACTCTAAAGAAATGCATATGTAAACCGAACAACAAAAGAGAGAAGAGGCAGTTGTGCCTTGCATGCAGATCTGTGGAGCCACTCCAAAGCGCCTGTCCGTTCGCTGTGTTCCTTTTCCAGGCTCACTTGACAGGGGGCATCGAGAGGACGTTTACTCCAGCAGCGTCCGGAATCCACAGTCAACATCTCATTGACATCTCTCTCCCATTAGCGCTGTCAAACACGGCTTCGGCTTTTGAGGAAATTTCTCTCTTCACTTTTCAGATAAACACAGTACAGGTAGGCACCCAAACATGCACAGACCTAAACACAGTAAACACAGTACACAATATGATTTCCTTTTGGGGTCACTTTGCTCTCATTTATTTTTTCTTTTTTTCTTTATTTATGTGTTTTCTACACAATCTGAACCCCCCCCAAATCTACTCCCCCAAGTCCAGCCACATCAAGCCGGGAGGGAATAGAGCTGGCAGGGAGAAAGAGAGAGAGAGAGAGAGAGAGAGGAAAACCAAGGAAACGGACAGCAATTATGATCAGAATGGAGGAAAAACAATGACATAAACAAAAACAGCAGAAAGCATGAAAAGTTGTTAACAGTCCCTTTTAGAGAATAATGTACTATTGTTTGGATGTGGTCAAAGCGGCATTTCTCTGTGTCAACACCACATGGAAAATTATAGTATCAGGCAAACCCAAGAGGAAATGAGAAAAGACAAGGGAACAAACAGAGATTAGCATGTTTATGTGTCATGCAAAGAAAAACTGCAGTTTCAGGGATGTTGAACAGGCTTTCTCCCTGCCACTCTGCAAACCCGCAGCGTTGCAAATCAGTCTTCACTTACTGTATATTTCAATCCACTGAAATAGACTATACTATACTATACTATACTATAGCTGGAATGTCAGATTGTTTGGACAACACAATTATGCCTAAAAGGCAATGGCAATAAAGTTTCTGAAAGTCTTAGTATACTTTTTTGATGCTATTTAAAGGACCATTGTGTAACAATTAGGGGGACCTATTGTATGATGTGTAACTTCACATATGTATGTAAGTATGTTTTCTTTAGAGTATGTGTTTTCGTAACCTTAGAATGATGTTTATATCTACAAAGGGAGCGAGTCCTCTCCCCGAAGTCCGCCATGTTGCACCGCCATGTACGGTAGCCCAAAAAGGACAAACCAAACTCTATTAACTTTTCCTGCTTGGGCCAGAGTCGATAATGTTACTCACTCCCGTCGCCGCCGCTTTCTCTCTCTCTCTTGCTTCACCATTCACTCTCCACATACACACACACTCTCAGCACTCTACTCTTAAAACAACTGGCTCTAGAGAGGGCCATTTGCGTCGACCACCATAGCAAACCTACACGCTTGGCACACGGGAGACGTTGTAATCTGCAACGTCAATGCTAGATACCGCCAGATCCTACACACTGCTCCTTTAAAGGTGCAAAATGCAAAATTGGGAGCATACCTATCGCCTTCGTACCGCTCTCAACATGGCGACAGCTGAGCCGGCGGCTCGCAGCTAACGGTGCTAAACGACAGCAAAAGTTCTGACAGAGTTAACAGTGTTTACCTGGGGGGGCAACCGGAGGGTGGGCAACCGGAGGGTGGGCACCACGCTTGTCACGCTTCTGCGATGACACCATCGGTCAAGATGGCGTTATCAGCTGTAACCGCCGTATGAGAGCAGTGCAGCGGCCGGCTCACAACATAAACGGAGGGAAAGCAACTTCATTCTTTGCTCAGGTAGACATTACTGCTCCGTATCTTTACATAGCAAATAGTTGATTGCTGCTCTATTAATGCTCTGGATATTGTTTAAAGCACCTTTAAAATGTTAAGATATTATAAATCCGTCTTACCTTATCTCGGTGGTAACAAATTATAATCATGACTTGGTGATTAAATACTATTTTAACAATCATCATCCCCAAGTTTGCCCATACATTGTGAACTTGAATGTTTAAATGCTTCAACTCATTTTACCCATTGTGGTCTTTTAGGAACTATTAGAAACTAATGAACTAATCTGTGCTCATGTCAAAGTGCCATTATACTCAATCTTTGTATTCAAGAGCCCCGTATCCCATTTCTCTCAGCCGAGCCTGCTGCCAGTCTCTATAATTCAGAGCCTGTCATAGCCTGGATTACTCCCTGGCCGTCTCAAACAACACCTGCTAGACTAGACACTCTGCAGCAACGAATGGAAATATCCCACATGCACACTGTGACCCAGAAGAACTTGAGAAAGTATGCCATAACGTTGCCCCTAACACACCTTGCAGAGACGTGACAAAAGCCTCGTCCATCAGCTTGCTTGGCAGCAAAACGTCCTCACGGAGAAGTCTAAAAAATGTGGTGAGGTTTCTTGTTAGTTTGATACCATTCACAGACAGGATAAGGCCTGGGGTTGGCGGGGGAGCAGCAGCAGTGGCTTCCAGCACAAGATCCTGCAGACTTTTATGTATAAATTCATGCTTCTCAGATGGAGAAGCAGCTAAAAAAGCTTGATGCATTAGAAACTCGACTCAGCTCATGTCTGGAATGGATGTTTCACAGGGGTAAAAGCAAAGACCGGTTCTGGCCGAGCACATTTAGAGGAGCGAGGAAAACCCTCTCAGGTTTCAGCTGTCCGCCGGCGGACCTCAGCAGCTCCGCGGAGCGAACGTGAGGGGAAGGCCAAAATGTGAGCCGCCCTCACACACAGAGTGCACATGAGAGCCGGGGGGTTAATCCTGTTTCAAACGAGCTAGGGTTTAACCCTCGTCAACCTTACCACCAGCGCTGCTGACACTGCCACCCAAAATGATATATCAGGACTTTCTCACATACACACGTGCATGTACGTACAGGCTATTAATTTGACTCACACAAACATTTTGTCTACACATAGCATAGAGGGCTTCAGTGTTTGGCGTTCCCTGCATTTAAGCAGCTGCGCCGGTGGTAAGGCAGCGACGTTGACAGCTGAGGGCCTGTTGTTCCATAAAAACGTACCTCCAGCCTTTCACAGTTTAATGATATCTATAACTAATATGCTTTAAAATACACACACACACACACAGCAGGTGATGTGCAGGCTCACATGGACAAAAGATTTTTCTTTCTTTCATGCATGTCTGTGAACAAGCGTACACATAAACATGCATGCATGACCAGGCAGGTGATCTGGCCTTTCTCAGAGCCAAGTGTTAGCCCACTCCCCTCCCTCCGCCTCCTTAATTCCATACACTCATAACTTCTTAATGGAGGGACTGGCTCCTCCAAAACTAAAAAAAGATGCCTTGTTGAGCCGTGTTGGTGGGGGACCCGTAACTCTCCGCGTTTCATTTTAATACCATTTTCTGGTAAATTTCAAGCATGTCAAGAGGTCTTCTCTTGTAACATTGTGAAATATTGAGTTTCACAGTTGTGCCGGTCCCGCTGAATCGAACGCGATGAAAGCCGCAGACGGCTGAATGAAAAGTGACCTTGAATGTGCTGACCTTGCATAATTTTCACCAAATGTGTTATGGCAGAAGCTCCATCTGAAAAGCGGGATTCTGTGAGACAAAAGGCACTTTCTGTGTTTTCCACGCATACCCCCCCCCCCCCCTTGCCTCCCCTCTCTCATCGGGCAGCGTCCCTCCATTAAGCAGCACTTTAAAGGTGGTTTTTCTCACTTAATCTTGTCAAATGCAAAAGAAGAATTTCTATTCAGTCCTTGCTGAGCAATTATGGCACAAAGGCTAGTGTGTGTGTATTACTGCATGTTGTTTTGAAAGATATTTTGTTTTTGTGTTCATACACAGTGAGACATCTGCGAACATGTTTGTTTCTGCTCTCAGACGGCAGGTTTGCATTAATGTGGCGTGCAATTTTAGTATTAGTGTTTCACGTTAGAAAAAGATGATTTGTGTGTTTCCCACAGACGTTTTGGCTTGTGCACTCTCAAAGCTACAATCTCTCACATCCTTGACAAAACCACTCAAATAGTTCTCCAGTGTGTGCACTAAAGAATTGCACGTGACATTTGAAATGAGTTTTGAAAAGGTTGACAAGAAATTCTATCCATCAGAGCCACTTCCATTCAAACTAGGGAGAGGCCGACCTTAATGGCTATTAACGCGCTCTACCTTCCGAGTTGTGCGTTTTTTTCCTGGGGAGGATGTAAAACCATATCATAGAGAACAAATCAGTTAATAGCTTCTTTATGGCATATCCTAAATGCCTCATTTAAAAAGCTTTCAACTCAATAGCAGTCCTCCCATGTGGCCTGACTGCTTACATAGATAATTAACAGACACTCCACCGTATTAGTTTGAATTGGGAATGAACATTTTTATCATCCATTCAATGTTTGCTAACCATTGTTACACAGTGAAGTCAATCTTTCTTCCTCTCCTCCCTTTGTGTGCCTCACATCCACCGCAGTGATGGAATTTGTTTTGTATGCAGAAGTTCTTCATAAGGCCCCATATTGACTCTGCTAGATGGTGACAAAAACCAAACAGCATAAACCAAGAGGGAAAGTTAATGGTTTAAAGCATCAAGACACTGTATTTCTCTCTAAAATGTCATATCCTCTCTTCTCCCAATGAGATGGCAGACATGCTGCTGCAGTGTATTGTCACCTGTCGCGTCAAGAACAGAAACTGCTGCAAAGAAAATACACAAATAGACATCTTCTGGAAGGGAGGAAGTCAATGATATCCTTCTGTATGCTGGGCTTCATAGTCTCTACAACATTATACAGGCTTGGAGGGTAAAATAAAGAGTTTAAAGTAGACCTGAAACTTGAATCTGTTTCACTTTTGTATAAAGAAATAAAAGAAACTCTGGATGTTGATAGTGTTTTTATGGTGCATATTATCAAAAGATAATTAAAACGTTTATGGGCTTATTTGTGGAAGCCTCTAGGTTGAGGAAGCCTCTGGGTTGACGTTTCCCATGGCAGTAGTTGACTGATATTTGAGAGATGGCGTTGCTAGGAGACGGGCTGTCATGTGTCATGGTGCACTACTGACTGGAGCATCTAATAGCACTGTATAGTAGGGTTTGGCGATATGTTTAAATTTTCAAAACGTCCATCTCCCTCAATTACTCGCAAACTCCGACCAAATGGTCAAACTAGGCAGCGCTGATCAAATATAAATCAATATTCTGTTACTGTAATGCCTATTTCTCACCTCAAATGTTTTCAGAATCATCTTGTAGTGTACTGTTTAGCTGTAAAATGAGAAAGCTTGTGAACCGGCAGCTATGTTGAGATCTGTTGAGGAAATACCGAGCACCGCCCAACACGGGCGATTTTTTAAAGCCTGAAAACAAAGCCGTGAAGTCTAGCTTTCTCTCAGAACACTTGATTTACAATATGCTGAAAGGTTAGTATGAAATGTATGCCCAATGATGCCAAAAATGTTCTGCCTACTGAATATTTAAGAAGTTAGATTATATAATAAAAGATCGATACTTGACGTCATTGTATCGATGACGTATTTTTGTAGGCCAAGCAGGACGTTAGCATCGCCCTGGGTTCCCTCGACAAAAAGCCAATGGGATTTTTCCATTGGGATTTGGATTATTGCAGAAAATAAACTTGAATTGAAGTTGAAGTAAATGAGCGCAAGTACACACAACGAGGATGTAAAGGCAGACGAGTCGGCGTGATGACGTTTAGTAGTATCATCTAGCCACTTGTTAGCAGCCGGCTTTCTTAAGTAAAATAAAAGCTTCAAAATTCACAAGTGAGAGATTTACTGATGTATTTTAAACCATAGAACAAAGGGTTAAAATCTCTTAAGCTTGTGTTAACCACAGACCTTATTTCAGGCATCTAACTAAAAACCCACTGACTTCCAGACGAGGGAACCGGAAGTGCTAAAATGCTAACTCATTTCCAGGTTTTAAGATTCATTCCTGCACCACTTTATTGCCATGCAAAATATTGTGATACTATGCTTTATCCATTTTTTCCCCCACCCCTAGTTATTACTAAATAATTGTAATATCACATGAGAAGCAGTGCTGGATTCTATAGCACCTGCTTAAAACATTCAGCTTGACTTTGAAGTATGTGAGTCATGTAGCGTATGTGAGGCAGGAAATGTGAATGCACATGAGACACACTTTGCGGCAGAAGCTCACCAATAGTTTGAGAAAAGTAGACAAAAACAAAACTTTTTGGGGAAAAACAAGGGGAGGTAAGAGAGCGATGGGTGAACTGGATGTAATTAACCTATACTCATCCAGACAAACAGTGTTGGACAGGGGATTGGGTAGGCGAGCTGTGCAGTCGCTCAACTGAAGCTGGTAGTTTCTAGGCTAATTAGGACTGTGTTGTAGCGCAGTGTGAAGGGGTTCCCATGTGGGTTCCCGATTCGTCGGCTAGGCGCACATCCAGACTGCTCATTTGTGGTGAGGTATGACAGGGTGAGACCCGAGGAGTCGACGAGAGGACGCGCACGATGAGCGAGAAGCATGTACGTCGGGATGAGAGCAGGAGTGGAAATGAAAAAACAAAATGAGAGGAGGAAATTAAACGGTGGAAATCAAAGTAAGGAAGAAGGATAGAGGAAAGGGAAGTGAGTAGAGGAAGACACAGACAGACACTGAATCGGGAGGTCTGGGAAGGTTAATCTGCTTCTCTTCACAGTTGTGTCTGTCAAGTGCTACAGCTTCTACAAACAAAGCCTCTCCTTTGAGATTCGGTTGCAAGGAAACAACAACACTTCCACTGCAGAGGTGCAGTTCTTATGCCTGGAAAAGTACTGCACCTACAGCTAGTGAAGCACCACACAGCAACATCAGGATGACTTGTCAACATATTAATGTATGTGTCTTTGAGTATTTATAGCAAAGCTATATTTATATTGATTTTATTCAAGTAATTAGTGCCATAGGTTTTACAGTAGCATGTTATTGCATGACATGTGCCACACCTTACTGGGTGTTAGTCTGGTGCCATGACATTTCATGAGTAGCAAGTTGTCTTGAAGTGCAAATAACATACTACTAAATAAAATGTGAGGAATTTGAGAAATGACTGCATGCAATATAAACACAAACAAGGTAGAGTTCGATGTTGAAGTAGTGAAGTGGAAGGTAATGTTATCATGCTCAGGGTAGTGGGTATATTTGCCTTCAACTCTGATGAATGAAGTTTTGATTGTATTGTATACAACAATATCATTATCAAACCACAACAAGACATGACCCTGAGAAAACTGCTTCAGATTAAAGCTGAAGTAGGCAAGACTGGAGCAAATATGATTTAAAAAAGTTATTTTTATAAAACGGTCGTTATATCGTGACAGTAGTACATGAAACAGGTAACCTGAACAAAATCATGTTCCTCTGTGTCCTCCGGTGCTCCTAACGGCATCTGCAAGATTTCACAGACCACAGGAAAACAAGCAGTAAGAGCTGATCTGAGGTCTGCTGTCCAGCTGCCGTCTATGAGAGCCGGCTGTCAATCACTCGCGAACTCCGACCAAACGGTCAAACTAGGCAGCGCTAATCAGATATGAATCAATATTCTGTTACGTTAATGCCTGAATGGTTTCAGAATCATCTTGTAGTGCACGTTTAGCTGTAAAATGAGAAAGTTTGTGACGCTGCCGCCATTGTGAAATCTGGTAAAGGAATGCCAAGTTCCGGTCACATGACCGGAGCACAGCCAATAGGAACGCTCTCTCTCAATGAAATGACCTGTGATTGGTCAAAGTCTCCTGTCACGGGCTAGATGTTCTAAAGCCTGAAAACAGAGCCATGAGGAGGAGCAGAAGTCTAGTTTTCTCCCAGAAAACTTGAATTACAATATGCTGAAAGGTTATTATGGAATTTTTGCCAAACGATGCCAAAAATATATACTGCCTACTGCCACTTTAAAGGGCGGGTCCATTATTATTATTATTATTTTTTTAAATATCATTATATAGCTTCCCAGTGGTGTTCCTTTACTTGAGTTTTCAAATCCAAACATAAAAATTTTGGTCAAAGTATACATGTTTTAGCATCAAAATGCTATTTTCCCACGTGACCTATTGTAGGTTTCTGCATGATGACGCTGCTACATGTACAGTATACTGTATATACATCCTTATAGTCCGTGTATTACACACAGTAACTTAGATGGTGGTCGGCACAGAAGCTTAACAATGTAATAATAATAATAATAATAGCTTGGATTTATATAGCGCCTTTCATGAAACCCAAGGACGCTTAACAAAGACATAAATAAACAGAACAAATGTAACAGTAGCTAGAGGCCATAGGCCTTGGTGAAGAGGTGGGTTTTGAGGAGTCTTTTGAAGGTGTCCAGAGATGGTGCGTTGCGGAGCTCTATGGGGAGAGAGTTCCAGAGGGTGGGGGCTGTCACACTGAAGGCTCTGTCCCCAAAAGTTCTCATTCTTGTGTGAGGGATGGAGAGCTGACCCGTGCCTGAGGATCTAAGGTTCCGGGGCTGTGTGTAAGGGTGGAGGAGGTCAGATAAATACTGAGGAGCCAGGGCATTGAGGGATTTGTAGGTGAGGAGGAGGATCTTGTAGGTGATGCGGGACTTGACCGGGAGCCAGTGGAGGTGGATGAGGGTGTACTGCTGTGGACGGCAAGTTAGTTCAGATTTAAAAGTCACACAATAACACAAATAAACGAACCGATCAATGCAATTCCTTTGTTATACGAGGTAAAATGACTGTTTTTGTGAATGTAGTCTCGTGGCTTTGAAGACCGTGTTAAAACTTCAAAAAACTTCTTTGTAACCTTTCCATTCTCCCATGATCCCTCTGTGGTAAAAGAACAGATTCTTATTCATTTTGGCGTCATTCAACAACATCTGTGTTTCAGAGTTTGCACATAAACTGCTGTGACTGTGTTAGGGCGCAACGAAAATGTCCTTGAGCAAGACGGTAAACAGGATTTTCACTCTGATGAAATGTACATCAGTGGGTCTCTGACGGTTATGTCGAGGAACAAAAATAGGAATTTGCTCTAAATTGCTAATAGTCTGAACTTTTACAAGCTATTGGTGGTTGTGTGGACTTTTTTATGGTGCATCCATCACAGGACATGTCTGTAGGGGTTCTATTATCCTGGTCTCTTCCCACACTCGACCGGTAACAATGCACAGCAGCCCAGGTTCATATCCTCTTCTGGGCTTTGATCCTTTTTACAACCTTAAAGCAATCTCACGCACACCACATTAAAATCTTAGTAATGTCAGCAGAGGGAGGAAGCGCCATCCACAGTGAATCATGCAGGACTCTTATACATGCATATACCAACACAGAGTAAAGATGAAGAGTCCTTCAGATTCACTCTCCTACTGAGGCAGCGAGGTTGATGTGTGGGAGCTGAATGTGAGGAGGAGAGTGAAGCAGTAATAACGCTTTTCACTTTTACATGTTACAGCAACTGCTCTATAAAGACATGTGGCTTCTAACTAGCATACATAACAGCACCTGTAACAACAGTATGCTCTGAAAGCGGTAAAGAAAGCTTCAAAACAAGACCATAGACTGTATATAAGACGTGTACATAATCATCGCGACGTCACCCATTGGTTTGCGAACTGCCGTTTTGAAGCATCAGGTTTAGCATTTGGGCCGTCGCCATCTTTATTTTTGTCCGTCTCCATGTTGGCAAAGAACGTATATTGCCAAATAGTGAACGTCAGTTGGTCGTTCCATTGCAACATCAGCGCTCAGCAGCAAAGCTACACTTCCGCCAATTTGGACTGAAAGCTACTATCGGAAACCAGTAAAACATTCCCCTATGAAGTGCCGTACAAAAGTAAAACATAATTATTTCTATTCTATTGTCATATTCTACCGAAATGGTCTGTGTTGAACAGTATTATAAATATAATAAGCATTTTAAATCCAAAATTACATGGCATGTCAAAAATACACTGGACTTCTGTCTCTTTGCTTCTACTCTATTTGCAACCAGAACAACCGAACGCTGGATGAGACATTTTTAATCAACCAAAAGGTTAAACAGTAATTAAAGTTCATGAACTGAACGGTGAAAGAGTTAAAGTTCTAAGATGAAAACACGGACAACACCCACACCGGACACCACGCCCTAAAGCATCCCCTGCTTTATGGTCTATCTGACTCTAAATGGGACCATAATTTACTAAATGAACATCATGCTGTATTGAAGAAGACTTGAAACTAGCGATTGAGACCATAAACTCATGTTTACAATGTTTACTGAGGTAATAAATCAAGTGAGAAGTAGGCTCATTTTCTCATAGACTTCTATACAATCAGACTTCTTTTTGCAACCAGAGGAGTCGCCCCCTGCTGGCTATTAGAAACAATGCAAGTTTAAGGCACTTCAGCATTGGCTTCACTTTTCAGACCCAGAAGTAGCACACTGGTTTTTACAAACTGCAAACGAACATGTTGCTTTCAGCAGCACTGCAGGGTGAAATCATCTCTGAAGTGATGAAGTCATGATGATGTTCTAGTCTAGTTATCCATTTCATGTTGTACAGTCCTGCTACATTTGTATTGCAGTGAAAACATGGAACAGCTTGCTTTGTAAGATTCAATCAGCACTAAGAGCCTGAATCTTGTGTTTGTTAAAGTTATGGAAATGAAATGCTAACATTTTATCTGAATCAGGGTATGTAGTCATCATTGGACAGAGTCACTCTTGTGTAGAGCCCCTGTCATTCATTTTAACTGGGTTAAGTTTTACCGCAGCAAAGCCTAAAGCTCCTATATTTTATGTAGTATTAGTGGACGATGGCTGTGTTGCGTTCGGCCTTCGTTGTGGAATGCCAGGTGGAAGGAAGTTACAAGTAGTTTTCACAAAGTTTTCTTTGGGTGAGTGTTTTCATTTCCATTAAGTTTATATATAGGTTGTCACTGTGCCTGATTTGGGCCATGCCATCATAAAGTGGTGAACACTTCCATTCCTGTTACTGTGTTATTCTTTTTCCTTTTTTGCCTTTGGACTGTTTTCTTTTTCTAGCATAAAATGAATGTGCCATTTCCTCCCTCGACTTGTTGCAAATTCAGCACAACCACCCATTTACTCATATTGAGAGAGATAAGGGGAACACTAACACAAGTTCACCGTTTATTTTGAAAGTGCACCTGTAGATTTTAATGAACAGAGCTTTTGAAGTGTGCTCTCAAATGCGGTTATTTTTCCAATGAAAGAGTCCATCAACCGTACAGTATGAAAAAGGTAAATTAATTATTCCCTTTGGCCTACATACTTGAGTCAAAATACAGGTTCATTTGTTTCAGTTGTTTTGGGAGAAATAGTCATTACCATGGGTTAGTTTGTGCACAGGAGAATCCTTTCTGTTGATCAATCCTGCAACATGCACCCAAAGCAACTCTGTACTCCATCTATTGTCAGGCTGTTCTCATACACCGTCCGTAGCTACACCTATGAAAAGTACTGCACAGCAATTTGTATATATCCCACGAAATCAATTCATATCTAATCCATGTAATTGTGAACCAGGAAGTATAAAGAGCAACAAATGCCCCGTACAGAGGAGGTCGTGGTGGATGGGTGGCTCAAAAAACACTAGACTTTCACCCAGGAGTCCGATGTTCGTACCCCGTGTGAGTCACGCCAGTACTTAAGTAACGAAACCTGAATAGGTATTTTTGCTGCCTAAACCTAACAAAGTATTTCACGCGTAGTTAGTCACGTGTTGGACATTCATAGGAAAACTGATGAGGAATGAGGAATAACTTTTCCTGAGATACGAACCGTATGAGGATACATTCTTACTGTGAATTGAACCTGCGACGATTAATCGATTAATCAATTAATCGATTAATCGTCAACTATTAAATAATTCGCCAACTATTTGGATTTTTTTGTAGTTTTTTAAGAAAAACAAATGTGAATGTTTTCTGGTTTCTTTACTCCTCTATGACGGTAAACTGAATATCTTTGAGTTATGGACAAAACATTTGAGGACGTCATCTTGGGCTTTAGAAAACACTGATCAACATTTTTCACCATTTTTCTGACACTTTATAGATCAAACAACGAATCGGTTTATAAAGAAAATAATCTACAGATTAATCGACAATGACAATAATCGTTAGTTGCAGCCAGGGTTGGAAATTATCACCAGCCACCAGCCGAATGCTGGTAAAATATGCAAGTGGCTGCTAAATTTGCTTCACTTACCACCTGCAGGTGGACAAAAAAGTTGATTTATAACACTGGTTGCAGCCCTACTGTGCATGACATCTGTGAAACACTTTTAAATCAGATGCATATCTGCATATAAAAATGTTTAAACAAATCCAGGCATTCAACTGCTGTGCATTTTGTACTGTGTTCTTAGTTTGAACTTTTGTACTCCCAAAAGTGCACCTCTCTTGTCAAACTTTATTTTTATAAAGCTAGTCCTATACTAAAAATATACAGTATTTGTACTGTATGCACAGAGCTGCCTTCTGGACCACACCAGAGTTTGGAAGCAGCTTTCACAAACGTACACCAAACTCTTAGATCCGGAAAAAACTCTCCATTTAGCCCAAGTGTGAAAACACTTTTTTCTCCCTCTTTGCAGCCACACCGGTGACATCGTCAAAGCCTGATCTTAGCTAGAGCTTATTACACCGTTGTACCATCAACCCGCTGACCACAGCTCTGATTGCATAGCCAAGAGTAGCAATTTCAGGATTTCAGAGCAATTGATTGAGTGGTCTTAAACCAGATGTTTGGTGTGTGTCCCCTCGCTTCCTGAAGGGAAGCTTCCTCTTATAAAAAGATTTGAAAATTCAAACTCGTAGGTCATGTTGCAGCAGGGCTGTGATATTAGCATTTTGATAACGTGCTGTAGCCCAGAGCGGTCTCCACCTCTTCTCACTTTGGCTTTGCAGGGTGAGTTAACACACAAGGGGGGTGATGGAGTATTCAGTAGTCTCAGGTGACTTTTTACAGTCAGATATATGGAAACATCCCATATTTCCACGATGGAAATAGTGGACTCCCCATACAGAGCACCTAGTGATAGTGTATTTACTCATTCAGAATAAAAACTGCTGCCATAGATTAAGTTGTATGATTACTGCGGCTACGATTGGGATCTGATGTCCTAAAGTAAAGTGCATACTGTAACGTGCCCCCCTCACAAAGGTCCCTTTGTTCCAGCGGCTGGGGGGTCTGGGCACCCCTGAACCCCCTCCTCCTTCTTACTCCACTTCCCACATACATCCCCCCGATGTCTATTAAGCACACTGATTCCCAGTTCAAATTGGCCCCCTGTTATTAATCCCAATCACCCGGAACACATCGACCACAGCGCACCACGAAAACACATGTGCCCGGCGCCCCCGCCCCCCAGCTCGGCGCACTGATTCTAATTAATTAATTACATCCCAGGTGATTTTACTTTGAGATGGAGAGAAGAAAAATAGAAGAGGGGAAAAAAAAACTGCCTCCCACAGGCACCACCAAATTGGCAACAAAAGCTCCCGAGCAAAAGAAGAAAAAAAAGGCCTAGTTCATTATTGAGGGAGAGTCGGCTTCTTGTAGCTGCTTCCTAACTACTGCTCTGCTGTCCAAGACCAAAATACTCCCCCTTCTTTTCTCCAACTTGTCTGTCTGCCACCCACACAAACCCATGCCAAAAACACACGCTGGAACTAACCCGCAACAAATTGATAGCATATTTAAGTATTCAGGATTATATTTTTGAAGAGAATGGGTAGAGAAAAGGGGTTTTGAGCAAATCATATTTCTGGCCAGGGCTTTGCTGGATAGCAAGAAGACTATTTAGCATAGCGCTGGCACTGTCTTAAATAAAAACGGACTACATGCTTGATACATCTCATTTATTTGAAAGTCAAAGGATTTCTTTCATGTCCTTCCAGTTTGCTTTCCTCCTCGTTCAGGATGCTCCGCAGAAAAACTTTCTCTGACGTTATCAGAGTAATCTGCTGATGTGGAAATGCTTGACTCGGCACTTTTGCTATGCACCATGTTTAAATAATGATATCTATCCAAAAATCTTAGACAGCATCTTCATCTGTTAAGTTCAATTTGAGCTGCATTTGACATTGCAGAAGTTTGTAAAGGGCTGTGAAAATTCCTCTGAGGAGCGTTTCAGACAGATATGAGATATCCACTGAGGGAAAAAATGTGACATCTACACTGGCAAAGTAATTCCTGGTAAGTGATTCTCAATAATTCATCATGAACATTTGTTGAGAGTATACTTACAAATCGCTAATGTACCCTGACTGTGCCGTGGACATTAACATTTCAGAGCAGACGTTTTAGGAATTAGTTGAAATGAATAAATGAATGAATGAATGAATGAATGAATGAATGAATGAAGAGAATACTCTACAGACACTGAAACTTTGAATGTGAAGGCACTGATTTTATAGAATGGAAGTTAAAGCTGCAGTGGGTAGAATTGCAGCAAATATGGTCACTATATCCTGACAGTAGTGCATGAGAAAGGGAATCTGAAAATAATCATGTGCCTCTGTGTCCTCCGGTGCTCCTAATGGCATCTGCAAGATTTCACAGTCTGGAAGAAAAGAACCAATCAGAGCCGAGCTGGAGCCTTGCCATCTCTGAGCAGCTGTCAATCACTCACAAACTCCAATCAAACGGTCAAACTAGGCAGCGCTGATAAAAAATGAATCAGTATTCTGTTGCTGTGATGCCTACTTCTCACCTCAAATGTTTTCAGAAACATCTTGTAGTGTACTGTTTAGCTGTAAAATGAGAAAGTTTCCTCCGGCTGGTGGGCGGTGCTTGGTGTTTCCTCAAACTGATATGAACATGGCTGCTGAGTCACAAACTTTCTCATTTTACAGCTAAACAGTGTACTACAAGATGTTTCTGAAAACATTTCATGTGAGAACTAGGCATTACAGTAACAGAATATTGATTCATATTTGATTGGTGCTGCCTAGTTTGACCGATTGATCGGAGTTTGCGAGTGATTGACAGCTGCCTATTGAATGAACAGCCAATAGGAACGCTCTCTCTCTCTGAAATGACCTGTGATTGGCCAAAGTCTCCCGTCACGGGCTATATTTTTTAAAGGCTGAAAACAGAGCCATGAGGAGGTGCAGAAGTCTAGTTATCGCTCAGAACACTTGAATTGCAATATGCTGAAAGGTTATTATGGAATTTTTGCCCAGTGATGCCAAAAACATTCTGCCTACTGCAGGTTTAAATCTAAGGTGGCACTTTATAGACTTAAAACAACTTTTCATTCAGAGAGTAAAACATTATGGACTGCACTTTTAAAGAACATTTAAATGCACATTTCTCCTGGGGGGTAATCTTGGCTGGATATGTCAAAGAAATATATGTTTCAACAAAGAGACCTATGTTATGGATATCCTCCTCAACTTCTCTTCCAGTAAGTTAACTGCTCAGAGCTTTCACTTGTTTATTTGAATTTGACATTTTTTCTAGTGTCAAGATCACTTTTTCGGGCAGCTTCAACGAGGTGGCTACCTGACATGTGGTGTAGCCGGTACCTTCTTCTTTTTTTGGCCCAAAATACAAAGGACATGACCGCTTAGCAGGTTTATATGTCATCAAAATTCCTGCAAAATTGTGAGAACTTGAGACACAGTATGTTTCCCATTGAATATGTATTCTTATGTAAGACTTTATTGAAGTCTGAGTTTTCACTCAGAGGTAGCCAGACCGCTGCAACAGCCTGCACAGGGCAGGTTGTGCATTTCTCTCCACATGGATAGGTGCCACCCTCTTTTCTCACCTCTCTATGAATCTGCAAAGTGCTTCAGATGAACTGATAATCTCTTGGCAGGTTCTTATGCCCAGTCCTCCTTAGGCACTTCCTCACCTACATTAGCGCTCACGGGGACTCTGGCAGGCTTTTACCAAACGACCAAGTGCCAGGTTAGGATTGACTGGACACTGACCAGGCGGGAGGAAATCTTCCTTTGGCTTTTTATTCCAACAAGTGATAAATTAAAGGAATTTAAACAGATTAGCAAACAAGCCGGCTGTGGCCTCTTGAGGGACTCGCTCTTCTACCCCTCTCCACATATTTTATACAAGGCGGCGATGAAGCCATCAAAGGTCTGTATGCGGTATCTGGCACAAGAGTAAGGGCTTAGTCCACCCAGGCATGTTTAATGGTACGGAGATTCCATGCTGGTAATTGACAGGAGCTGCCAGCTTGGCATAGATGCTACATTAAAAACCGATGTCATAAGTGATGCAACACCATATGGAAACAGACTTGTGTGGCTCGCTGTTATTTGCTGTGCCATATTGATCTATAGCGGAGAAGTTACCTTCCTGGATGACCCCGTCTACAGAGAGGTCAGAGGTCAAGGCTAACTACTGCACAGCCTCCCTGGAGCTAATAGGGATTCACTAATGCGCTGAAGGCCAGCTCGATGGGTGTTTGTCATCATGATAGCTTTAACCCGAGCTTTATGTTTAAAGATGGTCTCCTATTTAGTATACCATCATGCTGTAACTCATGTGAGGCTCTCTTACGTGAGAGTGTGCGATTTGCAGCGATAGAAGATAAAGTAGTAAAGTAAACACCAATGCAGTATTTATCCCTTCCCTGCATACTCCGTTATTGAAAAGCGTTGATCAAGTTGACAATGGCAACAAGATCTAATCTTAAAACTGAAGCACATATTTCTATTGTTGTTTCAGTTGGTAAATCACATCATCATCATCATCAAAACAATATAAAAATGTCTATTGTATGTATTTTTATATATTGTTTCTATCGCGATACAGGCTAGGCTAGGTCTATAATTTCACTTAAAACGTATGTTAATTTTATACTCGAGTTCGTAAAATGAGAAATACTTTTCATTTGCCAACTATTTAATCCACAGAGAAGAACACAAACATAGACTTTACCATGTGGCTATTTCATATAGACTACTTATTTATTGAATTACCCATAAATCATGCTATATCGTGATATATATCATTATCAAAATATGAAATCACCTGATCGTGATGGAAGATTTAGCCATAACGCCCAGCCGCACCGTCTCGTTGTCCTGCATGTTGTATATGTATTGTATCATGATTCTTTATGAAATAAAAGAAAATATTACTTGTGATAATTTATAAGGAATTCTGGCATTGATATTGTTAGCTTACACTGTAAAACATGTGGCAAGAATATGGAGTAAACATTTTTGTTTTAGAAAAATATTAGGGAAAAATAGAGAAAAACAATTTTTAATCACAATTCACTGTGGTTTTATTTCACCTCTAGCTACAGTACAAGTCAGGATGAAAAGCTCTTGAATCCCGAGAATAATTATGAAAATAATTGAATAAATAAGTGACAGTGTTTTCAACAGGGGGCGCCATCTCCCAGAGTTTTCCCGACCGCATGCAGATTTGATCCGACAACAGGTGTAATTGGAGAGGTTGCACAGAGCTGAAACGTATCATGACAGATGAGCTGCTGTAAAACTGTGTCCATGCTGAAACAGGCCACAAATAACCAGCAGCTACTGTAAGTGTACACTGAAACTCAGGCTGTGTTCAACATGTCAAACCTGAATCCTGCGAGACACATGAGATGAGCATAAAGAGGCGCTGAGCTAGTTCTGGTTAGTGTAGGACAGGAGTGGACTCACTCCACAGTGCAGAAAACAACATGGTAACAGCTTTTTAGACGTTGTGAAACAGGTAGCGTGGAATTACAGCAGAGCATGTCATGTATTCTCTCCGCCTATATTTTATGGAACTGCTCCAAGTTCGGGTTTGACAAAGTCTTGTGCGATGTTCCTATAGGAACCCCGTCGTGAGCATGATCTCCGATAGAGGAATGTGGAACGGAATGCTGCTCTATGAGGCCCAGATCCCGGACACATATTTATTTGCTCATTCATCACTCCTAGACAACCTCTGACCTACTACCGTGTGTTTTTTCTCCTTCACTCCCAGGTTCTCTCTTTTTTCTCTCCAGTTAGAGAAAAACAAGGCCGATTCTCTAGCAGGGAGACATGTCGACATGCAGCGGGAGTCCGCAATTTAGCGAATGAGAGACAGTACCGGTGGGGCAGAGATGCTGGATTCCTTCCAGGCCTCACGCTGCAGTTGCTTCAGCTAAAAAGTGAGTTTGTGAAAGTATATGGGCACCGAGATTAACGGCTCACTGCGTGTGAGGAGTGTTTGTGATGTGTTCTAGGTGGTGGGTACTTCTACTTCAGTGAGTGTCTGGTGGGACACGGCGGTAAAGAGAGGAAACAGATGTTGCCAGTACCCGATGGGAACCCATATGAAAGACTAAGGTATATAGCAGCTTAGTGAAGGATAAATGTAAGAGTTTAATGATGATATTTGAATCCTCTGGTGAGAAAAAAGACTATTTGGGGCATAGTGTGCTGTTTGCAAAGTGGAGACTGGAGGCAAATTCTGCACTGGAGGAGACACCAGACACTGTAGTTTAAAAGTTAGAGAAGTAGGCCCGCGACTAAAGGATTGACAGTGCAAATTCTAATGTCAGCTGGGAACATCTGGGTAACAAACATGAATACGTTATCCCTAGGGCTGCCCCCTCTTAGTCGACTAATTGGTAACTTTGGTCTTAGTCAACTAAGACTTCTTTAGTCGATTGGTCGTTTTTATACTTTTTCGGGTTGAAAGCTTTATTCCAAGAAACTTAGGACCACATCTCTGGTAAACACAACATTTAAAGTGGTGCTTTTGCATCATTCTTTGTGGAGAATCGCGATTTTGGCTTCACACATTTAAATGAAGATTTAAATGAAGATGATCGACTGCGATATTGACGTTTAAAATGCGTGGTCCGCTCATGGAGAACTCTGCTGCACATCAAATCAAGCGCTTCCTAAACTAACAGCCAGCAACCAGGAGGGCGATCGGGATGTTTTGGCTTCGCTTTTAGGGAGCTGTCGAGCTGCTGCGTATGCACCGTACAGCGGCAGCCTGTGAAAAACGTTCCTGAATGTTGCGGCCGCAGTCCAGAGTAGAAGGGTAACATACTGCTTTGCCCGTCAAAACGAAAAAGCCCTTAATTCAGGTGAAGAAGAACTGTATTTCAAGTCTTATTTTGATGCAAAAATTTGTACATGAGCAGGAATGTTGCTCAACATGGAAGTGAAAGCAGCGATCTGTTGATTTTAATGTGACTGCAATAAAAAAATCTATTGTAGTAGTAGTTGTTATGCTATAATAGTAGTATTTACAGTGTATTCCAATAATCTTTATATTTTGTATTGTATGGATATATTTCTCTAGTGTTGACACGTACATTTTATGTACTGTTCCAGTGCATTGCCTGGATAACCTGCTGTAACACAATCATTTCCCAATTTGGAATCAATAAAGTACATTTATTCATTTATCTATCTATCTATCTATCTATCTATCTATCTATCTATCTATCTATCTATCTCAATGGGGGCAGTTTGATTTGTGTTTTTGGTCTAAAATAACAACGAAACAATTACAGATTAGTGCACACAAAAAAATTAAATGATAAAAGTAAAACAATAATTCTGCTGAGTATATAGCCTAAATAATAATAATAATAATAATAATAATAATAATAATAATAATAATAATAATAATAATAATAATAATAATAATAATAATAATAATGTGTCTGAGGTATCATGAGTAGTCAATACCCTAAACAACTAGAGTATGTTTTCTCTGTTGTTAAAATGTGTATTTTCACAGTGAGTGCACCATGCAGTGATTTATACTGCAGCTCTTTTTCTGCTTTACTTTGTTAACTTGCCTGTGAACAGTGAGGATAAAATAAGGTTATGTGCTTGTAGTCAATTGCTGTACAGTGGAGCCATGAAACATCAAGCGCTCTAAACATCTGCCAAGGGAGAGGCTGGGAGATTTGTGAGTCAATCTGCTCTTAAGGGCTAAAATGCAAGCATCTGCCTTTGAATATTTAAAGCATCTTACATCTCAGTGTACTAACTGCATAAAATGAATCTGTGGATCCTTCTGTTCTGCTTACTTCCCAGGAAAACATTTTCATGTCGAATGAAAGTTGTCAAAACAGCCTGCACCAACATTAATAACCCATGTAAATACGGCCTGAAATTGAGATGGTGCCTGTGGCTGTAACTTAAAGGAACATGTGCAACAATTAGAGGGATCTATCGGCAGAAAATGGAATGTAATAATAAGTATGTTTTCTTTAGTGTATAATCACCTGAAAATAAGAATTGTTGTGTTTTTGTGACCTTAGAATGAGCCGTTTATATCTACATACAGGTCCCATGAATGTATAAAGAGAAGTGGATACAGCGTTGGAGGCGGGCTCACGTTCATTCCTATGAAAGTTGCTCAGTGACGCATGAAGCCAAAATGGCTCAACTGCCGAGTGATGAAGTACCCAGACCTGCCCATGGAGCAGGCGCAGTAGTGTTTCCTTCAACTCCGCCTCATCCTGCTCATTCACATGAACGGGGGAAGGAAAATAACTCTGGATTTGGCTAATAGTGCATTTTACAACTTTTAGGACGTGATGATTTAAGTCAGGTAAGTCAGGGCAAGGTAAGGTAAGGTGTTCATAATGGGAAGTTGATTTACCTAAAAAAAAAAATTCACTGATCTTTCCCAATGTAAGTCAATGGGAAAAAGTCTTTCGGGCCCAATGGCATCATGTGACGGACACAAACGTTGTAAGTACACGGTTTGGCCACAATGAAAATTTGCTTCAAAGCCTGGCACACCTCCTGGGGCCTCGAGGGTCCTCTTCATGGAGCCCGCCGCCATGTTTCTACAGTAGCCCAGAACAGACAAACCAAACACTGGCTCTAGATAGGCCCATTCGCATCAGCCACCATAGTTCTCTTAGTTCACCTCTGCTTGGCACACGGGAGAAGTTTCAGTTGGTTTCAATATGCAACCTCATCACTAGATGTCGCCAAATCCTACACACTGCACCTTTAAAACATTTGCTCAAACTACGATCTAAATGTATTATTTGTTCTATGCAGTATACAATATAAGACCATGTTGATTCTGTGTGAGTTTTGCACTTATATTAAATGTGCGACACATTTTCTGAGCAACCATATCCCAAAATAATATAAGTACTTACAAACACACATGCAGACAGACTTATTTTCATTTTCTTCTGTATTGCTATTTGTTGAATTTATGATGCTGTCAGAATAGAAGTGGGAGGGCTGGGTTAAAGAGTAGGACTGTGTACTGGCAAGAATCTGACGATATGATACGTATAACAATACAGGGGTAACGTTTCAATATATTGGGATGTATTGCAATACTGTAAGCAAGGCAATATATTGCAATTTTTTAATCTAATTTTTGGAAAACTTATAATTTAAAGAACACACGATCATTTGCATAAAATCTGTGTAAAAAAAGTTAACTTTTTTAATGCAGTCAGAACAGTGGGATCTGCATTTACATTTATCACAGTCCCTGTAACATCCAACATCATAGCACCACTTTGAGAGGGAGCATCTCTCTACCAATGAAATAAAGTATTGACTGAGTTCATCTTTGCATGTAAACTATTAATTATAAATCGATACAGAGTTTTTGAGAATCGATACAGTATCACAAAACAAAAATATCGCGATATTAGATTTTTTTTATATTTTCTTACACCCCTAGTAAAGAGTGGGTTAAGTTACAATTAGGAGCTTCAGAGGTTTAAATGGAGGTTAAACATTTGTTGGAATAAACTGTGATCAAATTTTATTTGAAAGTTTTGGTTCAGCCATAGCCCACCAATGACCTTATGTTGGGTTCTCCTGGGTATAATTTATTTTTCTCTATTATTCACACCATGTATTTTTGTAATTCATGTATGTACATTTATAATGAATGTATGATTACCTTAGTGAATAAATGTAGATAGATGTGTTGTGCAATGTCAACCGATATTTCAGTCACTTGATTTGTTCATGTACAATGACTCCTCCGTAAAGGGGAAATAAGGTAAACCAATAAAAAAATTGGCCACCAAAAAAATAAAATAAATATGTTGTCCAGAGCTGCTTTGCCTCAATCATCAGCTCCCGCCTCTGAATATCAACCGAAGACAGATAGCTGCTGCTATCAGTGACAAAGAAGCTTCCTCTTGGACATAAATTAATAGCATCAGCTTGACACCAGCTCCCGAGGTTAAGTCTATGTTGTCAACATGCTTGGGCATTCAGGAGACAAATGACGCCGAAGAAGCCACACATTGTCTCCCGGCCTGCACACACAGTCACACTCTGTAAAGGCCCTTCTGGGACCAGCGGAGTATTATCGGGGAGCCTTAAGCTTGTGTTTAACGTTCAAAGAGAAATAGTGTATCAGATGTAGCACGGACTGTTTTAAAAAAATGAAAGAAAAGGCAATCCGTACGAATGACACATTTTATACTTTTCATTCTCACATTTGATCTTGATAAGGAATAAAAAGGGAAGGAAGAAGATATTTTAATTGAGGGAAATGAAGCCGTGTGAAGCAGCGGTTAAGGGATATCTTGATCTTGCCCTTGTTCCAAACATCCAACTACAGAGACTTAAAATCCAATTCATGTCCACTGTTAAGTTTTCTTGTGAGATGCATGTGCCAGCAATTCAAACTTTTGTACACAGTGTTGGACAGAAGGAGAAAAGTTTTCCTTAGAAAAGCTGATTAAAAGTGGTGTATAGTCTTTCAAAAGGTTTCTTAACTTTGCCAACATCTGTGTGATACTGCAGAATCTACTGGTGTTTTTTTAAGAGATATTGAATAAATCTAGTGATATCAACAATGTCAGCTACAATATTACACAATGAAATACGGGATGAATAAAACAATAAATCCCCTTTGTTTGCATTTCTCTTGGCTATTGCATGCCTACAAATACCTGATGTCCATATTTGTCTCATTCCGATTCAGATTTAATGTATTGTCTCTGCACAGTTGAAGTACTAACACAACAGTTTTGCATCATTACTACAAAGACATGTTGAGAAGTATTGCCAAGTTTTCTTCAGACCCACAGAATTTCATGTTAACCTCTAGTTCACATCATTAAGTTTCTAAACATGAAAGAAACGTTGCATGCGGAATCACAAGAAATTAAATTATGCATGAAACATCTATAACTTTCCATTTGATGTAATAGTGCGGTCATACAAAATGGTATGAATATTTAACTCGTAGGCATGATATTACTTCATATAATCGGTGCAAAAAGCAGATAAAGCTGTTACATGATCGTACAATGTGTGGGGAAAAAGGTTTTATCTAACTTTTGAGCTGCTTAAGGGGAAAATGTGAGCGCGACATTGAGACACTGAAGGTTAAGATGTAAAAGGAAATTAGATTTCCTTCCACTTAAATTGATAATTTCTCAAATTTGATTTTGTGAGTGCATTTTCGAAAAGCCATCTTTAAACTCTGGACTTGGTCTTGATTAGACGACTTCACTAAAGAATCCTTCCAATCAGACTCATATATATCTTTCCCTGTATTGTTACATGAAAGGGATTAAGAACTGAATATGTGTGTGATTAATTAAACTGACATGAAAAACATGCAGCTTACAAAGAGAGCCCGCCTCCCAAGGACCTCCACTTGAGAGCAGTTTTGGAGCAATTACCGCGGGCCCCCTTGGATGGGCCAAATGTAATGATTTTTCATTGAAAATGCCGTTTAAACCCCAGCTGACGTGCTGTGTAGTATAACATAAATTGAAATTAAAACAGAATCTCCCAATGTAAATAGAAGCCAAGGGAGACTTACGTAATGTGTGGTGGGTTTTATACACTGTGGGATCCGCTGTACTCTTTTAATATCAATGCTCGTATTGAAATGGCATATAAACAGTATGTGTGTCTTTAAAGGAATAACAATGTGAAGAAAAATGTAGAGTAGATCTTGGAGAAGATGAAGTGTGACTTAACCTCAGGATGGATTTGCCATCTTTATTATTATTAATATAAAACATTTAATGCTGCTCTGAAGGATCATTTGATTGTTGCTTTAGTATCATCTTATTATCTCAATAATAATACCTCCTGTTGTAACCGGTGTTTACACATCCTCCACAGTGAGACAGCATGTTTTTCCATGGATTACCAAAAACCTCAAGTGCTAAAGGAATCTTAACACATCTGTTTAACATTTCTGCCTAACTGCAAGATTTATTACGCTCTACATTTTCTTTGTCCTGCTTCCACGGAGTGTTTCAGGTTTTCAGCAGAACAGCAAACATTTGGCTTGTAAAACATAAAACACACTGCCTGCATTGTTAAACGATAAAGAAAGGATTGGTGGTGTCTTATTCTCCAAGGATTTGGAGTGGGAAAAAAAAATGCTTCAAAAAAGCCTCCAGATTCTTGCACATTTGATGGTTATTTAAAAGCAGGAACAGCAGCCTGAAAGTGATGGCCTCACAGCCTTAAAGTAGGTTGGAGAACAGGTGCCTGCTGGTAATGTGGAGCTGGTCCCTGTGTCCCAGGGTCCTAGGGAATCGCTCTTTAAAAGGAAAGGGCCATTGGCAGGGTACAGAATGTGCTCAATCGCCGAATCTGACCTGGTAAAAATGGGAGCTACATCGCTGTCACTCTAGGGTCCGTCCCCGGGGATGGAGTGTAATTAGAAGAGTGAGGACCCTGGGGCCCCGTCGCTCCAAGATCCACCCACTAATCACAAATCACACAACCCTGGCGCAGGAGGTGGCTTCCCTCGGAAACTGAACCAAAAACCTTTTAATAGATAAAGGTCAGACTCAAAGGTAACTCGGGAGGCAAGTTGTGTTTGTGTGTGTGAGATGCGACTGTCTGTATATGTGTGTGTGTGTATCTAAGAAAGAGGTATTGAAAGAGAGAAAGCTCTGACAATAGTTATCTGTCATGAGGCCAATTTACTGTCCAGTTTGTGTGTTCACTGTAAAACATTTTTAGATTTTTCAACTTAAACACATGTCTTTCTACTGCCTTATTCTGAATTGCGTTATCCTAACTACTACCTATAATAGCATATACTGTATAAGTATGATAATAAGTAGAGCTGCAACGGTGAATCGATTAGTTGTCAACTATTAAATTAACTCCTAACTATTTTGATAATTGATTAATTGGTTTGATCTAAATTCTCTGATTCCAGCTTCTTAAATGTGAATATTTTCTGGTTTGTTTACTTCTTTATCACAGTAAACTGAATATCTTTGAGTTGTGGACAAAACAAGACATCTGAGGACGTGTTTGGGAAACACTGATCAACATGTTTCACCATTTTCTGACATCTTATAGACCAAACAACTAATCGATTAATCAAAAAAATTAATCAACATTGAAAATAATTGTTAGTTGTAGCCGTAATATTAAGATAACAATGTAGTTAAGTAACTTCAATAAGTTTAGTGAATGCTCAGTTGGACAGTCATTAGACTTATTTAAAGTCACAGCTAAACTCAAAAGAGACGGATCACATGGTGAAATGGGTCTGAAAGTGGATTTTTTTAAGCTGATTTAAGCTGAACGTGACAAACTTATTTTATTGTGTTACGTATTAATTCTCCTCACTCATAAAACCAACATGTTGTCTCTGCTAATTGGTAAAGGGGAAGAGGACATGACTACGGTGAAAATGATTTTTTTAAATACAGTTACAACTTCATTTGCTGCCTTGACATTATTAGGGAGACATTTCAATTAATTAATGAGGAAGAGTGTGGCAGACAGGTGGAGTGGTAATATCCAACCCTGTCTCCCACAAAAGTACATTCCCGAAACAACTAAACTGCATTTTCAATTACGTTTGCGAAGGAAACGTATTTTGTCGCGGATTACGGTTGAAGTTTTAAACAGTTTTAAACATGTGGTTAACATTGTAAATTGAAACAAAACAAAAAACGCAACAAAACTACTGGGTTAGGTTTGTAAAAAAACATCATGGTTTGGTTTAAAATGACTTTGTTTCACACGGGACATGAACAGCGATCTAAAGAGAGAAAGTCCTGTGTTTGTTTGACCCATCCACCAACCCTCCCGCCTGCCAGTAGTGGACTTTTTTCGCTTGTTGTACTCAATATTATACCACGTCATTTCTATTAACGGTCGCTCAATATACTACATCACATGCTCTGCGTGTCGCTCGTTGTACTACGTCATTTGCTGCAGCTGTCCACAGACTTACAAATGTATTTGTGATACATCAAAGACAAAGGTTATCTGCAAAAAGCATAACTGAGGATGCAGTTTAGTTGTATGGGAACGTACTTTTTAGAAGACAGGGCTGTTATATCTGAGTCAGAGATGGAAAAATGCACATAAAATCAACACATTGCTTTGTGTTCTGTGCAATGAACATTGACCTTGTCCACTTTAAGTCAATTTTCTTGATGTCAGTACTTTCTTGTATTTTTTTCCCCCCATCAAAGCCTCAGATACTAGCACTACCCCTCATTATCTGTTATTTGGCTCCTTTGCCTACTCTCATGCCACCGCACCATTCGATCTTCCCCATTTTCTGTCTTTGTCATCCCTCCTATCTATCGCTGTCCTCCTCAAGTCTTCCGATCCCCCTTCCCCTCAAACCAGAAGGACTTTCAAGGTCTGCTCAGATAACGTCACTGCGGCTGTGCATCTGTTTCCAATCCTGTGCAATTAACCAGGCCAGCTTGGGAATGTTTCTTCCTTTTTCATCCTCCTCCATTTCTCTCCCTCTCTGCCCCTTTCTCCTTTTCTGTCTGTCTAGCCTCTTCTCGGATCCACAGTTCACTGGAAGACGGTCGTTCTTCATGTGTCACTAAAATCAAAACAATGTAGAGTCTCATCATGTGTTTGTTTCCTTCCTTGGGTGGGCCACTATATAAAAACTGATCCTCTCTTGCTTGTCCACAGCAGTACATCAGTTAGATCACTCTGGTCATGTCTGCAAGATGAAACAGCTGCTAGAAAAGACACCCAAAAAGTGACGTAAAGAAGAATTTGCTTAATCAAAATAGCACATGCCAGAGCTGTAGATAATACTTGAGCGATGTGTAGAGCTATTTATGCAGTCTGGTCTGTGGCTCTGTAAAAGTTGTCTTGTATTTTTCTTGGTTACTCTACAATAATCATCTGAGAAGTGCTTTCCCCGTTTCCTCGCTCCAGTTGGCCATAAATCCCGGCCCTGTGTGTAGAGTGCTTCAAACTCGGATGCCAATAGCTCGAGGAGAAGGCTGGGAAAGAGGCGGAAGTTTCTGATGTTTCCGGGGTTTTTCACTAAGCCAGGGTACAAGCCTCAGCAAAGTCCTTCGCTGCTTTCTCAAGAAGGTCAACAGGTACAGCTGAGGCAAAACCACTGGCCGCCAGAGGCTTAAACCAACAAAAGCACTGACAACGGCCAGTGACAGCTTTATAAGCCTGTGGCCTTTACAGGGCATATTTTAAAACCAAACTGCACTTTGGCTTTCTCGTTGCCGGGTAAACATTTCTCAACTGCACTGGAAAATACCAACTATCTTTTACTTCATGGTCAAAATATGTTTTCGTATACCCCAAGGCCTTATTACTATCTCTATAATGGAGCCTTGACACATAAGAATATTTCAACTAGTATAAATGCAAAGGCAGCCAAGACTAAAAAGCGCTGTACAGTATATCATGTGCCTGCTAAGCCAGTGGGAATCCCGCTCCGTCACCATTCAAATGGTCAACCAAAAGCTGGACCACAGCACAAACCTCATGTTCTGACAAACTTGTCACCACTGTTTGATGATCTTCTGTTTTCGTAGCATTTGCAAAGATACGTGAGTGACTTGGTGAGGACAGAAAGCTGCACTGTTAAGAATTTCCCAATAAAATAACAGTAAAGAACTGGCAGCAGGGTTGCCTTTATGTTACTGTAAAATTAACATTATTATACTGTCGCTGAAGTTTACAGCTTTGTACTGTTAATGAAAAATACAGTTGGTTTTTTTATTAATTTCACAGTATTTTACAGTTAATTTACTATTTAAAGATACATTATAAAGCTGTTTTTCACCTTTCTTTTACATTATCTTACTGATTTGTTTTAATGCACTATTTAGATTTGTACATACATTTTAATAAATATTATTTTTTGCCTCGATGAATAGACTTAGCAGGTTACAGACATAGGAATAGTCACACTAAATACAATTAAAGGCACTTGTTAGGAAAAAGGCTATAATAGACTTGTTGACACTTTTTTACCAAAATGTGTGTCTCTAGCTGGCTACAAGCACAGAATACAAACCAGAACATGTGAGTGAAGAACAATAAAGCTAATTCACTGAATTTACAATCATGTACAATGTACAAGCCTAACATGAGCAGATCAGGTCCCACAAATACTGCATGAAACTGTTAGTGATGATACTTTAGACAGTTGATCAGCAGTAAAGTGCTGTTTTTTAAGAATGCATTAAAGTTCAGTTAAGAAACGGCCTATGAGCGTAATTTAACAGTTTTTTTTTTGTATTAACAGTAAAGCACTGTTTTTTAGCAAAAACAGGTTAATACTGTTGAAATCCTACTGTAAATTAACATCAATTGTTTACAGTGTGGGCAGTGGTAACATATAGTCTATCATCGGACAAAGTGAGTCTAGTCTGCCATATCCGAGAGGACACCAGATTTGGGCTTAAAGGGATAGTTTTGGTGTTTTGAAGTGGTGTCGTATGAGGTTCTTCTCCATAGTCAGTGTATTACCTACAGTAGACGGCGATCTTGCCGTCAGACAGCCCTTTCAGACGGGTAACTGAACTGAAAGTGACACTTATCTATGCCCTCTCCAAAGTCACCAGACTCAGTTAACTAAAACAGTATAGGTAAGTTTCACTTTCAGCTCAGTTCTTTAAATATAGCATACACTTTAACTGATATTGATACTAGATGAGCCTTTCTTTTAGGAGGCTTAAATATGTTTTGCTGCCAGCCCTGTCCACAGAGATTCATTGCTTTGCTCCCGTGCTGATACTCCAAGTCGGGGGCATGCCGACCACCATCAAGGCCTTCAGTACTGTAGGTAATACACTGACTATGGATAAGTACCTCATACAACTTCACTTCAAAACACCAGCCCCTGATGTTGCTCATATTAACACGCCTGCGCCGATGTCATGTCCACAGGTTGACCTCCATCAGATGACTAGCATCTGGATCAGGATAGCATGAGCTCATTTATGGAGACAGCAAACCCAAACCCAACCTTTGTTTCTAAGGCGATGAAACATGCTAGTTCTATGAAATGCTGGTGGGTTACCTCTCTTCCAGAAACTGTTAGTTTTGGTCTGACGTGATTTGTGTGACTCTTTTCCTCTCGCCCCTTCTGCTGAAAAGCCGTTTCTCACCAGTGCGATGCGAAAATGCGATGAAGGAATGCGGAAAATCTGCATTCGAATTTTCCGCATTGGCAACTTTGCACACCGTGTTAGATGCAAATTATCTGCATTGCTGTGTTCCGTTTTCGTCAATGAGGCTCAATGAGTTTCCTCCTAAATAGTGCCATGTCCACTCCACTCCACTCCACTCCACTCCACACAACCAAAACCTATCCAGACCGAGAATGTCTAAGGGGCTAACGTTACAATACATACAATATGTAAACTAATTTGACCCCAAATGTTTTGCACAGCAGTCTGTTACCCTGAAAACAAACGGCAATTGCTCCAAGGCCAATTGCTCTGAAAATATACACCCTCCATGCAACAAACAGAAGCAAATGGCTAAAAAAATCCGAGCTCGGTGTGCAACGGCTTGAAGGGTTCTAGCAGCGGCCTATATTTTGGCATGATCCAAGGTCACGGGTTTTCTGTCATATTGGCGTCAAGGAAAGTAGTACCCTTTGAGGTACTAGAGACTGTTGTAGGGCTTCAAGCTTGTGTTAAATAGAGCTACATGTTCACACTGTAACTTTAGTTTTATGAGCACAGATTAAGATCTCTAACCTTGTCACACAACTTCAAGCCCATAGACCTTGTTTAGTCCACCTGTACTCACAGCACTAGGGTTACAATGGATAACCTTTGTTACTGACCCGATATACAGTACAGGAATTATGTACCTTTCTCTTTGATCCAAACTAGCCCATTACGAAAACATCAGGCACTTTTAATGCTTGTTCTTCGACTGAAATTCAACAGTGTTTGTTTGGTTTGGATAAGCGAAACCTAAAAAATGCAAGGGTTGACTTTGATAGCTCGCCAAGGACCCGCACTCTTCCTCTCAGCTCAAGTGGCTGGTAATTCAGTATGGAGTTTGTGTATTTGTCTAACACCGGTAGCTCTGGGCTTTAAGCATAAATTATGCATAACCAATGTATTTTATTTAAAATTAATTAGCCCGACGCATAGCCGTGGACTGTTTGCCAATGGAAACAGTGGGATGAGGGGGGAGAAGGGGGAAGCAGTGTGATGGCAGCTGTGACTCCACGGTTCCCCCACTGCTCTCCAGGAGAAGATTAATAGTTAATGGAAGGCCTTTAGGCTCTGGAAATACCCCTAGTGGCCCTTATCCCTGCTCTGGGAAAAGCAGGGATTATTGTCAAGGTATCAGAGCCTGTCGCAAAGCAAGCCCTCCCCTTCCATTTCCCAACCCTCTGAATCTCACTTCCATTACCTAAATAAGAAAAACACCGGCTGCATTTGGCACACATGCTCTGCAAAATCTGGTGTATGTTTTATACTTTGTTTATGGCACTAACTCACATATACGTAACTTCACACCACAGGGCGCCTCTTTCTTCACTCCCTTCCTTGCCATAGGCTCGTATGATCTTTAAATAGGAAGAGAGCGAGGTCAATTTTTCAAACGTGGCACAGCATATTATCTCTGGCAAGGCGAGTCAAATCAGCCTAGCAATTAACTTAGGCTCAGTGCCGCAACGCAAATCATCAGGCTCGTTCAGGGTCGGGCGGATTCCTCTCTCTAGACAATTAGCCTCCTTCATTAATTAAAAATTCTAATCAGGATGTCGGATCGATAGTGTAAATCACATGTGCTGCAGCTCTCCCAGGGAAGTTGCATCTTACTTGCAGAGCCTGCATCGACAAAGTAATCAGCCAAACTCATGTGAAGGATTAATGGAACAAGAGTTGAGACGATTGACGTTCTTATAAATCTTCCGAGATGTGTGCTGAAGTATGGAGCATGCACAAGAAAAATAGTGTGTCTTAAGGGCTGACATTGACAATATACTGTTTATTATACATATACAGCAATATGCAAACAAATTGAGGACTGTCAAAATATTTGAATTGTGCACATACTGTTAATTTTTTATTAGGGGCAATATATAAATGCATAGTTATACTTTAAACGTGACATGAAATTAACCATAATTACAAAGATTAATGTGCTTTTTAGAAAAGATTCCAGTGACTTAAGGAATTACATAAATTATGATTATAGGGTGTATAATTTTGTAACTGCAGTAAAAGTAAAAATAATAATACAAATAATCCAGTGATTTTTTTTTTTTTTTTTAACGTGGGTAGATCATCAACAGTAGAGGCACTTAGTGTTTGCTCATGTTGGTCAACTCTTACCTCACATGCGTGAGACACTCATAACGGCTCTGGAGACCAATTATTTTCCGGCTGAAAGAAAGTGCTTTTTCCATTTTTCCAGTATGTGTATGTGACATATAGATGTACTGTAGGTTGACACACACCCACACTGTAAGCTGTATACACTGTAAGAGTGTGATTTCAAGGACACGAGAGACAGAGTATAGTTTGTCTGCAGCGCTTTCCAACACTTAGTTTTGTTTGTGGTCTCACTAAGAAAATACACCCATTAAATGTAACTGTTGTTCTTAGGTCAATTTGGAAGGAAAATAAAGTCATTTTGGATCCCACAAAAAAAATCAACACCGACCCGATATTTCCTTCTCATTAGCAAGAAAACGAGTAAGAGGCGACGGTGTTGCAAGAGTTGCATTTTGTGGCTGATTCATTTCAACAGGAGGTGAATTTACAACCACGGTGTAGCCTTTCCTCAAACAGTGTCGGCATATATCAATATGTAGTTACTGTTGCTTGGCTCGTGCTGAAGAACTGTGAGGCCGTGTGGCTTGCAGGAGATTTGTTTCTGTTTACAAGTTCGGCCACAGGAAATGATCCGAGACTGCTTGCAGGTGTACCTCCCACCGACGCGAACAACACTGAAGCAGCCCCATCAACATTAGCATCATCTGTCATTTATTGACAGAGAAGGAAACTTCCTGCAGAAAGGTCACCACTAGCTTTGCTCTCCACACCTCTGGTTAATCCTCTTCCTGGTAGCTCCTTGCCAATACATTTCCGGTTTCACAACTGAGAACACTACAACAGAACAAAGCTTATTTGGGTATAAAAAGGAAAACCACACAAAAGCAGTCTCTCATTAATTATCTAAAGAGCAGCTCCAGACTTTAAACCCAATGACATTACAAGTTTGAGACTTAACTCTCTGGTTTCTGGCTTTGAGAGAGAGTAGCTCATGTTCACAAATATTGTATATCCTAGTCAAATAGAAATAACATTTTAGAATACTTAATTTAGGTGGTGTTCCCCTTTAAGTGAGTCATGAGGCAGTAGCATTAAATAAATACATAAATACAATAAATAAAGTCATAAACTAGGACTGTCAAAGTTAAAAAATAGTTTTAAGGCCATTGATTTCTTTAACTCAACTTGTGATTTTTAGGTTGTAGCGGGCTCAGTTTTAAAGCTAGAGTGAAGATACATCATATGAACCTAGAAAACCTAAGGAATCCATTGGTACCAACCATGTCAACCATCCTTCCCTTGTCGAGAAGGAGAATAAATGACGCTCCAAATTTATGCAAAATTTTGGCGAGGAACATTTTATTAGATTCGATTCTGGCATCATGTGAAACTAGAAAACCTAAGGTATTGTTAGGTTATAGTTGTCGTTATAATACCAACCATGTCATACTAGCTTGTCACAAAGGAGGTTAAATAACGCTTCAAACTTGTGCTAAATTTTGCTGAGGAAAAACTGTGATGGCCATTTTCAAAGGGGTCCCTTGACCTCTGACCTCAAGATATGTGAATGAAAATGGGTTCTATGGGCACCCACGAGTCTCCCCTTTACAGACATGCCCACCTTATGATAATCACATGCAGTTTGGGGCAAGTCAGAGTCAAGTCAAGTCACTGACACACTGACAGCTGTTGTTGAGTTTGCCATGTTATGATTTGAGCATATTTTTTTTATGCAAAATGCAGTACCTGTGAGGGTTTCTGGACAATATTTGTCATTGTTTTGTGTTGTTAATTGATTTCCAGTAATAAATATATATATACATTTGCATAAAGCAGCATATTTGCCCACTCCCATGTTGATAAGAGTATTAAATACTTGACAAATCTCCCTTTAAGGTACATTTTGAACAGATAAAAACATGTGCGATTAATTGAAATTAACTAACAAATAACTAACAGAAATTATTATGTGACAATAGTATTAATTGGACCTGCCAGAATGACCTGTTTTTTAAGTAGGACATTTTGGTAAATATAGATTTTGCAACTCGTAAATTGGCAAAGGCATGCGTCGATAAAAAAAAAGCATTAAATTAATACTTTCTTCATTACAAAACGTATGTTAGGAGTCATTGAACCTGGGTAGTTGGAGGAAGTGTATGAGATTCTGTGTAAGTATTCATTCATAACCACTGTCCTTCCTTTCCACTGCATTATTTCAGTGTAAAATTGGTTCATTTCTGTATTTCTTATGCGGTGGATGTTTTGAACTCATATCTGCATTATGCACATTTGCATTTTTCTCATCCTTTGAAATTTCAGGAGACCAGGCTCAATCTTTTGGCATCTTCTCACATGCAAGATTTAGTCATTACATCAAATTTACTGTGAAAGCTGTTGCTGTATAAAATACTACAGGGTTCATTGAAATCAGGCCCGCAGAAAAGAAGTGATCTGGTGTTTCTCAAATCGAAGAAGACGTGTCCATGGGACATCCAGAGCTCTTCTCTGCAGCCGAGGTAATGAGGACAGATTGTGTGAATTTGTGTGGCATGTCCCTTTATTTCTTCCAGTGACATCGTGTCGCAATACATCAACTGTGCATATGGAGATTAATTGCACTTTCCCACAGCTCTTGTAAACCCTTTTTTGTTTCCCAAAAATATGCGTTCCCCCCATTAGTTGAATTGGGAGGAAATCTGGGAGTTATTTTATTGTAATGTGTTTTTTTCTTCCACTTAATCAGCCCTTTTGGAGTGGTGTTTTCCATCATATTTTTGGCTGTTTACTAGCACTCTATCGTGTGTTTCCGCTTGACTAATGCAGTGTTGCCTTGTGCTTCGCCTTGTACGGCAGCCAAGCATATGCGCATTCTTATTCCCACTTAAGACTTTTGCTATTATTGATTTGTTTTTTTCTCAAACAGAAATGAGTGCCACACAAGCAGCCGTTAATAAATCAGGTTTCAGTATCAGCAGCGGGGAGTTTCGCTGGAATCAAACCTGCGTCCAACTAGTTGATTTTCTTTTAAATTTATAGCATTGCTGATAGCATGTCAGCTATTGCTGCGGTGCTGTATATCACATTACCAAGCATATTGACAATAAACAGAGCCGCGGAGCTAGAGGGCAACAGTTGAGAGGGAGTCAGTGGGGTCTGAGTCATACCTTGAGATTGCCCAAATGAATGTAGTGTGCTGAAATTCAGTTGGAATTATTTGTTATGACTAAAAAAAAAAAAAAAAACACTACTGCAGCTACAGACTTTTTTGTCAGTTTGATCTACGAGCTGCGTGATGAAGCCCTTCTCGAGCACTGTAGGCCAGATTTCCAGTGCTTTTCATCCATAATGCACATCCCAGTCTTCTAGTGCGTTGCATCAACAGCCACACATTAGACCATGAGCACCCTTTAGCCTGAAATGGTGGGAAAAACCCCTTGATGTACTTAAAGATAGTTTATGATGTAATTCTGAAAGGACATGTCAAGTTCAAACTGCATGGAACGCTCTTCACTATGAAAAAAGCGCACTATGCGTCGTTATAAATACATAGTGAGTCAGAGCTTAACATAGATGTATGGTTGGTCCAAAGTAGACCCATAACTGTGCTGAAAATGGCCCTCCATGTTTGAGAGTGGAGGACTCGACCCTTTGACCTGTCTTGCTTTTAATTGCTCGCAGTTTGGACGACGTGACTGTGACAGAGCGCAGAGTGCCGCCACGCCGCCTCTACGGCTCTTCACCACGACTTTACAAATTGTAACAAAGGTGAAAAAAAGAACCCCTATGGACGGCGACAGCAGCTGTTTCCAATTCTTACATGAAATCTGAATGGAGGGATGTTTACATAACGAGCAGCACATATCACAAGGAAAAGTTATTTAGTAAAAACACACAAAAAAAGTCCTAAGAGAAAGAGGGAAAAAAAGATCTTCCACTCTGTCATTTTTTTTAAGAAGTGGCTTGAGACATTGCCAAAGAAATTCCCTCAGACATAACAAGGTTTTATGACAGGGAACTGCCCTATGAAACTGTCCATGCTTGATGTTCTCCAGTGTAGGCTTTGCTGCGGAGCTGCAGTTTTGTTCATATTTGTGTCACATCGAAGTTCACAGACACACTGATTGTTATCTATGAGGGAAGAGCCATTTGGGCCCCGGCGTCTAACAAGGTTACCGTGCTGTGGCTGTCAGCTAAATGGTGACGGGTGAGGTCACAGGCAGCTCTGTAACCCCGAGTCCCGGGCAAAACAAAAGTGATGATTTTAAATGGGCCAACCTTCCCTATGAGGACATGGGCCAATTGTTCTGCGAGGCTCTCTGTCTGACTTTTGCCTGACTTTCACAGGCCTCCATCACTCAGTAATGTGAGGAAAATGCTCGCCGTGATCACATAATAAAAAAAAATTCTCTCCGGAGTCGTGAGTGCAGTTCATGGTGACGCCCACTTGGCGAGACAGAACTTAAAATGAAACACCATGCAGGAACTGTCAGAAACACGTTTCTTTCTTTTTTTTTTTTTAATTACACAACTGAAATAAAAGCCTGAACAATCCCTCTAGGAGGGTATAAATTAAACAAATGACATACCTCCTCATTACATTTGACGCTCAAGGTTTCTGAGTGTCCAATAACAGACGTGATTGCAGTTTTCTCTCAAGGTCGCTTCCATCAAGCGCACGTCGCTGTTTGCATACTTGAATGTGTTTGCCTTCAAGAGATGGCATAAAAATAAAAAATATGTATATGTATTGAATTAGGATTTAAATTGTATTATCTGTTTATATTAAAGTGTACAAATAAATGGATTTTGGTTATTCAGCAGTGCATATTTGCAAAATAAAGAATGCGTTGTGGCATTTAAGATATTTCCCATTATCATTCTGGCTAATGCACTGTTGGCCTGCCCTGCATTTCAACAGCTACTCTCACTTCATATACACTAAGATCTGCCAAGTGAACGCTCTCAGAGGTGACGACTTGGCAGTTGCAAATAGCAACCTGTGACACCACTCCAACACTGACTCATAACACTAATAAATCAAAGCAAACAACGTTGGAGCCAAAAGGGAGAAAACGTAGTACGGAGGGCAATATTGTAATGAGTAATATTTACCATAACGGTAGAGTTAATTGGTTGTGATACAGCGGATATAAATTACGCCGTGTTTGGGAGAGTTATGATTATGTTAATTTCATTTTTTTTTTTTTTCATTTGCTTCCATCACTTTATCAAACCTGACACGCGGCTTCTGCATCTTTCTCTTTCTACGGCATTATTTTCATCATTTCAACACAGATAAACAGAAAACAGAAGCGCTTGGCTTTCACCAATGAAGCTAAATCTGCCTCCTTAGCGATTCCAAAACCTCCCGAGTTTGACACATAATTTATTTAACTGGTTGAGCCTTTTGTCTCTGCTTCCTGTCCCTCGACTCTTCGCTAATACCTAAATTGCGACTGGAAAAAATGAAACGACTGCCTCCCTGTCTCTCTCTCTCTCGCTCACTGTCTATTTTAAATCCCCACAGCTTAGCTCCTTGTGAACAACATTAATGGCATGTTTACTTGTCATAAATTTTCTGCTGTGGTTTACCTCCATGCAAGTTCAGATATTTTTTTCTTCCATGAGACACTGCATTTTCTAAGTCAGTCTGCGGTGAGGTCGTCTATCAATCACCTGCTCTTTGAAATTCTTCAAATGATGTTTTCCCTCTCTTATTTTTTTATTTTTGTACATTTTCCTTTACAACAGCGTTCTCTTTGAAAAGCTCAGTTACTTACAAGTGTTTTTCGAGGAGGACGCGCTTAGAACGCTCGAGGCGTTCGTCCCCTCTTTCCCTCTCAAGTGCTTGATTGAGATTGCGTTGAACAAAACAGGCACCTATAACAAGTACATCCTCACTCTTGTTGCCTCTAAACACACGTCCTACACAGGCGTTTCCACTTTTCTAAATCTCACAGTCACATGCCAGTACAAAGACGAATAGTGACTTCTTTATCTCTGCCTCACAGCCCTGCACTTTCTCCTTTAATAAATCTGGCCTATTCCCAGCAGAGAACACCTTTTGTTGAAACAAGTTGTGCCAACAATAAAAGGCGTCGCAGCGGAGTTTACAAAGCACAGAGACATTGTTTTGTTCTCTCAGTCTTGACATGACTTATAGCAGCTTCATATTAAGGGCTGGGACGATACACCTATCTCTATTTGACGTTTTGGCACCCTGCGGCCGACTACGGTTTAACTGGGTTGACGGATACAGAACGGATATGACGTCACGTTACTCAGACTACAACAATAAAAGCGGTAACGTCCTTCTGAAACCTCCACATAGACTCAAATGTAGCAAATACATTGATTCTTGCATTAAAAAATCAATTTCAAAATCGTAAAAAAATTAAATTGTGATACATATATGATTTTTTTTTTTCCCTCCCCTTCTTCATATGCTGTGGCAGCTTCCCAGCTTTGTCTTGTGGTTGCATTCACAGGATTTTTTGCAAATGGATGTGTGTCTGTGTGTTTGTGTGCAGTTATAGAGCTGAACCCACTGACTGCACTCTAGAGCTCAGCCGGCGGTGCTTGTCGGCTGATAGAGCAGAATGACCACTCCACTCCAGAGAGAGAGAGAGAGACCGTGGACGGGGCTATCACTGTGATTAACTGTAATGATTGGGGGGGTGGAAATGGGTGTTTAGAGGGTTGTGGAGAGGATGAGGGCCGCGGCGGCCCAATCTGGAGGGGGCGACGCGCCGCATGCAGGCCTCCGTCGGCTCGGGTAATAGTCCCCATGTGTAGTGCGCAGGGCCATATCCCATGGGGCGCTGCGCACACAGGAGGCCACTTGAAAGCCTATCTGGATGTAGCAGCAATCAGAGTCAGAACAAGCACACAGGGGAGTAATCTGTTCCAGCTTTTGGAGCGTGCCAGGGGTTGGGGGGGGAAACAGAGATGAGACCGTGCATGTGTGTGCGGGGGGCTTCTTATGGCTTCATTTGGCCAAGGTCATGGTTAGTCAGATGGCAAAAAACATGTCTACCCCACAATGCACACACACTTCTCCACTACTCCAGTACACGTCTTAGACACAACCGTCAGATTTGTAAGCAGCGCTGGCAGCCTGTGGCATAGCCGCATCATTAAAATCCCTTCAGCGACTGAGTTATAGGTGGTTTGTTGACTTCCAAGGACATGTCATGGGCGGTAGGTAATGCTTAAGATCCAATAAGGTTTTTTTGCGTCAAGCAACAAATATGCAGAGACAGCTCTAACCATCCGAAGCAGTAGCCGACATGGTGGAGACCAATTTTACTCTTTTTTTTCTCCCCCCTCAGTATTTCATGGCCTACTATAGTTTTACAACTGCGACTGCACAAGGTAAACACGGGCCGGAAAACCTTGTAACCTTCCTTCCACACTGCCAAACCCTCTATTAACAATAAAAACAAAGTATACTCAAAAGCATGTTTATAGTATTTTAAAAGCGCTCCAATATGGTGACCCCCCTCAACCTATCAGACAAGATTGGTTTTCGAATTCGACATCATGTCGGTGTCATGCCATCGCTTCTTCAAGGAGTTGATGAAGAAGAAGAAGAAGAAGAAGAAGTAGAGTATAATCAGTAGGCAGTGACCTAGAGGAGGTCATGTTGAGCCTTCGGGAGTTGACTAATGAAAAGTCCAATCAGCACAGCGGAGGACGATTAGGAGGAGCCCCAGGCTGCGATGGAGAGATGGAGGGAGAGAATGGAGACAGAGGGTAAAATGAATGGGAAGAGGATGAGCAAAGAAGAAGAACCAGCAGATGCTGAAAGAACACACACACACAAGAACACACTCCTTCCCCACGATACTGATAGAGCGCGGTCGCGCGTGGTCAAGTTAAAATAGCGAAACAGGGAGGCCAAGAGGAACAACATGTGTTAGTACTTTGTCTTAGCATCGGTTAATGAGGGGGAGACATGTTAATAATTGGTTTTATTTGTGTTCTTGAATTTATTGCTCTCCTGTAACTGATCCTGTAATGCAAGACTTATAAATGTAGTAAGCCGCGAGCTCGCTCTCTGCCATTATCCTGCTCTGGGTCATTGCAGCAAATTTGTTTGGTCTCAGGCAAAAAGTAAAATAGAAGATAAATTTAAAATTTAAAAATTTAACAGACGATAAATTTTTATGGACATGCTTTGCTCAAACATTTGGGCTTTATTACAGCATTTGGGGGGGGGAAAGCATCACGAGACAGTGGGAAGTCCATTCACGGTTCCAAACATATTTTCTAACCATTTTCTTCTCACTGTTAATAATCCAGTGAAAGTAAACTGAGCTCATTGGTTCTCTTACTCCACATTCACACCTCGGAGCTACCCAGTACTACGACAGCTCACTGTTTGCCACTGAGGAGCAGCTCACCCAGGCAGAATGATGAATTTGCGACCACAACAAAGCACCACATTTGGCTTCGATTGCTGCAGCGTGCGCAGGCCGGTCGGCCATACTTGACCAATTTTTGCACAATTTGTTCACTACCCCTCAATATAACATCACCTGCAAATGATCAACAGTGGCAGCATGATGAGGGCTTGAAATTAGCTTTTTGGGTCACAAGTCAAAATGGCTTCTAGATTTTAAAGTTACCAGTCACTCTGAATTTCCTCTAGCCTGAATGGGTTTCTTTTAGTAAACGATGAGGTTCTCAGTACAGTGTGTTCATTTAGGCATATTTATCTAACTACTGTATATAGCAAGAAATCTCTGTCTGTCTGTCTGTCTGTCCTTCACATATCTCGAGAACCGCTCATTCAATCTACTTCACACTTGACGGGTGTATTGCTGAGGACCCGAGGGGATGGTTTGTTGAACTTGGTGCAATTTGGACATGTGACACGCTCAATATTGATAGACTTTATGTCGGCTGCAGTGGGCAGACGCGGCTCAGTTCACAGCTGCTGGATCCTGGATATAGCCCGCTGGTCATCTGCAGTTATACAGTACTAACGTTAAAGCCTATATTACATGGATGCTGGAAAATGTTACAACCAAATTCTTCTTCACTTTCCTGGAGTGGATAACCAAATGGAAGCAGAATCAATTCAGAGAGTATTTCACTGGTGTGACCTTGAGTAAGCCACGACCTGTGTGTGTTTTTCCCCATGATTAGGACTGTATTTCGTGGTGTCAAACTTTATACTAACTTATAACACTAATAATGTTACCGCCAGCAAAATACCTCCGCTAATTAAATCCATGCTATACTTTATAACTGCAGTAGTTATGCCAAAGCAAGTGACTAATACGCCAATTTGGAAATTACCTCCGCTAAGTGTATTTCACCAGAGTTTCTGACCGTGCGTAACCGTGACTTGGGTGTGTGACGCAACTATGTCAAGGCAAGTGTATAGCTGAGGACTCAAGGAAGCGTAGTATCGAGTGTGAAGTTGTTTGTATGAGCGGTGCTCAAGAAAGCTGCAAGCAGCAACACCACAGGCCAAGCATTCGGCCCATTCTGAATGCGCTAGTTTAAAAAAATAAAAGGACATAATAACTGTTTTCTACCAAAGATGAAAACCATGGTCATGTTTTTGGAAAGAAACATCATTGAGTTTTCCAGATGTCCTTTCTCAGTGGTTTGAGCACTACAAACAGAATTCCATTCACCTCCTTTGTATCGGCGTGGCAGCAGATATCTCTGAATGTCAGCAAACATAACCCAAACTATCTGCATGGATGGATAACACTAGAGAAACTAGTACTTTCTATCATTTAGGTTTACTGACCCTTTAAGTTGAAGCAAGAGCTGCGACTATTTGCATCTTTTATGTGTGTAATTTAGACAGTACATTTGTATTTTACATTCAGTTTCATTGTCTCCTCCAACTGTCTATTTAGCTGAGATGCACAAGCTCCACCATTTAGCTTATATGCCGTTGCAGGGCTCTAGACTGCGACCAAAATGGTTGCATATGCGATCATTTTTTGGTGAGTGTGCGATTATGATTTCACTTTTATGTGCGTGGTTTGAGACTAAATAAAAGCCTTACTCGTGTATGAAGCGGTGCACAGCGCGTGATGTACATGTACGTAGTGGCTGAAAAGTTTACGAAACGATCCTTGCAGTAACATGTAAGATGCATTTTAATGTTGTAGCTGGCTGCAATACAGCTAATTAATTTTCTATACTGTTGGGTGGTTTAATTGACTGTATAACAATGAATTGTATTTCATATACTTATAAATAAATATAGTAAAGTAAAATTTCCATCTGAAATGTAGTAGCAGAAAGAAGCATCAAAAATGTACTTAAGTATAGTTCTTGAATACTTAGTTACTCTCCACCACCGATTAATGCTGTACCAAAAAAAAGGGTGCAACCAAATCATGTGCTAGTGCGACTGAGAAAGTTGTGCACTGCGTCGCAGTGAACTTGCATTTACTTCCCAGTGCAGTATTCAACAGCATTTGTGCTCATGAAACACTTTTTACTTACATGTGAACAGGAAACACGGCATGCCAAATGTTGCTGTTGTCACAAATGGGCCGTTTGTTCAGTGCATTCGTTCGTTTCTGTTTTCAGACTTAGTATATTTAAAGTCTTTACTCATTCGTGCTCTCCACCCGCAGTTTTCTCCTCCAGTCTGGGGAGTCAAACCAGTGCTCTTCCGGTCACAGACCTGCTTCCAAAACCTTGAGGGTACTACCGCCCCATAAATCTGTCCCAGATCCCCACAGCAGCTAGGAAGCTTGTTAGGCGGTGTTTAAGAAGAATACACTTCCCTCCCTCAGCAATTACTGTCCTCAAGCAAGGCACTTATTCCCAATTGCGTGTGTGCAGCTGCTCAGCGGCCAGCAGAAGACTACTGGGTAACTCCCATCCAGAAGATTTCACATATTTCTTTCATGTACCTGTGGTTAGAGAGGATCCTTTATCACATCAGAGATGGATAAGTGTTATCCATCTCTGAAGTGATAAAGGCCAGTGTGGCTGACCAATATCGAATGATTGATAAAACTCCAATGTCAGCAAACTAGCATATCTGTTTGATTCCACTAACATACACAAGCAGCCAAACCTTCAAAGCCTGATTTCTGGTCACACAATATAGTCTTTCAACTTGGCTTAGCGATGCACATACGATGTGAATAACAGTCTGCAGATGAGGAGTGAACATGAAATATCCTCAAAATTGGTCATGACTGCTTATGATTGCAGCCATTGTTTTATGGTTTCATTCATCAGCGCCGCTGTTCCACACACACCGGGGGGTTGTGACATCCTTCTGCTCGTTCTCCTTGAGCCACATGCATTTTTTTCCCTTCTCGTCGCCTTCGTAGAGTCAGTGGGTTTCTAAGGCAATTTGTGCTCAAGGCAAAAGCAGTTGAGGCTCAGTCCCTCTCTCTATCGCTCCCTGTGCTCCTCAGCCAAGGCCTTGTGTTGGTATTGATTAAAACTGTGTCTTTTTGTCTCCTGCCAGCATTTTCCACAGCTTGTTGTGAGCTGAGAGGAAACAGCGACACGGACTGAAGAGGAATGAGGAGGCTACTAAATCCAGACGGTGGAGAAAGCGAGTTCTGGTGTGCTCTGCCATCCAGCCAGTCAGGGAACCGTGCAACTTCCCTCCCAAGGCCAGATGCCTGGAATAGGGTCATTATATGGCGCAGCATGGTGCCTGTTTCCCTTGCAATCTTTCTCCACTACGCCCAGCTTGCTACTTCTACTGCTGCTCCCTCCCTCCCCGCTGGGGCGCTTGGTTTGAAGGGGTCCTGGGAGGCGAGGCCGGCCTGGGTGTAAATCAGGGGTGCAGCCAATAGAACCACATCTGTAACAATAAAGTCAGGTTAATGTGGAGTCATCTTGGAGGAGCAGAGTTTGCATCTGGGAACATCTGGTGAGACATTTGGAACTGCTGGCGGCCGGTCGCATGGTCGTTTTTCTCCCTTATTGTCTGTCATTCTCGTTTTGTTGCACTTGAGTTTCTTTCGTACCATTCATCTAATTTCTTCTGCATTTCTGATTCTGCCACTCCCCATTGTTTCCTCCTCTTTGTTCATTACTTTCTCCTGGTTCCTGTCTCCCTCATTCTCTCACCATCTGCTCTTTTTCCTCCATTACAGCATATCTATTTTTCTCACCACCCCCACTTTGGCAAACCCTGTTCACAGACTTTCAGAGACTTTCTAGGGGATTGTAAACAAGTGTCTCCAACACTGTGCAGACATGAGCTGGTGCTGATGTTACAGCTGTGGAAAAAGCACAGCCTCACGAGCCGGTAAGAGAAGGCAATCAACGAGCTTAAGATACACTGTACTGCTTATCACCACATGGTGTCGTGTGATGCTCCCCTGAACGCAAACACAATTAAGAATTTAACGTGACTCATTAATCTTCATGTTCCATAGATGCAAAAGTAATGCACAATGTAATGTGTTTACTTTTTGTGTTCACAAGTGAGAAACTGCCAGGAAATTAAGAGCCGTAGAGTGCATGCTTACAGATCGAAATTGTAATCGCTAATGGTGGAAAACTACACATAAACACATCCAGACTTCGATTATCTCTGCCGCTCTCTGGTTGAATTGGTCATGTATGACCTAGTGTGGTAAACAACAGACTCATCACAGGCCCAAACGGAGAAGAAGTGTGGTCAATTATCCTTAACGTTGACTCTATCAGCACCTCTAACATATTCATTGCTAGTCCGAGGGCCTGGGGCGCTGCTGGTTAGACTGGAGAGCAGCTCCGACATATGTGTCCGTGCACACGAGGCCAGATGCTGGTTGTTTTTAAATGTTGGTGCCATTAGCCAGCTCCCATGGCATTCTTTGGACGCAGCGCTGGCTGCTGCCTTAGGGTGAAAGTCATTACATTTAATATGGTGGGATAGGGAGCGAATACAAGATTCAGGGGGGTGAAATGTGTTGCATCCATACAAATGACAATACTGATCAATATATGCCAATAGTAGCAATGCTTATGATATTACTGAATCATTTCTTTTCTATTTTTTTTTTAATACATTTGTGCTTCGACTGACTGAAATTTAACATTTCCACCCTAATCAGCTCACCATGTTTTGTCCAATTTCAAGAACAGCGATGATTTACCACAAAGAATGGCATATGGGGAGAATCTTCTCTATTAAAAAGCGGAAAAGATGGGGAAGGAAAAAAAAAAAAAAAATGTTAAAGTGTATCCGATTGCTTTGCCATCAATCACGAGCAGGAAGCGCTGTACATATTTGCCCTGTTCTTCATGACTGTGATGGGTATATTGACCTAGTGGTTGGATGGATGGATGGATGGATGGGCAGGAAAAGAGCAAAACAAGTTAAATATATTCTGTCTGAGAGGAGAAATGTATCGTTGAAAGTCCAAAGGATATGGAAAATGTCTGCAAAAGTTATCTATCAGTCAGCATAAATAGCAGGAAGGGGCAAAAATAGTCATGTTAGCATTATGATGGAAAGATTCTGTCTGTGCATGGGTTAGGGTTACGGTTAGTGTGCTGAAAAACATCCCTCGTACTGCACCACAGCAAAAGTCTTCGATGACAGACTCTGAATGCCCATGGTGCATTCTGCTTTTGAAAAATTGCCCGAGGCAACGTTTAGACTTTTTCTGCCCAGTCCAAACCACACACACAGCAGAGTGGACAGCATTTAACAGTCTGCAGTAAGCAGCAACTTAAAGCCCCTTAGTGAAAAGCAGTAGTGTGTTATTGAAGAATCAGCTCAGATGGAGGCCGTAACCTGAAAGGTTAAAGAAGCAAACACAGAAGACTCTGTTTCCCTGGAAATTCTGCAAGTATTAACTTGTGCAACTGAATGTGAAGACGGGGTTAGAGGAGCAACCTTGAACACAAAAACAGGTTTAACTGACGGGAGGAGAACGGCCCAACAGGAGGAAGCGTGGGATGTTTTCATAAATTGTCAGAGCAGCCATGATGGCGCCGTGCGGGAACGAGGCACATTTTTTAATAGGAAAGAAGAAATCATTTCACATTTCTACTGGCAGTAACATAAATAACTGTTCTGTACAGCACACGCCAATGTTGCATCATTTTTTTAAATACAGCAAGTTCCTTTTTGCAAGTGTTTTAAAAGTAAAATTTTGCAGTAAGGTGAATGGGATGTCGACTATTTTAGTTGTTTACAGACAACAGGAAGTCATGAAACATTCACAAAAACAAGTATATGTATAAAAATGACAGAGAAATAATGCCTTTCAATTAATTTTTCGTCTCATTTTGAATGATAGATATCAGTATGATGTAGGGGTGGGGGGGGGAATATCAATACAGTATAGTATCACAATATGTTGCATGGCAAGTATCAATCTTTTATTAGAGCTGGGGCGATACACCTATCTCCCAATTGGATATTATCACGATACTTGGGTGCCAATTCGATATGTATTGCGATTCTACAAGTATTGCGATTTGATATTATGATTTATTGCAATTTTTAAAAAACAATTTAACACTAGACCACGGGACAAAGCTGAATCACACACTTCTAGGGACTTTTTATTTGAAAAATATCTAATTTAATACATTAAAATGTTTGATTTTCAGCATGTATGTAGTCAGAGATGTCCTGAAGTCAAATATATCAGACATTAATTAAAACTATTTTTTTTTCAGCCACCCAAAAGTCAAAGAATAAAGATATTTCTCTCACAAATTAGTGGTATTTTCTTTTTAATTTATAAGAGACATGTAATGTTTTATACTTCTGGTGAATAAAATCCAATCAATCTTATGTTTAAAATCACAATAAGCTTGCATCGTGACTTAAGTATCGTGATATCGTACCGTGGGGGCTCTGGGATGCTCAGCTCACTCACTCACACTCTGTGTTGTTAAATCTTGTTGCGCTGTGCTGTAATAATTTGTTCCCAAGCCACGCTGCCATGATCTAACTATGTGAAGTGATTCAGTGATGGGAATTCACTCATGCTACTCTTTAGTGTGGGCGGCTCCATGACAAGCCCACACCTTTGAAGTTTGGCTGTTTATTAATTAGAGAAGCAGAAACTCGTCTGTTTGTGTGTTGCCCCTGTGGCTTGTCTGCAGTGCTGATCTGAGGGCTTTGTGCATGATGGTGGTGGCAGGGGGGGAGGGTTCACAAGTTCTACCAAAGTGCTCTGAAGTGAGGGACCCGCAAGTAAATGAGCCATAGCTGTTACCACATGGGCTGGCCTGTGTCAGCCGAGCTAATGTGGGCCAGTAAGTGCAGATTCACGTGTCACCATGGAGGAACATCTTGCATGCAAATGCTTGAAGATTGCCTTGGTTTGCATGCTCGGCGCAAATGGAAAACTGTTTCGTGATCGTGTAAATAAACACATTAGCATGAAAGAATTGGGAGATTCATCCATAACCAGAGGACGTAGGTAAATGCCAAGGAGAGCCTCGCTCTGTCGATATGATTTAATTGAGCTATTTGAGGCTCGCTCATTAGCAGCAGAGATCTTATTCCACACGACTCAACTTTAATTAGTCAGTTCAATTAAAGACACTCGTGATACACATTTAGCAGCTGCAAACGACACTCCTAATGACAGTTCATAACAGTGGATCGGATTAATTGACTGTTTTCATGTATCAATTAGAATAAATATGATTATCTACTGCCTCGAACATTTATGAATACAAATTCATATGAATGACTAGTGGCTGAACTATTTCTTGGCAGCGGCTGCATCAGTAAATATTTGGTATTTTTAATTTGCTCCCTACAGTTCATCCAATAATCAGTTATTCAATTCATAAGAGTACTCCACCGATTTAGTATTGCACTTGTCAGACTCAAGATGGGCGATTTAAAAGAAGGATCAAAGTTACAGCAGAACCAGAGATATTGTTTTTTTTATTCCGTGCATTCATTCCTTCTTCCTTGACAAAACCTGGCCAACTACATTACCCACAATGCAACACAACAATGGACAGATTCGGGTGTACTATGCCCAAATGAAAACAACCAATCCGAGCTGTGAATTCTCTACAGCAGCTGTCAATCATTGCTGACGAAACTTGTGAACGCCGATCAAACAGTCAAACTAGGCAGCGCTGATCAATTATGAATCAATATTCTGTCACTTTAATGACTATTTCTCGCCTCAAATATTTTCAGAAACATATTTGAGCGTTCTATTTATCTGTAAAATGTCTAACTTTTCTCCGGCTCCCTAAGACCTGTAAACAGACTTTGATGTGTAATATTAGTCGACCTCCCTTCAAGACCACCTCGTGACGTAATCGATTTGCATCAGCACATGAATTTCTTTTCACACCTTTTCACATCGAAGTTGAAACAGAACAATATTCTTTCCATAGGTCCCAATGAACGGGCCTCACACAGTATGTCTACCAATAACACCTTGAAGTGCATACAGGGTCAAAGGTCAATGGCGGCATACTGTGCTTGAGATGTAACAAAGTGCATATCAGGGAATGAAAGACCGTAACGCTCTTGACAGGAGCCATAACTTGCCAGCAGGATTTCTGAACGCTAACCTGCTGAGTACCACATCCTAAGAAGAGGACCAGTATCCAATAAATCCTGTGTGAGAATTCCACTAGAGGAATTTCTGACTTTTGGCGCCTGCGGAGGGAGAAAAAGAGACGGGGAAGAGAGCGAAAGTGAGAATTGTTATTAACCTGACATAACGAGAGCCAAGCAAAATGACGACTCTTCCCAAATGCAGAAACCGCTGCCAGTGATTTGATTACAACTCAAATCCACTGACACATATTCCCAGTAATTTGTATCAAAAATAATAACTGAGATTAACTCCTAATTCATTTCCGTTTTTGAGGTATTTTTTAAAAATCTTAATGCAAACATCGCAACTGGAGTGCAAGGCAGCCTGTTTTCATGGCTTATTCTATGTCGTGTCAAGACCTCTCTCACTCAAACACAAATCCAAACTAAGGGTACGTACGCGGTAAAGTGATCCCATCAACAACATCGGTAATTAACCATGTAAGGATACAGGCCGAATGAGAACCAGCCGCCTCCGTGACCCTGCTCTGACCTTCTCCAAACCTCAACATGGCATCGTACTTCATTCGCCCCGGAGGCAAGTCAGATAAACTCGCTTCTCACTCGACGGGATAACAGGCGTGAGTCAAAATCCGATATCTGGCATGTGCTTGGATAGACGCTTGTAGCGGTAAGACGTGATCTGAGACAAAGTTGTTTGACATAATAGAGGAAACGGGGAGGAAGTGCAGTTGGATCAGTGGGGAGAGGTAATGGACAACGAAAAAACCTTGCCCACCCACTGTTCAATCAAGTGCGAGTGCTCGATACTATGGATCTACAGATGGAGAATTGTTGCTCTTCTTTGTAAGCTGCAGGTGTGTGTGTCTGGGATTTCAAGGATTCTGTGTGTTTGTACAAGAAAGGGTAAGATAGCTTAAGTTGCCATTTCTGAATGGCAGAGAAGGGCACTCACAGTGGTGGCTGTGTGTGTGTGTGTGTGTGTGGGTGTGTGTGTGTGTGTGTGTGTGTGTGTGGATGGCTGTACAGTAGGTGGTATTTCTTCTATAAGGCAACAGTAGCAGTTTGAGGGTTGATTTTGGTGTGGGTGATGTGTTGGAGGAGAATGTTGAGCTCAGGGGTCATGACCCTTGGGGACACACACTGCAGACGTTAAGTAATGAATCCAGGGAGTGGAGTTGCAATAACAGCGAGGACAGTGAGCTGATGCTACTGTGTGTATGTGTGTGACTTGAGCTGAACTCAAGTCCGTGTACTCCGGTGGGACACTGTGCGGTTTGAACTAAATTTATAATGAATAGGCTGCCCTCATTGGCAAAGAAAGGTTGCATTTTAACAATTAATCAATCTCAAGTGGCATCAGATTTCAACTCGGCCACATGCAGCGTTGCCAAGTCTCCATCCATGAACTTTCCAACCAAAGTAGCCTTTGATTTGAAGAATGAAAGGGAAAAGGGAAAGTATGCGAAACCTTCTGGTTCCATATTTGTGACAATAATACAGTATATCTGCACAAAGCCGAAAGGGTTGTTCAACAGTAGGGCTACTAAACGTCATCACGCCGACTCGTCCGCCTTCACAGCCTCGTTGTTTATACTTGCGTTCATGCGACCGTGGTGTAGTTGACAGCCTCACGTTAGCTTTTTACTTCTGCCGACTTCCAAAAAAGTGGTGTTTATGTGAGAAGATATTCTTACTGAACAACACGTGAAAGTATCATAAATGTTTGTTTGCCACAGAGTTTATTTTCTGCAATAATCCAAAACCCAATGGAAAAATCCCATAAGCTTTTTGTCCAGGGAACCCAGGGCGATGCTAACTTCTGGATTGGCCAAAGAAAATACGTCATCCCTGCACCACTCTATTGTGCCCAAGGTCAAGTATGAGCCTCCATGGTCAGAAATATGATCTCTCAGCAGATGCTGAAATGCTGTTTTTTTTTATATTTTCCTGTTCATCCTTTATTTTGAAAAAAACATGCTTATAATCCCCTAATCTGCTGATAAATGATACAACAGTATCATTGCAGGAATTCCTGCAAATTGACAATGAAAGACTTTTCAAACCCCCCCAATGACGGCAAACAAGCTGAATAAAACATCGGTGTTTGGAGAGGATTCGTGCAACTATTTTCTTTTATGAATTTTCAAACTAAACCTGACAACTGATACCAATACTGATACTGCATTGTGTATTTTTGAGATGGACTATTTTTGTAGCCTAGTCTAGTCTAGCAGTGTGATGTCAGGAGGCTGTTATACTGCAGGTATTGACAGTCTGACTCCAGTTACAGTTAAGAACATATTTATTGATTTCACAGAGCACAGATGGCTGCAACACACACACACACACACACACACACACACACACAGGCAGCCTGTTTTCATGGCAAATCAAATTATATCGTATCTCTCAGGGCAAAAGCCACCCCCGCCACTACAGAAAATAAAAGCCTGATGTCTCAATTTCCATATTTTACCCTAAAAATACAGCTTTGTGTTTTGTGAAAAACAGCTTCAGAGTTACTGCAGATAGTCACAGCACTCTTGCTGAGCGTTAGTTTTGCACTGGAGAACGCTCCCTCGCGGTATTGTCACCCATTAACAAAAAGCGTACTTTTTCTAAACGGTCACAAGGTCAGGTTATGTGGATGTTATGTCTATGTTTGTTTATGTTTGCCATACAGGGTTCCCGTCGGTGTCCTTGGGTCGGCCTGAGAATGGTTAGAGTGTGTTTGAGTCCAGCCTTTGTTGCTGGAGGCCTGAGCTATTTTAATAGGTGTTACCGCAGGGTAGACAGGCCGTTGGCTTTGGGATTGAGTTTCCCTTGTGCCAACACAAGTGGTTTAATTGTGTATACCTGAGCTTTAATCAATGCCAAAAAATGTTGAAAGTAACATCAGGAATGTTGGCCATCAGCCAGGGGACCTTGATGAAATTGCTGCAGATATCCAAGAAAAGATTCCTTGCAGCCTGCCTTGGCTTTCTGCGTAGTTATGTTACACTTTAATGCACACAAAAAGGGAGAAAGAAAGACAGCAGTCAGATGTGAATATATATTTTTTGCAAAGCAGAGGGATTATTGCATCTATTTGACCCTGCTGTTTGGCCGTCAAAGCGTTTTTATTCAGTCAGTATTAATATTACCAACATAACTTAAATGTTTTACCTGCTTCAGCTATGTATCATATACTGTTTTTTTCCACCTGTCTTTATTTGTGTTTAGTTTAGTTTATTTGACAAAATTCCAAGTACAGCAGTAAAAAAAGTACAAGCGTATGAGATATTGTCAGAGATAACACGACAAAGTCCAGGACATATTTCCATTGTGGTCCCTGTTGTGTGTCAAAGAATGGAAGCCTTCAGGCATTTAATCTCCATATTTCTATACAGTTATCACATACATACATACAATGACACATTATTTATTGAATGACAATGAAGGAAATCCATGGATGATCACCTTGGGTGAATGTCAGCAATCTTTATCTTGGACAATATGCTACCCACTCAATTGCATTTCCATATATTAATAATGAGCGGTTAGAGAAATAAATAATATATTATGGCTGTCAGGCGATTAAAATAGTTAATCGAGATTTATCGCAAATTAATCAAATTTTTTTATCTGTTCAAAATGTAACTTAAAGGGAGATTTAATACTCTCCTAAACATGGGAGTGGGCAAATATGCTGCTTTAGGTGCTGACTTGACTATGACTTGCCCCAAACTGCATGTAATTATCATAAAGTGGGCATGTATGTAAAGGGGAGACTCGTGGGTACCCATAGAACCCATTTTTTCCCATAACTTGAGGTTCGAGGTCAAGGGACCCCTCTGAAAATGGTCATGACAGTTTTTCTTCGCCAAAATGTAGCGCAAGTTTGGAGCGTTATTTAACCTCCTTCACAGCAAGCTAGTATGACATGGTTGGTAACAAAGGATTCCTTAGGTTTCCTCCAAAAATCGACTAGCGGCCCGTCAGATTTTAAAAAATCGTGTTGCGTTAATGTGTTAAATTAGTGGCGTTAAAATAAATAACGTCTGATTATCTCATTAACTTTGACAGCCCTAAATGCTATATACATACCGTATATGAATATTTATAATTCAAAGCTCACTGTTCATTGTTATATTGATAATGACTGAAATGAATTGGGTATGCATGCCACATATATATTTCATTAGACGCCGTATGAATATGTATGACTAAAAGATCTGCAGGGCGCTCTCTGCAAACACACACATTCATCACCATCACTCTGAATGAGGTAAGACGGTGTTTGAAGAACTTTGTCTCCCCAGAGTTTATTATTCAGGATCACAGACTCGCCGTGGTGGATGAAACCCTGTAAAAGGAGTGTGTGTGTAATGTGTGTGTAAGATTAACCTCCTCTTGTTCTTCTAAATCCTGTTTTTTTAATTTCTATTCTGAACCTTTGCATATATCCTCCTTCTTTCTTAAAAAAAATGGAGTGGGAGGTAAACAGAGAATATTGATATTTGTTTTTATAGGCATGTGTAAGAAACGGTATTAGGGAGTTAGTGTGTATGACAGTGGGTGTGGGAGGCAAAAATAGCAGCCGGAGAGATTGATAATACTGTAAATGGAGCCAAGCATACCATACACCTCCCTTGTCTGCTGAATTCCACATGACAGTAATCCATCAGCTCCTGAGCCAGCCTCTTTCTGATCATCCTCCCCGCAAATATGGACAAAGCTCTAAACCAGGGGTGCCCAATCTTTTTCCCTTGGAGGGCCAAAACTGGATCTTAATGGTGATCCACGGGCCAAAACCATACGCCTATTGTATTGGTTTGTTAAGATACAAAATGGAACTAGGATCCCAAGTTCCCCTCATTGAATATTCTTTAAACTTTTACATAGTTAACCCCTTAAAACCCACTTGGTGAATACAATTGGGCCGTTTTCCAGTCATACTCAATTAATGCCATTCCAAGACTGTTTAGGGACCCCAGTATGCAGGGGTATTAAAAGTACAAAAATAACACATTTATACTGCAGTCAAAAAACTGCATGTTTTTGCCCAAAACTTCATGTGATTATCATAAAGTGGGCATGTCTGTAAAGGGGAGACTCGTGGGTACTCATAGAACCCATTTTCATTCACATATCTTGAGGTCAGAGGTCAAGGGACCCCTGCGAAAATGGCCATGCCAGAGCAAAAACACTGGCGGAGTGTTTGCTGCTCTTCAGGAATCTGTATGTATGTTGATCTTAAGTCTTTACTGTATTTGTCACTTTATTTGGAAAGAGATTACTTGAGCGTGACCTTACCTGGCACCAAAAGATTATTTGTTTAGATAAGTAGCAGCTTAACAGTGATATAGACTGACAAGATGACTGTAGTTTTATATTAAAATTACATCTACAATGAAGATTTAGGCTTTGCAAACTCTCTGCTGTACATAAACTGGATGTTTTGGTGTGCAAAATGTCACGCTTAAGGCAAAGTGTGTGTGAGCCATGCCGAGTCTGATTAGACCTGTATTGTCCCCCTGAGGATTCAGCTTTATTGCCCACACAGGGACATGCATACAGATGTTGGGCCATTCCTCTGCAGTATGCTTCGCCATTTGTGTCCATTTACACATATTGGAAAACCACTAAACCAGCTCAGAATGTGAGTTTTGTTTTTGTTTTCTCTGCAAGCCCACTGTAAAAAAACCAGTTGAAGGGAATTTGGGAGTACTAAGAGATGATGATCAACGTAACCTCGTTGACTAAGCTCCCTCAGTGGTGACGTTCCCCTTCAGAGTGTCTGTGAGCTGTCAGAGTCGCTGTTACTGAGTCGCGCCTGATTTACAGTGTGAAATGTGGGGAGAAAAAAATCCTCAAGAGCTTTTCCGTAATACAAATAAGATGAGCTGGCGAAGATCACAGACGCCTGAGATGTTTTGTTTGCATTGTGTCTCTCTGAGCGAATTTGGGAGGAATTGGAATGGAAAGAGTTGGGAAGCGTTTTGTTTCATTTTCTGCGGTATGTCCTCCAAACTGTTGGCACATTCCTTCAGAAGTCCCCCCCCCCCTCATCACCTCCATCTCTGTCCCCACCAGTGTCGATGTGTTATGAGAGAACGCGGTCTCTGGAAAGTGTCACATCTGCACGGGAGAGACAGAGAGTAGGGGGGAGGGTTGGGTTTTGGAGGGGGGGGGGGGTTCTGGGAGCGTGAAGATCTGTAATTTAATCTGAAGCTCTTGAGAGGACTGTTAGGGTTCACTCCGCGGGACAGGACAGGGGCTGACTGGATTCTGATCTAATTCAAGAAGAGAAAAAAAAAAAGCACGAGGGAAATGATAGCGCTGCCACCCGTTATTTGATTTCACTCGATCAGAGCGACTGATATTCAGGCTTTAGAAGGAAGGAGTAAAGAACGACAAGGTTCTCTTTGTCTCCTGAATTTTGTAGGTCAATACAATACCCCGCTTTTCTTCCACAACTTAATATTATTACAGGTTCTTCTACCAATTCAGCCGGATCAAAACGATCTATATCCACAAAGACTATTCAAACTGGACGAGTACTTATCGGCCTAGTATGTCATTATTGGAAACGATGACCTCTATTCTATTTTTTATTAACATTTGCTGTATTCATCCTGCAAGAATCAATGTTGACAACAATCTATGCCACCTATGCTATCTACGGTTTTGAAGCCTTGGGTTCAGCATTTTGGTCGTCGCCATTTTTTCAACCAGATGTGACATTAAGGGGTGGAGCTAAATACACCCGAACGCAGAAAAATTAATTTTTTGGAGGACCAAAATGTTACAATTAACTTTCATGAACTGAAAACACACTGTGAAAGGGTTAAAGGTGCAAAACAAAAACACGAAGAACTCACAGACCACAGCGACCTGTCAATCACAAGGTAGCCACGCCCTAAAGCATACCCTGCTTTATGGTCTATTAGACTCTAAATGGGACCATCATTTACTAAATGAACATCATGCTGTATTGAAGAAGACTTGAAACTAGCGATTGATACCGTAAACTCATGTTTACAATGTTTACTGAGGTAATAAATCAAGTGAGAAGTAGGGTCATCAGACTTCTTTTCGCAACCAGAGGAGTCGCCCCCTGCTGGCTGTTAGAAAGAATGCAGGTTTATGGCACTTCGGCTTTGGCTTCACTTTTCAGAACCAGAGGTTGCCGCCTGGGCTCTACTCAATAATTTGGATACTAGATGGCAGCTTTCAGAGATAAATAAAGAACAGCCATTGTTGTTCATAAATATATTAGGTCTCAAATACTCTAATATTCTTACTTTATACTAGAGATATTCCGATACTCGCATAATCACCGATAACCGATCCAGCATTTTAACACCAAAAGCAAATACGGACAACGTAGCGTACTGAAAGCATAACGAAATCTGCAAAGTTCTGTTGCAGCCTTTTATTAAATCAAACCAAGGAGGTGAGATATTTTGGCCTTGATCTTATTATTCTCCAGACGATCTCAGCCACATGCCTCCAAGATGCTCTCATAAGCTTTGCTGTCTCTGTGGACTCAGCATTCAAACAGTATCTTGTGGAGTCATGGTCACAGAGGGAGGGGGAAAGGGTTTTTCATTCACTGGTGTGATGCCATATATCTAAATGGAGAGTAATGAGCATGAAGGTTTAAGATTGCTTCTCTAAACCTCGACCAATCTACTATGGAACAGCACAGACAAGAATGCATTTTACACTTCACTCCACCAATCTTCCTACACTCCCAAATATTGGGTCTTTTCGCAGAAATACGTAAGTCCAGTATCACGACAGGTTAAAGGTGCAATGTGTAAGATATGGCCACATGCTCCAAAGAAACAGGGGGCAGCACTTCATCTCTATACTGGGTCCATAACATTTAAATTTACTGTCATGGATTAAAAAAAAACAATGCCAACTACTAGCCTAACTAACAGCTAGACAAAAATAAGCAAAATTCTACCAGCCTGCTGAAACTCTGGTCAAAATAACACTATAATCTTCATGTGTGGCGTCGGCCTATATTGTGTTTACTGTGCCACTAACCGAGGGCTCTACGCTGACAGTCCGTGTCTGTTGTGTTTATTGGATTAAACCAAAGTGGCAGAATGGAGAAAACGACTTGTACCGGCGCTGAGGTTTGTGCGGGCCGAACATTTTTTAGCCTTATTTTCTTTTTTTTTCTGGGGAAGAACCCCCATGCCAACGCGCTCTAATTATGCCCCCCCAGAATTTTGGCTTGCATGATGCCCCTGCATCGCACCCTTAAAAGACAAAACCACTTAAGCAAAACACCAAGGCCCGTAAAGACTTATTTTCAGGTGTATCATTTTTATCAAAGGATTCAGAATTGAATAGATGCCCCCAGTCTACTTGAGTGCTTTGGTGGATAACATCCTCACTTAATCATAACCCAAGGCCGTCAGATCCCAATTTTTTTTTTTAAAGGAAGAGCTACGCTAGCAGATCACATAGTAATGTCTTCTGGCTGTGTGTGCACGGCAATTAAACATGGTTCCACTTCAATGTACATGTGCAAAACACATTTTCCTGAACAACGAGGGCACGGGATGAAAGGAAAAGTGAGGAAAATGCAATCAATTTTGCAGGACATTCAGACCCAGGACAAGAAAATTAGAGGAAGTGAGAGCAAACCTTTCTCTAGTTTATTCTCTCCATCTCTCAAATCCAACTTTATCTGCATGAATAAATGCAAGTTTACAAGTATATGACACTTTGTAAATGCAATTTGACAATGAAAAATAGAAACTAGCATAAACACTGTGAATAATTTAATGACGGATAAATAAATAACAATTGAAGAAAATACTATTGAATGTATTTTGCTGTGTGTATTTGTCTTTGTGTTGAATGTGATGGGAGTGAGCTAACCAGCAAAACTGAAAGGCAAAGAAATACAGTAGCTTGGGTCAGAATTAATGCTGTCAATCGATTTAAAGCTTCCGTCTTTGAGAGCCACGAGTCAATCACTCACAAACTCCGATCAATTGGTCAAACTAGGCAGCACTGATCAAATATGAACCAATATTCTGTTACTGTAATGCCTATTTCTCACCTCAAACGTTTTCAGAAACATCTTGTAGTGTACTGTTTAGCTGTAAAATGAGAAAGTTTGTGATCCGACAGTCATGTTGAGATCAGTTCAGGAAATACCAAGCACCGCCCACCAGCCGGAGCACAGCCAATAGGAACGCTCTCTCTCTCTGAAATGACCTGTGATTGGTCAAAGTCTCCCGTCACGGGCTAGATGTTCTAAAGCCTGAAATCAGAGCCATGAGGAGGTGCAGAAGTCTAGTTATCCCTCAGAACACTTGAATTACAATATGCTGAAAGGTTATTATGGAATTTTTGCCCAATGATGCCAAAACATTGTTGCCTACTGAAGCTTTAACACGTTATGATCACATTAACTTTGACAGCCCTAGTAACAGTATATTTACAGCACCAAAAATATAACCAAAAATAATTCTAATCTTTTATTCTTTCATCACCATAACACTTGCAGACTGTGATCCCAGACAATCTCAGATAACAGACAAAGTGATTTCAGAGAGGAAAAACCTCTCAAGGCCTTCAACAGCTATCATCAACACAGTCCATTAGATGAATACCACTTCTATTAGTCCACATCAAATTCACTTCATTTTATATATCATTTTATTCAAGCCTTAGTGACATTAAACTTAGATTTTTTCCACTTGTGTTGATTAAAGGATAGTTCGGATTCATGAATATTTAAAAACTCTCAGCACAGTTTGAAAGGAGATGTTAAAAGGAAGCAGAAGTTGAGAGCAATGCTTGTGAAAGTCCATTTCACAAGTCCATGACTGTTTGTAGCGGACTGTATATTTTTCATTGGCATGGTGTTCAGCCTACTTGACTTTCATTAGCATTGCTTTGAATTCTGCTGCGGTGGCATTAAAAACGGGATCAGCCGAGGAAGAACTTTCACAAATTTTCACTGCGGGGGGAGAAATTGCAGCTTTTGCTTATTCTAGGCAAAATTAATATGCTTTTTTATTCCAATCAAAACAAAAAGTTAAACATAATAACTATTGAAAGACCACAGAAATGCCCATTTCAAGGAATACAGTCAGCCGTTATAATGGATGACATGTCCCTTTAAAGAATCCTCTATATAAACCAATGGTTTTAAGAATTCATCATTTCCTCTCAGTGCGGTAGTCTTACTCTGTCAGCACCACAGTCATGCATAAAGTCGCTTAGGTACGAGACCACAGAGACAGATATAAAACCATCGTATTGCAGTGATGTAGTGTGAATTTCCATCCTGGATTAAGGACATAAATCAAAAAGGAAACTGGAGTTTTATGTTTTACCCCAAACTGTAACTCTTTGAAAGAAAGTTGACCATAAATAATGTGATCAAACTTGAAAAGAGGCCAAAAAAACAATGATACTATTGGTGTAGGAAATGTCAAAGGGATGTTAAATATACACCACTACCATTAACACAACAATTCAAGTCAGTAGCCTCATGAAACAAGAAACATGTCAAAGGAAGACTGTAAAATCTACATCAGCACAGCAAATCAGTTCTCTCCTTGTCAATATCAGAAGCCCTGTTTCCACTGCTGGAACTTTCCCCCGGAACTAGGAACCTTTTGAGGAACTCATTGCGTTTCGACCGAAGGGACCGGGGTCTAAATGAAGATTGGGGACATTTTACATGTTCTGTTGGTTTTTCATATGTCAGCGGACTAATTTGCCTAATCTTCGCAGGTCTTTAGACCGCTATGGAAACGCAGACAACAATGGGCTGAAGGAACCTTTTAGTTCCTTGAAAAGTAGTCCCGGGACTAACATTACCAGTAACTTCTTTGTGGAAACAGGGCGACAGAGGACTATGGGAGACCAAGGGGCCAGCTGGGTAAAGGACGTTGTGTGCTTGTTTGTCTGTGTGTCTATGTGATAAGTAGGAGTGGGGGAAATAAATCATTCACCTATGTATCACAATTTTTTTTTAACGATTTTGAAATCAATTTTGAAATGCCAGAATGGATATATTTGCTTAATTTGAGTCTATATGGAGGTAGAAGGAAGTTTCCGCTTTTATTGTTGTAGTCTGAGTAACATGATGTCATATCCGTTCCGTATCCGTCAACTAAAACAAAACGCAATCAGCCGCAGCCAGCTGAAGCGAAAAAGTAGGAAATGGTGGAGGGTCTGCGTGGATACAACCTGCACCCTCACATGTTAAATCCAACGTGGTAAACACTACACATACAGTTAAGTATGTTAACACTTAGGATTTCACACATTGACAGGAAAAGCAGAGCTAGATATCATGGCTAAAGCTACATGCTAACTCTGCCATGGACAGGAAACGTTATCGTATTGCGGTAACGTGCGCTCAAGCTTGCCGTCACTCATCTCCGTGGTCAAATCAGCCGACGCTACAACTGTAGAGCACCCATACTGACATTTATGTTAAATGCATTTAAACGGCCCTGATGGAGCTGAACATTTATGTTAGAGAAAACGGAGCTGACGGGAGAGCTAGAGACGGACTTGGCGAAGTTAGCAGAAGTATATACACGTGATTACGTCTTTTTTTTCAAAATAAGGTTTAAATAAAGGGAACTGTATATGCAAAATTACATATAAGGGAATAAGATTGATGGGATTATATTCAGTGTGCTTGTTAAAGAGAATATAACAAAAAGAAAAGGAAGAAAACGTTTTTTAATTGTTCTTTCCTGCAAATACAGACATACGGTGAATTTCACAGTGCGTGTTTTTGAGCATTTTTTAATGTGTCTGTGGGTTCTGGTTGTAAAATGTATAAACAACCACAACTGTTCCATCCAGCTTCATCCCATCCTCTGTCATCCACCCTTTTTTCTATCCCCTCCTCTGCCTCTTCTGCTGCTCTGTCTTGCTCCGGGGCCTTGCTAATGTGCTGGAAAACTGAAGGCACCCCCCCAAAAAGGAGGGCATTCCCTTTCCTGTGTGTATTGGTCTTGTTGGAAGTGATTAAAAAGGGATTTGTGCTGGGAGGGTTGGGATTGTTATCGCTGCATTTGATTTATCACCCGGAGCCTGTGTGGTGGGGGCCCTGTTGCTGCCGTAAGAAAACCACACATTTCCAGGTGCACCCGGCACCAACAGAACCTCTGCCAGGGTGGAAAAATAAGCCCATCCAGCACCGGCACTTGTGACAATACCAAGAGAGAGAGACACACAAACAGGCATGCTCACAACCTCTCACCGTCTCTCAACCATTGACTGGGTTTGGAGAGCTCAGTTGCGTATACAAACTGTGGTGCTATCCTCTTTTGTCCTTGAATTTTCTGTTGATAAGCTTCTGTAGGTGGCACTGTTCCATTGGTCCAACTGTTGATGCATCCATGGTCTCATGATAATTATGTTTTTTTCTAAATACATTTCTGTTGTTTTTCCTGGAATAGAATTAGAGATGGGCATTTCAAGCAAAAATACTATTCGATAATCACCGGGAACTATTCAATCATTCTTCGAAGACCCCGACCCGCAGCTGCTCCATGGGGAGAGAGACAGTAGGGGGAAAACGGCGAGTAGAGCTGGCACATTTTAACATCTAACTCGATGAATTCAGGGTTTGTTACGACCAAATTGTTGGAATAGTGGAGACACTAACAAGTCAGTTTTGGGCGTTTTATTTTGTTTCTGTTTCAAATAAAATATTGAATTAGGATTAATCGCAGGATTGTCCATGATTAATCGCAAATTAATCACACATGAACACTTTTTATCTGTTCGAAATGTACCTTAAAGGAAGATTTGTTAGGTATATAATTTACTTATCAACATGGGAGTGGGCAAATATGCTTACTTTATGCAAATGTATGTATGTATTTATTTCTGGAAATCAATTAACAACACAAAACAATGACAGATATTGATCCAGAAACCCTCACAGGTACTGCATTTAGCATGAAAAATATGCTCCAATCATAACATGTCAAACTGCAGCCCAACAGGCAACAACAGCTGTCAGTGTGTCAGTGTGCTGACTTGACTATGACTTGCCCCAAAAACTGCATGTGATTATCATGAAGTGGGCATGTCTGTAAAGGGGAGACTCGTGGGTACCCATAGAACCCATTTTCATTCACACATCTGGAGGTCAGAGGTTACGGGACTCTGTTGAAAATGGCCATGACAGTTTTTCCTCGCCAAAATTTAGCGCAAGTTTAGAGCATTATTTAGCCTCCTTCTCAAGCTAGTACGACATGGTTGGCATTCATTAAGTGTTTTAGATTCATATGATGCCAGTAGCTTTAAAACTGAGCCCACTACAACCTCCTTAAGATTGACTGCGTTAATGCGTTAAAGAAATTAGTGGCGTTAAAACGAAGTTGCGTTAATGCGATTGACAGCCCTAGAAAATATATTTTTTAAAAACAAGACGGTGGTCGCGTAAACTATTTGATTTTTTTTAAATTTAGTTTGAAAATTCAAAAGTCACGACCTATCCCTAAAAAGAACCACCTGACACTGACGGCAAAATAAAGTCTTTCATTAACTCGATATAAATGATTACTTTAGTAATGTGGCGTAGAGAGCAAATGTGACTATCGCGTGCTGGAATGAAACCTTTTTATTAAACAGCCTGTCATGACTAAAGCGTTTTGAGTAAGAGGCAGTGCAAGAAACATGCCAGTGACAATAGCACGCACACATACACACACACACGCACACACGCACACACGCACACACACTCACACACACACACACACACACACACACACACACACACACACACACACACACACACACACACACACACACACACACACGCACACACGCACACACACTCACACACACACACACGCACACACGCACACACACTCACACACACACACACACACACAGTGACGCCAACAATACATCTGTGTTTGTTGCTTGCTGTCAGTGTTCAACTCAACATCCTGCTACTAGGCTGTAAATGCAAATGATCCATTTCCAGACTCTTTTACTGTTCTCTTGTACATTTCCTTCAGATGTATTGTTCCAAATCCAAAATCTGTGAATTAGTATCACACACAATGGAGTAATGGCCTCTACATCACCTGAAGCACATGTACAGCACTGTTATTGAGCCATCACTGGCAAATCCTCTCAGACACTGGAGACAATATTCACCTTTTTTTGTATTTTTCTTTTTTTTTTATATCTTTAATGAGGACAGGACACATTACACTATAAATTTGTGGGAGTCTTCTAAAATGTAAAACCACATTTGTTGCAATCAAAGACTTATCACGTCAGCATAAAACATGTCTTCCTGGAGAATCCTTTTCTTGCTCGTTCATCTGTAGCTAATGGCTCGGAGTAACTTAGGGCCGTCTCCTGTCTCTCACTACCACAGCTATGAGGAGAAATAATGAGCATGCACTTTTTGTCAGGAATATCTGATTTTTCTTTTTTTGCCTGGGAAGGAGGTAAAGATATGCAGAGAGAGAGAGGTGATATATCATGTTTTGCCTGCATAAGCCTCTTCTGATTAGGGTCCAACCATAACACAGCTTGCGGATGACGTTGACATTTACACACAGGGGCTTGGGCTGAGTAATGGATCAATTAATGGATCTGTGTGTGTCTGATGATGCTACCAGACCAGTGTGTGTGTATGTGTGTGTGTGTGTGTCTGTGTTTGTGGTCAGTGAGGCAATCAATGACCAGACCAAGAACAACAATGTTGTCCTTGTTAAGGCCGAACTGTCTATATGCACCTCTAGCTTGGGATAAAATATTTCGCCGGAATCGTGTCCAGGAGTGTTTTGACCCATGACGACACTGAATAATGTAGAAGATGATGTTACAAATACATGCATGTTTTCACAAGCGCCTCTTACTGGAAATACAATGCTGTTTTATCTCTCTTTGTTCTTACCCGTGACCGAGAGTTTTGAGAAATATCTTTAAGATAAATAAGAGTTTGTTTATTCAATACTATCTCGATACTTGGGTGCCGATTCAATATGTATTCAATTTACAATCTATTGCGGTTTCTGTTCTTTTTTTAACACTAGACCATGGGAAAAGGTTGAATCATACACTTCTGGGATTTTTACTTTGGAAAATATCTATCTTGATACAGTAACAATGTTTGATTTTCAGCATGTGTGTAGTCAGAGATGTCCTGAAGTGAAATATATCAGTCACTGCATTATTTATTAATACATATCCCTCACACATTAGTGGTATTTTCTTTTAACTTATAGGGTACATGTAATGTTTTATACTTCTGGTGAATATAATCCATCAATCTTATTTCCATGTATGTATTTCGTATGTACAGTTCCTTTTGTTAACACCTTATTTTGAAAAACGTCACACGTGTATACTTCTGCTAACTTTGCGAAGTCCGTCGCTAGCTTTCCCCGTCAGCTCCGTTCTCTTTATCCATCCATGGTCAGCTCCGTCGGGGCCGTTTGAATGCATTTAACATAAATGTCAGTATATGGGTGCTCTACAGTCGTAGCGTCGGCCCATTTGGCCAGGAAGATGTGAGTGGTGGCTTGCTTGACCGCACGTTACCGCCATACGATAACGTTTCTTGTCCATGACAGAGTTAGCATGCAGCTTTAGCCGTGATGTCTAGCGGTGATGGATGACGGATACGGAACGGATATGACGTCACGATACTCAGACTACAACAGTATGAGCGGATACCTGCTTCTACCTCCGTATAGACTCAAATGAAGCAAATATATTGATTCTGGCATTAAAAAATCTATTTCAAAATCCTAAAAATATCGATACATAGGTTGTATAGATTTTTTTCCCACCCCTATTTCATATGCGTCATATTTTGACACATCCCTTCACTGTTTCTCAACAGTTTTTCTAACCATCTGATGGGATGTAAAGCAGCACATCCGCTTGTGACTACAAAACGGGTCTGTTCTATTTTGAGGGTGCGCCTTTAAACCGAGGTGGAACTGTGGGAAAGGAGAGGATTTTAACCTCCATTAGGAAGAACAGGGCCGGCCTTATGGAAGGAGACAGGGTCAACTGGGGGGGATTTAGTTACATTAGCGAGGAGCGTGCTCCCCGAGTGGTGCTGGTGTGGGTCAGCCCTGAATATTAACGTACATTAGTCAGAACAAAGGGCCGTACCAACAGTGGCAATGAGACGGGGGGTGGAGAAGGTCAAATGCTCCTTGGGGCCAGCTGGAAACCATAACAGCCGGTATTTTAGATAAAACGAGGGATAATATGGTGATGCCTTAGATCAGGGAGAGTAAACCAAACGAGGATGGACGGGTGTTCCACAGTGGGATTCTCAGTGTCCTTCAGTAGAGACCTTTTTTATTTTCCTCGTTCAGTCACCTTGAATGATTTGAGCTGTGGTCTCGCTCTCTGATCAAAAATCTGGACAAAGCTAATAACCTCATGAGTATGACAAGTAATACGACAAGAAAATGCAGCCGGCTTTGCTGGCAAAGCTATTTAACGGGGGTAAACTCAATTATTAAAATTGAATTGACGGTAAATCTGGCAGCGAGGAGTTATGTGGTGATCCTGACGTTATTTATTGAGGTGTTTGGGGTCATTTACTGGCGTCTATCTAACATGAAGGCTCTGTCCATATGGTTGTTTAATTCCGTGCACGGCCTATTACACGTTCAGGAAATTAAAACAAAGCTCGCCGAGCCAAAAGGCCGTCAGCTAATTTTTTTTGCAGAAAACAGCTCGTTTTTCATGAGTGCCCCTTTCATGTTGGTTTGGGACTTTCAGAGAGTGTAGTGATCTGGAACGCTGTGTCTGTACATTTTTCTTCTCTGCGTATCTGTGGATTTGTGTGTGTGTTGAGAGTTTGTAGACAAGCATCTGGGCCAGGCTGCATTCTGTAACCGCATGATGACAGAGCCCGGTGAAGTCACAGTAAACAGTGAGCCAGTCCTCATTATCACTCGTGTGTGCTTTTGGATTTACTTCTCTCAGTCACAAAACTCCCTACTGTTCTTCAGTCAATAATGTTGTGACATGTCTCAGTATGGACGTTCAGTCAAAAGGCCGCCACCGGCACCTTCTGTCCAGAGCCTTTGAACACAAAGTGACAGCTTCTGACAGCTTAAAACCTGAGCCAAGATCTGCCTTCTAATTGTTGAAGTCAAATGTTTTAAGTTTGTGGAGCTGCTGATGTGATACTGTTTGAACAGTAGTCCTAAAATGCATGCAGTGATGCTGGAAAACTTGAACAATGCAGCACCAAACGTTCATCTAGAGCTGCAACCATTAATCAATCGACCAATTAATCAACTATTAAATTAATCGCAGACTATTTTGTTAATCAATTAACTAATTTTATTTTTTTTTAAATGTGAATATTTTCTGGTTTCTTTACTCCTCTATGACAGTTGCAGCCCGAGAACTTTCACCTTGTTGTGAAATAAACCCAATGCAAGACCGCCGCATCGCCCTGTCAGGCTTTATTTCACAACAACGACCCGATATGTACATTATCCCGCTTATTACACGGCTACTTACTTAAGAAATCTAGAATAATTTGACAGAAAAACGGTCCTCCAGAGTCCAAGTTCAGAACTGGGTCCATAGCAACGATCTGTTGTACACAGCATCGGTCTGCTATAAAGAAATAACAGACCGTAGAACGCCGTGATTGACCAATCAGAATCGAGTATTGAACAAAACCGTGTAATAATCAAAGTTCAAGACTGGAGAAAAACATCCTTCTTATTTATTAAGAGTTTAACACTCTAAAACTCAGTTCACCTGCTTCATTAAAGGCTGCGTGGCCTCGAAACATAAAGCAACTCAACAACTGTCATCACCTTTAGATTCAAATATTGCTAAATTATGATTAGTGCATGGAAGTATGCGAGTGACCTCACCTTTTTCCAACAGAGCCGCACCCACTTCAAACCAGTAAAAAGCGCAAACACAAATACAGAAATCTCTCATAAAAGAACCAAAACTGTTGTAATAATTCAGGGTTTGCATTAAAATGTTATTCTTTCCCAGGTGGAAATGACTCTGACCTCTGGCACCATCATGGCTTTCTTAAAAAAAACATCTCCAGTCTTTCTTACAGCATTAATGTCTCTGTGCAGAATTTTTCCGGTGGGTTAGTTGGTTCATGAAAGTAGACGATGCAGGTCATTTTGCAGGTTTTACAGACTTTGAGCTCTGAAGCTGCTGGTTAAACTCATATTCTTATCAGTGGTATTTAGGGCAGGGCAATATATCAATATTGTGATATGAGTGTTGATATTGTCTTCGATTTTGGATATCGTAATATGACATGCACTCACCGGCCACTTTATTAGGCACACCTGATCAATTGCTTGTTAACACAAATAGCTAATCAGCCAATCACATGGCAGTAACTCAATGCATTTAGGCATCTAGACGTGGTGAAGACGACTTGCTGAAGTTCAAACCGAGCATCAGAATGGGGAAGAAAGGGGATTTAAGTTACTTTGAACGTGGCATGGTTGTTGGTGCCAGAAGGGCTGGTATTTCAAAAACTGCTAATCTACTGGGATTTTCACGCACAACCATCTCTAGGGTTTACAGAGAATGGTCCCAACAAGAGAACATATCCAGTGAGCGGCAGTTGTGTGGACGGAAATGCTTTGTTGATGTCAGAGGTCAGAGGAGAATGGGCAGAGTGGTTGGAGATGATAGAAAGGCAACAGTAACTCAAATAACCACTCGTTACAACCAAGGTATGCAGAATACCATCTCTGAACGCACAACACGTCCAACCTTGAAGCAGATGAAGACCACCCGGTACTAGCACCGGCCACTTTATTAGGTACACCTTGTACCTAATAAAGTGGCCAGTGAGTGTAAGTGTTGCTTTTCCTGGTTTTAAAGGCTACATTACAGTAAAGTGATGTAATTTTCTGAACTTATCAGCCTGTTCTATTATTTACATTTACCCACTGAGTCATTATATCCATTACTGATAATTATCTATCAACAATTTCATTGTGTAAATATTTTGTGAAAGCACCAATAGTCAACCCCAAAATATCATTATCAAGGTATTTGGTCAAAAATATTTTGATATTTGATTTTCTCTACATCGCCCAGCCCTATGGTAGTCAATACTGACTGGCCATTCTCCAATGTTTATTGAAAGGCCAATGTCAGCCTGATATAGTGGTCTAATCCCACACACACACACACACACACACACACACACACACACACACACACACACACTGCTCTTTTCTTCTTTAACAGCATGTGTAACACAGCCACAAACTCTTTTCATCACCACCTCCAATGGCTTTAGCTTTGGTCTCCATCCTTCTCATTAGCTGGCACTGGGAAATGAGGATTCAGTAAAAACACAGAGCATCATTAAACACTGTAAACTGTACACTTGGAACGGCAAAAATAGCCCAGTAAAAGGGCTGGAAGAGCGCCAGGGAACCTATTTAATTCCTCCAGCTGCTGGTGTGAGTCCCGGCAACAAATCACCCATTCTACAGGTCTAATTTGTAAAAGACAACAACGTAAAACATATACAGGGCGTAAAATGTCCGCTGAACAAAGGCACCGGCTCTACGCTGAGATATACGAGACTTGGTACCTGCCGGATTAGTAATTCTACTCTCTTTCATGTTATCAACCCACGACAGTGAGGATGTGAAATGCAGATAAAAACATTGGTTGTAAATGAACGGATAAATGGAAACCTATAAGCACGAAAGCCAACAAACAAGCAAAGAGCAGTTGAAAATACAGTACGGCTGATTAAAGTTAAATATTTGGACAGTGAGTTAAAGGTAGTCCTTTCTAGCACTGAGCCATGAATGTTAAACAGATTTGGCACAAAATCATGAATAAAAGATGAGACTCTCCTCTTGTGGTTGAAGGATTTTATGGCTCTCCTCTTTTCTTTGCTTTCCAAAAATGAAAATCAGTCCAAACTATTCAAATATGTGGACATTCCTGTACAACGACGACGGCAATAAGAGCGCAAGAAAAATGTAATTTTGACATTTCCAGAATGTTATATTTTAGTAAACTTACGTGGGCTTGACAGGGTGAATGAACGAAGACAACGTGAAGAAAATGCTATTTCAAGTGGACATAAATAGTCTCTTTGTGTGCACTTCTAGCTGACGTGATTGGTCGAGTTTCCTGAGCGCTCAGATCTGTCTGTGGTCCAGAGTATTTAACTTGGAAGGCCGAGGCGTTACGAGGCTGCTAGAGTGCTCGGAGAACCAGCTCGCCTCACCCAGCCTCCCATAAATTCTCACCCTCTTCGGTCACTCGCAATGCTGCAACGCCTTCTCCGTATTCCACATTTCAGTGTGGATGAGATTCCCGTACAGAGCCGCGGCTTAATTGGAAAGTTGTGCGAGTGCGATGTCAAAGTGCAGTTCGAGACACCGGGAAACAGACCAGGGGACTGAAAACAGGGCCGTGGACGGCGGCCCCTTCAGCGCCGTTACAATAAAGTCGACTCCCGGGAGCATTATTTTCAAGTCTGCCATTCGTCTATTTCACGTTGTTTTTATTTTCATTTAAGTGAGGGCACTGTAAAACTTGAGTTGCCTCTTACCCTTCAGAACTCTTTATTTCAGGCGTATTACCTAAATCACTGGAGGTACGTTGGAAAAACAGGACACCCCATAAAACCCTGGAAAAGGCCTCCTGTTTTAACATACTCAGGGGGAACTGAATCAGACTCTCTGTGAAAAGAGCACTTGTGTCGGATTGAAAGACAATGAAACGGGACAGGCCAGGAGCATTTTATTATCCTTTTCTGCCGGTTTTCAACTGATTGAGACCATTTGGACTCAGGAGGGCGATATACAGTAAATTGCGACTTGAGACAAAACACGAGCAAGCCATAGTTCCCAGTTATTTCAGAATATGACACGATATTTCCCCGGAGAAACAGGACCGAGGGGTGATTGGAGCTTATAGGAAATCTTTAGCTCAACCTTCAATTTGGTAGATTGACAGACGGGCCAACCTGTGCCCTTTCTATCTTGTTATCAGTGATCAGAGGGAGCGAGGAAGAGGAGGAGAAAGAGACAAAAAAAAACAAAAGTACATTAGGACGGTCAATATGACATCATGCAGGTTGAAGGACTTTTGTAACTCAATCTTGTAAAGTGCTCTAGAGATTTACCAGATTACTTTATCATTGCATATTTATGGGATTTGACATATGTGCACAAAATATGTGTGTATCAGTAGGTTCAGAGATCAGAGTGAAGTTATGTTTGCTCTGAAATTTGGCAAAGGCAAGGCAACAAAGGATATAGACAGTGGACATAGACCATCCTTTCGAGGTGAACAAAAATCGCCAGCATTGTAAGTCTTGCAGCCCTTTCTGACAATTCTTTGTTTTGGGTGGATTTGGCCTTGTGTTTTCTGCAATCATGTTGAAGCAAATCAGAATATTTGATGTTTGACTGATGATTGTAAATGGGCCACTAAACCCCTAAATTTGGTGGACCAAAGTACATTTTGGTGGCCCAAATGTAAACGTATGTAAATACAATAAAGAAAAGGCAAGTTCACGTAACTTAACACAGCCTTCCTGTAACTGTGACATTAACGGAATGAAAATATGTCATTATTTATCTAAACTGAAAAGTTCTTTGTTCTCTCTCAGTCTCTTAGTGCACACACTAAAAAAAATATATTATCTTTTCTTTGCATAAAAACACAATTCAAATGATTAGGAAATAAATTATTGTGTTTTTATGTAGATATTTGCTTTGATTTGATTGGCATTAATAGTTTGAATTATGTATTATAAAATGCTTAGAAAGGTCATTATCCCCTCTCTAATATCTATTTTATATCGCTGTGAAAACATCTCCTTCAAAGTGTGTTTATTTAAATTTCTCGATCAAAAACTACATTTTACGAGAGTACATTTGAAAACAGGATGAAGAGACCCTGAACACATCATAATGTAACTCAATGGAACCTTCAACATCACGAATCAGCTGTTCCTCATCCATCGCAGTGCTCCAAGCGAGTGACGGGAATAAATGAAAACACGGCGTCCGACAAAAGTTTGGTCCCGCTGTGCAGCGCAGTTAGGACAATCCAATAGAAAACAATGGAATCAAACTGATTTTGTCGCTGACGCTCGCTCAGGTCGCATTCATTTAGGACACGGACATTGTAATCTCATTGAGACGCGCAGTCTCATTCTCAAGAGAGACCTAATAAAACTCGGTGGCCACCTAGAGCATTTGGTAGCCACAGAATAACTTTCTGTGGCCACAGGCCATCAGGCCATGGTTAATGTCGAACCTCTGGCCTCTGACATATACATTACTTGACACCATCTGAAATCACTCCCCACTCATCTGTAACTGTAAACGGATATGATTATGTTTTAAATAGACTTGAGGTCATACTGGATGATGCAATGTTGTTATAAAAGTGCTTATGAAGCGTCAGTTCATAGTTGCAGAGTCAGATTTCCAAAGCCTTTAACAGTAAATGTATGGAAATCAGCAGACATCAACACCTTTATTTTCAGTTTTATTCTATTTTTGCCCTTTGAATGTCGACTAAGTGCCTCTAACAAAGTACATGACAATATTACCAAGGCGGTTTGGTCTGTGCATATTTCAAAAAGGAACTGCTGCACCAATTACAGAACCTCTCTTGATCTTTGTAAGATCTCTTATGGTTAATCCCATGCAGACGACCTTCCTCATGCATTCGTTTTTAAATTGACATCCCAAACCATACCATTCCTTTGGTCACGCCGGGTCTTTGTTCAGCAACGAGACGTAGCATCAGATCCACCCTCTGAGTCCCAGTGCATCAGGCGAGTGGGGACTCTCTCGTTTCATGCGGTAACTATAAAACATGCCCCAAGTACTTGCAACAATTCTGCTCGAAGCCGCAGCCACAGTATTCCCCCTGAAACACTTAACAAGGGACAATTACAAACTCGTTGCAAATTACGGCCGCGTGCATTTGGGAGTTGTCAGATGGCTCGAGTGGTTTTAAACGCTTTCAAAAGCTGAAGGGGTTTTGAAATATTGCTATTTGTCTAGGCAGCAGCGGTGAGGAATGCTAGCTCAGGAATGCTAGGATCACTGTCAAAGAGTGTTATATGATTTAACAATAGAAGCGCCGCCTGGCATGGAAATATTAATAAATAAAGTCTCCATATTGTCTTGAAGCCGTTTGATCTTTGATGTAAATCATTGAGTGCGCAAAGTCACAGGAGATAATCAAATCAGGCAACCTTTCGCTCACTTATCACAGTTTTTGGCCGGCGCTTGATGCGCGGATAATGGATTCTGGTGTGAAGAGAATGAGATCGATATGTTTTATTGCCTGGTGAGATGTTTCTAACCACATTAAAGAAACCCTCCGGCGTCACAACTTAACCCCTCGCAGGGATGATGTGATTTGTTCTCCCTGCATATAGTTGCAATCTGGTACTAGTAGCGACCTTTTTTCTTTTTTCCCCCCCATCTGCTTACTGCATGGCGGGTGAGGAATGTAACATTGATAAATTGTTATTGGATGAAGATGGATTTGATTTTCTTCATCTGACTGCCTCGTCTTAAATCATCTCCAAAAAAGCGTGAAAAATGATAGGTATGCATCTCATCCTGCCTCATCTGACACGTTCACATGTTCCCACACACCTTTACTGTGGATCCACACACATATCCCTCACACACACACGCATCAGTAAGGCCATAGCTAACATGCAGCAGATGCCCGGGCTGTGGGAGAGTGCAGAGCCAGCGAGCTGCAGAGGGAGGAAGTCAAGTGTACCATTTTTTACTCTCCTGCCATGCCACTTTTCTTTATTTTTTTTTCCAGCTTGGCCGGTCCTGTTGTGGCCCGTGATGCGGGGTCCCGAGGGCCCGGCGGTGAAATAGTAATATGGACCATCTGACACCTGTCAAAACAGCCCTGTTAGTTGAGCGTCAAGCCCTGTCAGCTTGCAGAGGAAAGTGCTACGCAGCCTCTCAATTTTCCCCCTCCTTCCCCCCCTAAGTCTCCCTCTCTCCTCTTCCTCTCTCTCTGTCTCTCTCTCTCTAACACTGACTGACTCTCCCTCTGCACCGCTCTCCCTTTCACTCTCACTAATTCCCTCCCTCCTTCTACCCATCCATCTCTATTTCTCATTTTCTCACATCTTTCTCATGCTCTGACACCATACTTTGCCCATTTATCCTTGTCTTTCTTACTCTCTGAATATATTCACATTGCGGATCTTCATGATCGAATTTCTTTTTCCTCATATCATCATCATTCCAGATGATACGCGCTATAGGATTCGAGCCACATCTGATACCGATATGAACTGACGCATTTCTTTCTTTAACTTAATTTCTCTGAAACATATTGTGATTATCATAATGCGTCTCCCTGCACTGCTCCGTGCAAACGGTCGAGCGAAATTACGACAATGCTTTCAAGCAAATTATGTAATATTTACTTGTCATGGCAACACTGACTAATGGTGGCATGTAAGATGCATGTATCAGGATGTGATTTTAAAAGGCGGGTCCATTATTTATTTTAAATATATTATTTTATAATAGTTTAAAGTATGTAAGTTTTAACGTCAAAATGCTATTTTCCGCACCGTGAAGCTTCAAATACATTAGAATATTTCTCACCGAAGCTTCGAAGCCCAAAAAATGGTATTTGGAACAGCCCTAAAACAAACTAACCGATGGAGGCAGCCGTAGGCCAGCAACTCCCATGTTCAGCGAGGTAAAATCATTGTCTTTGTGAATGGCGTCAGAAAGATCTGTCTGGTGGCGAGGTAAAGATGTGAAAATAGTTTAAATACTGCGCACACTTTAACTGATATTATTTTATTTTTTTTAGGTGTCTAAAATAAATTTTTCTGCTGCTCCCGTTCACAACTGCTTTACCTTGCCGCCAGACAGACCTTGTCGATGGGGAACTGAAGCCGTTACATCGCTCTCTTCAAAGCCACCAGACTACATTCACAAAAACAGTTTTTTACCTGACAGAACGCCGGCGTAGACATACAACCCCAGTTCAAAAAAACAAACTAACCCTTTCAGTTATTTCCAAACTTAGCACAGCTAACTTTGACTCCACTATTGACACCCTTCACATCATTCAAACCTTATTGATTAGCTTCGAATAGCTTACTTTGGTAACCAACGTCACTGCTTTTTGCAACGGCCGAGTGGGCGTTTCCATTAAAAACAGAACAGAACCTAGATGGACTCACCCTGTAATAAACAAGGAAGTATATTTGTCGTCTATCTCAAAAAGGTATCGTATTTGAGAGAAAAAAAAAAAACATGTTGACCATGAACCATGTTTGGCTCTCCTTTCGCCTTGGTGTTTCTTGTTTCTCATTCTCTGCCTCACCCTTCCGTTTTCTCTCCCCTTTTTCTTCGCCATTTCCTCGTTCCTCCTTCGTGTCCCTCATCTTACCACATCTAACCAACATATACTTAATATAACAGTAATACCACCCACTAGCTTCAGTAAAGTACAACAGGTCCCTACTGTGCTTACCCCCATGCTCTCTCTTCACCTCCCCTGCGACTCCTTTCCCTTTATGCCAGCAGATCCAGAGATGCAGCGGTGGAAGTGGAGAGGGAACATCAGGCTCAGCGCCACAACTAGGAAACACGTCCTGTCACGGTCTGTGTCAGTTCAGCTCAATTCAATTACTATCAGCCCTATCTGTTTACGTTGGATGTGCTTTCCCCAGTGTGGAACAGGAACTGGGCAGGGGGGATTTAGTTTGTGTGGTCTGCCTTCTCCCCTGAGTCGTTTTGTATTCGATATAAATTAAACAATAGAACAAAGTTCGAGAAAATTCATATTGCATCGTGGTACATTTTTAGGCAAACAACAAAAGCAAATTTGTAGATGCTTCACAAACGTTCCAAATGTCATAAGTGGATGTTTGGATGGTAAAACGAAGTACATTCCCATGGTCAGTAAAACAGATGTTCTGATAAAATCCTAAAACCGAACCGTTGCTTTTTACCATTTACGTCACTGAAATAAAATCAAAGTTGTTTTTGGAAGCCAGCTGTCTCTTATTTTGCCGATCCAGGAAATCAATTAATCAAATATGGTGTTTTTTAGGGTTTATGATGGGTCGTCTTTCTTTTTGATGTCCTACAAAAACAAAAGTGAGATGAAGAAAGGGAGTTCATCCCAAGTACTACAGCAGGGTGCAATTGTTAAAAAGGAAATAGTCAAGAAAAGAAAGAAGAAACGAACCAGAATGTTCCTCCTCTGCTTTTCATGTCTTATTAAAAACATACCGCTGGATAATCTCTCGTATCCTGCCTATTAAAAAAAGGCGACCAGAGAAACTAAGGGCAATTGTTTCCAGTGTAAAGTCATTAGAACTCATAATGAGTCCAATGTCCTTTCCTTTTCAAGTCGTCCTTCCCGGTCAACAGTGACTGAGGAGAAAGACGTGCTCTGATTCTGGTCCAGAAAAAGCCGGATCTTCCCTCCTGGATATGAAATTCAATACAAGAGTTCAATATCTAAACCATTCCACCCTGGGAAAATGACAATAATATTGACATTATTTTCTGTGACCTAGGTTGACTTTGAGCAAAAATCCTGCGTTTGATTGGATTTCTCCGTGGCATTGATCATGACTCACATGAGGCATGCTATTGAGGTTTTCTGCTTCTAATTCAAGCTCTGCCTGGAGCGCCAGCAGCTGATGTTGATGTGTTTATGTTGCCTTGCCATTTTTTTTTCTTTTGGGACAGCTCCGCAGACAATGAGCGTGAGAATGCGGCGGTACTTGCGGTGGCGGTATTGGTTTGAGCGACCCGAAGTGTGCTGTCAATTTGTTCATAAAGTGATCTAATAAAGTCTCCATTAGGGAAAGGACAGTTATGCTCAATGTGGATTATTTTATAACAGCAAAATGAACGCTCCTTTGCAGTGCACCTACTTGCTCTTTTTCTTGAATTCTCTCACCGGTAACAAAGTGACCGAAGGGCTTCAAATGTCCTCCATTAATTAAAGCAGAATGGGTTTGCGGGAGAACTGCCGTCTGTTCACAAGCACCGGCAAACAGTCTGCGTTAGATTGAATGTAATTGCCTTGGTTAGACAAACCAAGAACCATATGAGAGGTTTCACTTCCTCTGCTCCCCTCTCCTCTTCGCCACACCAATAATGCCACTCTGCTGCTCCGTGAGAAGATATTATGTACATTATATAGCCGAGTTACATTTAAGTACCTGTATTTCAGGATAATGGACCCTGGCATTGAGACGTATGAGGTGTATCTGATCCAAGTGGCTGGGCTGATACGGCTGATGGAGCGTGGGATGGGAATGGATCCTAACTTGGCGCACAAAATTATAGCCAAGATAAAAATAAACAGTCCCCCGCACAAGTGCTGGGGAATAATAAGCATAACCCCAATCAAAGTTAATGATGTCGTATTAAAACAGCATTTATTGAGAGAGAGGGAGACAACAGCTGTGGCATCTCGCATTCACAGGAGGGATGGTAAACAAGATGTGGCGGTTGGTGGCATTTATAGGCTCGCAGGCAGATGAGGGTGGAAGTGGGCGTGATGTTGAAGGGTCAATAAGACTCCGAGGGATGCTGAGGAGACATTGTTAAAGTTCTTTGCTCCATAATAAAGTTATTTTCGAGCCAGCCACAAGCCTGAAGGTATCTGTTTCCTGCTCAACAACAATCAATAAGGCTGATTGAATTGAGATCATTCATATTCAGTCTGACAAGTTATGCCTCATGATAAGTGACCCAGCAACCCACGCAGCACCTTTTCCACGGCTTAAATGTGTGTGTAGAGTTGTGCGTGTAACCCACATACTGTAATATGCGATCCAGTTTCATTGAGATTATGGAGGAAAAATTGCAAATAGTGCAGAAAGCTCTGTTTATATTATTACTAGGGCTGCCGAAGTTTATGCGATAATAACACGTTAACGCAAATTTGTTTTAACGCCACTAATTTCTTTAAGGCATTAACGCATTTTTAAGTTGTAGCAAACTCAGTTTTAAAGCTAGAGTGAAGATACAGGTATCATATGAAACTACAAAAGCCTAAGGAATCCACCGTGTCATACTAGCTTGTTGCAAAAGGAGGTTAAATTACACTCTAACCTTACGCTAAATTTTGGCGAGGAAAAACTGGCATGGCTGTACCCACGAGTCTCCCCTTTACAGATATGCCCACTTTATGATATTCACATGTTTGGGGTAAGTCATAGTCAAGTCAGCACACTGACACACTGACAGCTGTTGTTGCCTGTTGGGCTGCAGTTTGCCATGTTATGATTTGAGCATATTGTTTTATGTTAAATGCAGTACCTGTGAGGGTTTCTGGATCAATATCTGTCATTGTTTTGTGTTGTTATTTGATTTCCAATAATAAATATATACATACATTTGCATAAAGCAGCATATTTGCCCACTCCCATGTTGATAAGAGTATTAAATACTTGACAAATCTCCCTTTAAGGAACATTTTGAACAGATAATAAAATGTGACTAATATGCGATTAATCATGGACAATCATGCAATTAATCTCGATTAAATATTTTAATTGATTGACAGACTACGTATGACTAAATGCCTCTTAATCAAATGCCGCCACTATGCTCTGAATGCACACCAGTTGTGTGTCCCGATCTCTATTCCCCTAATCTATGTCTGGACATCTCTAGAGCAACTGGGGAGGCCTTCCCGCTGGGTCGCCCCGAGGGGATCGGCCCGAGAGCGGGGAGGAGCAGTGGAGTTAATTTTGGCCCGAGCCACAGATTTGTGAGAGGAGTCAGACCTTTCTGTTTCTCAGCTCCACCTGGCCCGGGACACAGGAGATGAGGCCCCAGGCCAGCGTTCTTGGCCCACACAGTCCAAAACAAAACAGGTGGTGCTGGATATGTTCTCGCTTGTTGGGCTGTCTGCTTGCTATTGGCCAGAAGTAAGCATTTATTAAGGTGACTCAGACACTCATAAACAGCTATTAGTAAGGGATTTTCTCCAGCTCAGATTCGGCTCGGGGCTTAGCGAGCTGTGGGACCAAACGGCGATGTGGCAAGCGAACAACTTTCCACCTATTACATCATCGTCAAGGCACTGTGATGACCCCTCTAGCAGGACGGTCCGAAATATCAAGGGCAGAAATAATATGGCTTCTTTGCACAGAACTCTTCTCAGCCTTGTGTCTTTGCTTCTCAGCCAATCCCAGAGATCGTGCCTTGGGGTCCAATCCAAGGTCAGCCACAAAAATGCCCGACTAGGGAACAATCCAACAAGTTAATGTCAGCAGTTCACATCTTTTTCTCTTACTCCTCAACCTCAAAGTAAGAGAAAAATAGTGTGAATTCTGCAACATCTACAGTCTTGAGTTCTCCGACATCAGGTTGAATTGTTTCCAATCCTGTACCTCTCTACCATATCCCATTACCTGTCAGTTTCTATTTCACTTTTTGAACGGGAAGGCATATTATTTTCCACTTTAATGGCATGATCTCTCAACAGTGACTGTCAGCAGCTTGGATCATGGTTTTCACTTTTGCAGTTTTGTCCTTGCTTCACTGGACAGAACAGTAACAGGCTCCATTGAAAATATGTTGAAAAAATAAGTGTAAGAGCTGGTTTACAGCTGTATTCAGTGCAAAAATACAAGTGAGGAATAAGAAAAAGTGGGGATGAGATGCTATTTTGTATTAAGTGTTATCTTGGTGCATGCAGTGACGCTGACCTCCCGATCTTGTTGACTCATGAAAACAAAGAATTATTGGATTGCTAAGTATTGTTAAATATCTGGTGGCCTTGCAATTTGAGCTTTATTCTGACTCTGATTTAGAGGATCAAATAGAAGACTGTAAAAATGTAGAGGAAAAATTACCTGACGTAGAAGTTAAATAGTCAACTGTGGTTGTTATATTCATGTTAAAAGAGTGGTACAGGGATGGCGTATTTTTGTAGGCCAACCTGGAAGTTACTGTAGAATCGCACAGGTTCCCTCGACAAAAAAGCCAATGGGATTTGACCATTTGTCCACATAAATGTAATCACCAGATGTAAAAAGCTAACGTTGGCTTTATACGAAGTACACCGTGGTCGCATGAACGCGTGTACACATGATGAGGCTGTAAAGGCGGACGAGTCGGCGCGATGACATTTAGTAGTTTCATTTAGCCACTTGTTAACAAATGTCTTTTTTAAGACAAGTAAAAACTTCTAAATGTACGAGTGGGATATTTACTGATGTATTTTATATTGTAGAACACAACGTTAAAATCTCTTAAGCTTGTGTAAACCACAGACCTTATTTCAGGCATCTAACTAAAAACCCATTCAAAAAACCCAATGACTTCCAGAGGGAACTGGAAGTGCTAAAATGCTAACTCATTTCCGGGTTTTGGAACTAATTTCTGCACCACAGTGTTATTATTGTATTATATATTATACCTCAAAGTAACTTTCATTAACTTTTTTATTTACATTCAAATTCAAATGAAATAGAAGTAATTTAGTGAATAAATCCATTAGCATTGTTCAGTCTCTACATAGTTAAATGTTTCGCTAATTAAGTTGTCATTTTGAATTTAATAAATTCTGAAAGTAGAAAAAAATACATTTGTTTGCAAAGATTATAGCTTAAATGACTATGGTTTTACTAGTTTGTTTTACTACTCGTCTCATGGCTAGTTTTAGTGTGCAGTCAGTGTCTAACTGACGTAGAATATGAAAATCGCATCATTTCACCATAGTAAAAACAAATGAATAAATAATCCTGTTTGATAGACACTAAAACAGTTTCTAGTGTTCTTCAGGGTACAGTATTGTTTACCATTATGATGTGCAAAACCAAACACATTTGAATCACTAACTGTTGTATCTGCTGTCTCTTTTATAATGACTGCTCATCATTTAAACTTTATTCACTCCTGTGTGTTAACTGTTGGTGTTAACTGTTGGTGCTGCTGCAGCTATGTTTTACAATATCATTGGAGCAACTGGATTGACGGTTTTGCTCAAGGACACTGTGACAGTCATTGTTGAGGTTTGGGTCACAGATAACCTATCAAGGTATTCAGACTGGGCTACCATTACACACCTCTCCCAGTCATAAACTCGCTTCCTCCTTGCATCCATTCAACAAGTGTCTGGATGACACGATTCCATAAACCCCCCTGTTCCTGTCAATTAATTTTCATATAAACATGCTCCGTGCATTACTCACCGTAAACATGATGACCCAAATTGAATGCATCATTTCTCTTTTGGACAGCTGCATTACCGGCTTGCAAACAGATGTGTCCTAATAATGCATGCATTGTTTATATGCAAAGCAAGTGGCGGTATTGATTAGCATGAGGCATTTTCTTTTCCACAGCATGCCAGACCCTCTTACAAGTCACCACACAATCCTGGCACCAGTTCCTCTGTGTGAAGATTTGCATTTCTTTGTGGTGTCAGTAGAAGAATTGAGTTTGTTATTGGCTTTCTGACCCCAGGAAGAGCGCTCCTACATCAGGCCTATAAGTACTCCAAGCAGAACTGACCAGAGGGGGAGGATTTCTGCTCCAGAGATCTGCTTCAACTGTTACTTGCCCAACCAACACTGCTAATTAAGGGTCTTTGGTCCCGGCCCCCGGTGCTTGTGCCTCTCCACTCTTCCACGGGGCCCCCAGGCTTAGTGGGCATCAGGGGGCCACTGAAGAACTGTGTGGAGCAATGGAGCATACACAGCATACTATGTCACAAAAGTGGGTCACTGTTTTAACCCAACTGAGCTTTGCCTCTTTATCGGCCCCCCAACATCAGGGTCTACTGGTCACACAAATTAAGGGGCAATTAAGGGCCTGAAACAGCAGAGAGATCAAAGTAGACTACTGGAGGAGAAGCCACTCTGGAGAGTTAACCACTTTTATAAAGCAACAATAGTCTGGCTTAATAGGAACCTCACCACTGAAAATCATATTGTTCCCTACTACTTCCAAATGAAACAAAGAGAGGATTGTTTTAAAATGGTGTTAGATACTGTTCAGCCACTTCAGCTTGCTCTCGGAACATAGTTATTCTTCTAAAAGATATTAGGGGTGGGAAAAAAAAATTTATTCACCTATGTATCATGATTTCCTTTTTTACGGTTTTGATTTTTTAATGCCAGAATCGATATATTTGCTTGATTTGAGTCTACGCGGAGGTAGAAGGACGTTACTGATTTTATTGTTGTAGTCTGAGTAACGTGACGTCATATCCTTTCCGTATCCGTCAACCAAAGCAAATCGCAGCTGGCCGCAATGAGAAGGTACAAAATAGCGGAGGGTCTGCATGGATACAACTTGAACCCTCGCGTGTTAAATCCAAAGTGGTAAACACTACACATACAGTAAAGTATGGAAACACTTTGGGTTTCACACATTGTCAGGAAAAGCAGAGCTAGACATCATGGCTAAAGCTGCATGTTAAGTCTGTCATGGACAGGAAATGTTATCGTATGGCGGTAACGTGCGGTCAAGCGAGCCGTCACTCTCATCTCCGTGGTCAAATCGGCCGACGCTACAACTGCAGAGCACCCATATACTGACATTTATGTTAATTTACTTGGCGAGGTTAGCAGAAGTATACACGTGTGACTACGTCCTGTTTTCAAAATAAGGTGTTAACAAAGGGAACTCTATATAGAAAATACATATATGGAAATAAGATTGATTAGATTATACTCACCAGAAGTATAAAAAATGACATGCCCCTTATAAATTAAAAAGAAAATACCACTAATTTATGAGGGAAATGTGTATTCTTTGATTTTTGGGTTACTGGAAACATTTTTATAAATAATGTCTGACAATGACTGACGTATTTGACTTCAGGACATCTCTGACTACATACATGCTGAAAATCAAACATTTCAATTTATCAATTTAGAAGTGTCTCATTCAACTTTCTCCCATGGTCTAGTGTTAAAAAGGTTAACAACATCACAATAAATCATAACATCGAATCACAATATCTAAAAAAATCGCGATACATATTGAATCGGTACCCGAGTATCGTGATAGTATTGATTTGGGAGATAGGTGTACCGTTCTAGCCCTACAAGATATGCACACACAAAATGTGTTGTTGTATCAGTGCAACGTATAGTTCAATTCAGTAATCAATCTTTCAACTTGTCAAAGATGAGAGATTAAAAAGAAAAAACAAAGGTTGGATGGAATCCAGTCTGCAGAGAATTTCAACAGCTCCGAGACGTCATTGAGATTCCTATATCTCTGCTCATTTCCGTCAGCGTGACAGAGAAAAGGGAGGGGAGAAAAAGGAACAACAAACAACAGCTTTTATCATCTCTCACTTCTGCTTCCCTGCTGCCTTGTGCATGGCGGTAACTAAACGCCAATCTCAGACCAGTCAAACAATTTCTTCAATGAAATGAGCCTCATTGATTAAAATGCAATTTGCTACAGTTAATGAAAATGTGTTCTGTATAAACACAGTGAGTGCTTATTGAGTTGGGGTTTGGGAGGTGGTGGAGGTGGTGGTGGTGGTGGTGGGAGGGGGGGGGGGGTTCTTTAAACAATGAGAACCAACAGGTCTTTGTAGAGAGGCCGTCTGATGTTTGCAGATGGGGCCCTGCTGCTCTTGGGAGAAATGAGATAGCGATGGCTAATTTAATTCCGATACGCGTGTAACAGTATCTCCTGAGTGCATGTGGCTTTGTTTACCGCGGGTGCAAAGATGCATTTTAAAAGACCCAGGCATGTGTGTGTGTTCATACATGTGTGATTCCTCGCACATGTGTGTGCACTCCGCATGGTAATATTTCATGTCTCTGTTCTATTCTTAGCAGAGCGTCCACCTGTCCTGCCACCGCCTCTTGAGGAACAGACACAAACCTAAACAGTTAATCTGGGACTGATTATAAAACCACATTTTGTCTTTACTTTACATTTCTCCACTGCGAAAAGGAAAACATCTGTTTGTGACACACTGAGAAGCACAGCAGTTTGCTAGACAGCCACACCTGTCTTGTTAGGACACACCGTAACCACATTTTTCAGCATACCATGTTGCTCAGAAATATGCCAAAATCGTCCTGTGACTTCTGTCTGTGACACCCAGAGAGCATATGCTGATATATGTGCATCTCACTCAGCAGATTCACCCTAGGAGAAAGCATATCCCTTGAGAATGTGTGCATATATATAGGAATGTGTACTGTGTGGGTACATTTGTCTGTCCACGAGCACATTTGTTTGAGTGGGTGACTATCTTCTGGTTGGTGTTTTTGGGTGAATGTATGTATTCACAGAGCTTTGCATGCTTTACAGTGCTTCCCATAGACCTCCAGCCGCACTTGAGCATTAATTTAAACACAGCGTACACTCATTAAGCTCGCTCTGCTATGTGGGAGCAACGTGACAGGGTATAGGGGTTAGGTTATATCTACTGAGAGGCTGTGTGAGTGGGACTGTTTGTTGTGTGTTGGGGTTTGCTGAGAATGTTGTTGGCGATGTCTGTGTGTGCAAATCTATCTGTCGGAGGGCATTCGTCTGTCTGGACATCTCCTCGTGTGTGTGCGAGCATGTGTATGTGTGTGTGTGTGATGCAGCAACTTGTGGCGTGTCTCGTCTTGCTGGCGTGGGGGAGGTTTGGCCTCTCTGCAGGGTGGAATGCACTCTAAAAGTCCTCAGAATAATTTGTTTTATGGAAAAATGACGAGCAAAGGCCATTAGCAACTCTTCCATACCAAAACTGTAGACCACAGCACACGCACAGTTTTCATTAATGCCCCCTGACACGCTACAAGGATGGATAGAATGATGACAAAACATGATATCTAGTGCTGCTTAAATGACAATGGCAAAAGCTTGTTAAGATGTAATGCTGCTGTTGCTATATATGTATATATTAGGGCCTTGGTATTCGACCTCCACAATCACTATTTGAATGCTTTAAGATTTTTTTTTTATTTTTTTTTTCACTTTTTATATACATAAGTATGTAATAATAATGTATAAATCCCCAAATATCCCATGAAATAAGGAATAATCCCACAACAGTATTCATTATTCATAATCAACATTAATCATTACTAGTTAACGCGACAATAATGCATGTATATATATACGTATACATGTATACGTATATATATATATATATATATATAGTAACTCTCTTAAATGCTTAAGTCTGGGGACATAGCATTCCTGGAACAGGTCAATGCTCTAACCTCCTGGTGATACTTTATTGATTGGAATTTGACCACGACTCTGTTCCTTGAACATAAATTTACACCCGCTGACGTGCAAACCCAATCCTGCATTAGAAAGGACTCGGCACATGCTAAGTAATGACAGGCCCTCCTCTGCAGCCATCTTGAGATTCACAACACCAGACACCAGCGTATTAAATATTCAAATGGCAGAAGGGGGGATGAAAGGTTTCTAAGTGTTACCACTTTGGTCTTCCTATTGACTTATTGCCTGCCTAATGCTCAACCTGTGCTTCAGTGTTTGACAACGTCAGTGTGAAGGGAGAATCTGATAAGCTGGCCACTCAGAACAAGAAATACAATCCTCGCTACATTTGGCCCCCGCCATTAAAATTTGAGCAGGGCAATCAATAAAGAAAACAGATGTGTGAAATTAAGTTATAAACAGCACGGGTGTCCTGACTGTATACGAAGCCATGCCATCGTAACACCCAGACCTCGTTTGATGTGAACCCGACGTAGTGTCTGACCGTTGGGGAATGAGCAGGGAGGCGGGGGGTTCACCGCCGCCAGTGGTAACTCTTGTGCATGTGGAGGGATGCTGACACGGACAGCGCTGTCTGGACGCAGGACTTAAAATAAAGCTGTTAATAAAGACCTCTGAGGTGAGGGACCACTGAGGTTGAGTTGGAAGAAAGGGAGTCGAGGGACTGTGCTGTCCCTCGAGGACCAAAGCTACCGAAGAAGAGCACGTTACAGGAAAGCGAGGTTGTCACAGAGAGCAAGAGGATCCACACATATGCACCTCACCCCCACCCGAACATTGCATCGGCATCGCAGGGCCTATCCATCTCATTGACAGGTCGGTGGCGTCAGGGCCAGGGGGGTGCCAGGGGGTGTGACATTGCCGACACTGCCGACACTGGAGTGTGGCCTACACACACACACATACATTACTGGAGCCTCAGGAACCCCCCTCTGACTCACATCTGGAGGAGGGTGGGGGGGCAACTTGATCTGTGTCCACTGCTTGGGGGGTCGTAGCAGGAAGGACAAGTGGGGGCCCTTTCACTTAAGCTGATCCCTTCCATGCAACTCTGTGGCACTTACATATGAGGTCAAGATCGTAAAGCCTCAGAATGTACAGTTGCTGGGGTTGCAGGGGTTCTGCAAGGCCCCTGATTACATGGGGGGTTGAGGGGTGGGGGAGTGGAGACCTATTTGTATCAACATGTTTGGGTGTTTGTGTGCATGCTTTTACTTCATGGGTCACAGCATGTTCTATAACATAGGAGCATGATTAGAGAGGGAGGTGACCCGGGTTTTCTGACGCGACTCGCCGTGAATGCAACCTCTATCCTCTCTGTGCACTTTGGGAAAAACACATAAACATCAGTGTGTGTGTGTGGGTGGTGGTGGAAAGCAGGAGGTTCCCGGGGCAGCTGAGACTTTGCCCAACCTCAGCTGACCATATCTGCCCCCATTCATCCTTGTCATGCGGATGGCGTTGCACGCACGCACGCATGTGTGACTGTTTGACTTTCCCTCTGTAATGAAAATTCCACATGTGGCACATCAGACATGGTTGACGCTAGCTGTCGTCACTGCTCGCTGCTCATCCTGGTCTGAGGGGCCACTCGGATTGCACACTCACAAACACACATACATACACAAAGCCCCCGGAGAGAAGAGACGACAAATGTTTCTCCGCTCCACTTTCTCTGGGGAGATACAGTGACAGGCTGAACTGTTTAAGCCAGCACTTTCAAAACTCTATGAGACGAAGACAACTTTCCACAACGCTTCTTCTTCTCCCCCCTCGACCATTAAAAGCCACCAGAGAACTTATCCAAACATGTTTCAAGCTATTGTCCCCAAGATGTACAATTAAGTCATTTTGAACAAAAACCCTCCTTTATCCTCAAAAGATTTACTTTTAAACTCACTCGGTGTTTGTGAGAAGCGCCGTCCAAACACCTTTTCACAAACGATTTCAGAGACGTCAAAATTTGTTTGTCGATATTCCTTCGTTAATGGGTAATCAATGCGGCGGCAAAGGGATCACTACGCCGCGAGATGCATTCCATCAAGCCGCAAATCGACCGAAGCAAATGCATGCCAAAAAAAAAAAAGGTTAGTCATTGAATGTGAAACATTTTGTGACACAATGCGAGCCCCTTATTCTGCAGAGCAGCTTTGAAGCATATAGCAGCAAATGCCAAATCTCACTTCCCTCGCTTTTCCTTTTCTCTCACTCTCTTTCTTTCTGTATGCTGTTGGCAGCGGATGGTGACGACGGGATGGGATGGATCTTTAATAGATTTGTCTCGGGCAGCACAATGGGAGGAGGGATCGTTGTTAACATTATAACGTATCGATCGCTTCGACTCCATTTCCCAAGGCCCTGTCAGACAGGAGCCATTACTCACAGCAGTCAACCCCACCACCGCCACACATACACACACACACATCCTCTTCTCATGGCTGGCTGTGACAGTGGCTGTCTACGCCGTTTCACTATGTTCATGTCTTATGACCCCTTTAACCCTCCTTGTATCCCGCTTCTCTACAATTTAGTCTTTCCTTTCCCTCGTCTGCTTAAACAGCCACTCTGCATGAGGACATGAGTCCTGCTTGAACGGATCCACTTTGTACGTTTAACTCAAAGGATGGTTGTTGCTTTGTGAATGCTGATTTATACGTATGCACTGAAGGGTGGTGGTCACGCCCAGGGGCCCAGCATACCAGTTGGTCGTCGAATGTTTGAAAAGAAAAGAAGCCTGAGAATTAATTGGGAAAGTTATTAAACTGCAAACCAGCAGCACAGAACACCAACCCCATGTCCATCTGTAATGTCTTTCAAGGAACTAAAAACACTTTTTTGAGAGAAATGATAGCTGTGGTAGGTTAGTTAGTTAGTATTGGCTTACTGGGTATATTTTACACTAAGGTCAGTGTTTTGCTGTGTGTATATTCCTGTTTTCTGCCCTCACTATGAGTGCGGGAGCACAGCTCTGCAGCGAGCTTAACACACATTCAATAAAAGTTGAAGACAGCAGTTGGCCTTTAAAGTTTTTACTGGAAGCTGTGAAACTGTGAAAACAGTATTGGACAACAAATCCAATGATAGTGATCAGAAGAATCAAAAATGGGATACCATAAACAAGGGTTGGAGGAAAAATGTTGTAAAAATGAATTAGTACAGTAACGAGGAAACTGGATGTTACCAATATGACAGACATGTTGGAGGCTGCGACTCAGCTATAAAATACAGAGCGTTGCATTGTGGTATTGTCAGGCAGTAGTGTCTGCAGTGTATGTAGGGACACAAAGGGCTGTGCCTCATCCAAAAATGTCACTACAGGAGGAGCTAAATGGATTAATCTGCCTCAGTCACTTTGTATTTCTTCTACCTGTTTCCAGTAGGCCAACATTTCGTGTTTTTTCATTCCGGCACTCCATTACAACATGGAGCAGGTGAAAGAAAGGCTAGTGGCTCCTTCCTAACAATGCTAGACAGTAACATGGCGTGAAGTCTTTGTCTGGGTAGTGACCTATCAATGTGGCATATGGGTTAGTCTACATTACGCATGGATAGATAAAATATAGTCTAAAATATAGTCTATAGTTAGGCAGATGTATAACACAATAAAGGCCCCAAGTGAGACAGAGAGAGAGACAGAGAGATAGAAATAGAGACAGATAGAGATAGGTGTAAGCGCACCAGTAGAAAACAGCTTATTAACTCCTACAAAATGTGCAAAAGTGCACCGATAACCACACACAATAAGCATCTGTCGACGGCGCACCAGGATAAGGGAAAAAGAGAGAGACATCTAGGAGTCAGTGCACCAGTAGAAAACTGCTTATTCACTCCTACAAAAAGGGGCTGTACCAAATGTCATTTTTTACATTCAAAGCTTCTATTGAGGTTTTCGAATGAAGCTTCGAATGTCTGTCGTCATATTTGATGATGTCATCACCCTAATCAAATGGGAAATAAATGATTTGCTGATATCCTCCCCGTTAATAGAGTTTTGCAGTGAAAATGTTATTTTTGAACGGCTAGCCTAAATGCCAATATGGATTGAAGCAGAATATTTCATTAGATAAAAACTTGTTGTGAATTTTGGAGATGATTTCATCTATCTTTTTTTGTTTGCATGTGGACAGGCTCCTCAATGTATCATCTCAAAAAGACTTCTTTTACCTCACTCGCGCTGTTGACTTATCTCAACACCACTGACATGTGAGCCTTGTTTGATATCCAGGGTCTCATCCACTTCCACTGCCACAAAGGATGCTGCTTGAATGTAATTTTTTATATGACTCCTGATAAACTCGGCAGCGGCTTCAATTAAATGCCCAGTTGAGGAGATTAAATGTGTGACTAACTTGTCATCTTTTTTCTGCAAATACATGCAATATAGTTCAACATCATTTCCATGATAGGCAGAGCTTTACTGCTCTGGTAACAGGTGCGTCGACGAGGCTGTTTTCCTCTACCTCTTTGTACCGCTCTTTTTGAAAAGTCCATGTAAGCTTTCCCTCCATCCGCTGGTCAGGGATGGTATACCATTAGCGACCACAGCTTTTCTTCTTCTTCATAAGACAGTATTGAAAATCTTTTAAGTAAGAAATATCCATGCCGACAGCAGCCATTATAGATTTAGGGGCTACTGCTTCTTTGATTCAACACCGTGTGAGAACCAACTACGCATGCGCAAATCTACCCACAGGTGCAGCACTTCCCAGTCAGCTCCGTCCAATCACAGAGCAGGCTGCAGCCCAGCCCACCTACAATCAAAGAGTATTGAAATAAACAGATGATTCCGCAGTGTTTTTTTTTTGTTTTTTTTACAACAGCCGCTGCCGTCATTTTGGACTGAAAACACATATTATATTTAGAATATCTTTACAATTCAACACAGGCCATTTCAGTAGAGAAATTGATTATGACAATAGAATAGAAATGGTTTTGTTTTACTTTTGTACGCCACTTTGTAAGCGAACGTTTTACTGGCGTCCGGTTGCCGCTTTCAGTCCAAAATGGCGGAAGGGTATAGCTTTGCTAGTGGAGCGAACAATTGACTTTCACTTCTTGGCAATAATACGTTCTTTGCTAGAACCACAGCCTCTGCCTATGGCCTTGAACTTCCTGCATTCAGGAACAGTATTTTTAGGAGCAAGTGTCAAAATGAGCGCACACGTCTGATTGTTTACTGGAGTATGTGTAATCCTGAGATAAATTATAAATAATGAAAATTTAAAAACAAATAAATCAATATAATTCATAGAATTACGACTGTGAAGAAATGCTCAATAAATACAGCTATCATGTAATCTCAACATTTCTTTTCAGCTTCGTTGAGGCACCGCCACCCTGCCTACCCAGCATGCCCTGCCTGCCGTGACCGCACATCACTGATGCTTTAGACCAATTAGCTCTTCCCCATTTCAAAAAGCGATTTCCATTACAAGCCCTTCCCATTACCGCCATCGTTACTGCTCTGGACCGCGACGCCATTGTGAGAGAATATAATGGCAATTACTTAGCATGTGAAATGCACAACCCTTCCATCTAGTTCTGCGGTGCCACAGTCAATGGGTCAAGCCTACACAGAATTGCCACTGTAGGTATACCTGCAACAGCTACATCCATTTCTTTATACAGAAGTATAATCCTGCCTTTATTCTGAGCATGGTCTATCAAGTGAAGGGCAGATGTGGGAATAGTAGGAACAGATATAGTTGTCTTTCTGTGCAGCAGATGTCTCTCAGCTCCAGAGGCTGTATGGGATGGAACTGACAGGCTTGAAACGTCCAAAGACAATCGGCTTCAGAGGGACTGTCCAAACCAATATCCAGAGCAATGGATCTTCCCGGATGTTAATGAGTTGCGATTGTTACCCGGTTACAGGCTTGACCTTGTTTAAAGGCCAAGTTGTGTGAGTGTGTGAGTGTGTGTGTGTGTGTGTGTGTGTGTGTGTGTGTGTGTGTATATGTGTGTGAGAGTCAGTCATGTAACATAAAACAGAAACACACTTTTTTCTCTGCAGACACCAGAGAACGTATACATTTCTTTTTTAAACAACTAGAATCACGCCTGTTCTCACACACCACAGACTTCAAATCCCAGCTCTCTGTCCCATTGTTCCCTATCGCCTTCCCCAAAACAAAACCCACCCAGCAACCAGCAGTGGATCCATCACGATTGGCGAATCCAATTGCCTTGGCCTTCTCTGTCCCTGCCCATTTGACGACCTGCTGAAGATTGATGAGCGGAGCGCTCCAGGGTCGGAGAAGATACCTTCTTTGTCCTGCCACCATGACGGTGAAAACGTGTCTATGATCTTCAGGCTGAGATCTGTCCTCTTTTTTTTGTTCTCCCGATTCCCCCTTGTTGAATGATGGTATGGAAAATGGAGAGTGAGGCCTGATACTTAAATATCAATTTCCCGGACGGTCACGCATCACCTACAGGTTATCTGTCTCCTGTGTTATTCTTCTGAGGTTTGATTTACTCCAGGCTCTTACATATCACAGGCCTGCTGTTTGTGAAATGTTAGTTTTGAATTTTCGCTCTCTTTGGGTTTCTGAGTTGCTTCTGCTTGTTTATCTAAAAACGATTCTGCTCTAAAGGCTTAATTATGTTCTCACCAACTCACATTTGCTGTTAATGGACTCATTAAGCACACTGAAAGGACATTACCAGCTGGACTTTTGATGTCGGTCACAGTTAGCTTTTTGAACTCCCTCCTCTCAGCTGATTTACTGACCTACTGGCCCATTGTGAATGTGCTGAATCACAGTGTACCCACAGTTTACTTGTCTGCTTGATTGCCCCCGGCTTGAACACATTATGAAACATGTGAAGGAGTGTGTATCGTTGTTCATCTATGTCCCTGCGAGCAGAAATGTGACACACATTTGTGTCCCCAGTACACGTTGACAGTCCTTTGAGAGGTGATGGGGGCCCCAGCCGGGCGGGAGAGAGAGGAGTAGTAGCGCACGTAGCAATCCCAGTTTGGAGATAATTAAAGGCAATGAAAAAGGAAACACTTTCTCTGCCTACTCTCCCAGGACATGTTCTAGTGCACATCTTTTGTAGGCTGAGGTCCACAAAAGGCTGAATGAGTGACTGCACAGCAGGCTTTGAATGCTGACTGCAGGATGGCCCACTGAACAAATCGCCGAACGCACGTTGAAAAAGATTTTCCTGGAACCCCCCATAGAGCACACACTGAGTTAAAAACCAATAAAATCATCCTTTGAAAGAGTCATGGTCTGGAGAAACAGCTGATTCAAACAAGCATGACATTGGTCAGATTATACCTGCCGCCTGGAAAAAAAATCACATAATATGGAAACATAGAGCATGTGAGGAATGTCAAGAACCACAACATATGACTCCAGCAGGTCGTTTGATGTAGTGCTCCATGCTAAGTCTTAGCATACACTGACATACAACATAGAACGTAAGTCAAAACATCTTGGTGTTTAATTTTTATATTTTAATGCACTGGTCAATTTTGAAATTTTGGACTATTTTGCATCTTCTTTCAGACTACTGGAAAGAAAACATCCAAAATACACATTTAGGTGTTTATTTTACTACTTTGTCTATTTGCGTCTGTAGATTTCTCCTAAATTCTCCAAAAGTTAGCATTAGATAATGTCTCGTTAGCATATTTAAACATACAATTTCAGAAAACTTGTAGTACAAAAATGTATTGTTTTAATGTAAGTAATCAACTGGGTCAACAAGTTTCATGGTGATATCTATATATCTATTAGTTAAAATGTTTTATCCTATTAGCCTGTAGTGTCTGCAAAATGTATGGAATTTTACAATCCTCATCTTTAAAGGCCGTTTTCTCAAAATTAGGTTTTTCTCAGATTCTGAGCCAGAAATCTCCACTTCAATACCAAGTACATCCAACAAACCTTCCAGTTCTATTCATATTTATATTCTGAAGTTGTGAAGAACATTCATAGCCTGATTTATAGAACATTTTATCCCTAAAAACATGGCAACATGGCTGTTGACAGTATTTTCTGATTTATGGAGTGATAAAAAGAGATCCAAAATTCCCTCTGTAAAAACCTTTGACTCTAATATGTCAACAAAATGAAACAAGAAATTTTGAAATGTTTTGGGAATTTGGAAATGTATGCAAATTAGCACATATAATTAATCAACTGGGGAAGTTTCATGGCAATATCTATGAGTTAATTTTTTACCCTGTTCTCCTGGGGGGTGTCTTATATTCCTTTAGATTTGTGAAATAACAAATATAATTTACAAATTGAGCATGAAAGTTCTTTTTTTCCTCCGAAAAGTAGTTTATAAAAAAAACAGTTAGTCTTAAGTCAAGTTTCTTTATTTTAAAATCATTATGTATTTTTCAAATCATGTGCATCAAGCTTATTTGTGTCATCATTTACTTTGCGCTACAACTACATGAATGGAAACGTCTGACTGTTCGGGAGACGGAGGAATAAATATTCAAATTATAAAGCATGGTATGCTTTTGAAAAGGGTCATTAATAAAGTAATTTATGTGTGCAGTCTCATAGAAGGGCTAAAACATAATTCAAAACTGAACCTTAAACCTTAACTCAATGCCATCCTGAAAGCTTTACAAGACCATGTACACATCTACTCTGTCAGTGGCTGAATATTTTACTTCCCTCCTGCATCGTAATTCAACACAGCATCTAATTTTCAACTGTTCCAAGGTGATTCATCACACTTTCCCGCGTTCACTCATTTGATTATGCCAACAATATGCCCCGTCTGCTTTTTAAGGAGCATCTGGCAAGAAGAAACCGTCAGAGGCTCACCAAGCAATTACAGGATCTCACAATAACGACTTCTCTTACCTTCCATCCTGCCCACTCTGTCTCATATAACCTAACTTTGTCTTCAACTTCCTCTCTCATTAAGCTTCTCTATGCCTCTTGCTTATTTCTTTTTTTCATCACCATATCTTATCTCCACATGCTCCCATTTTTCTGTATGCGTTTTTCTTCATCTCTTCTAGTCGTCCTACATTCTGTCTAGTCTACTTCGTCAACCTATCACCAACCATCACCATGCCCGGTCTTCAAGAGGAGGCCAGACTGCTGTCCTTGAACTGGAGGGGGGGTCCAGAAACTAATTTGTTGTCTGATTTCCGAAGCCACCCAGCCCGGTCAGTGGCCCCGACCCTGCGGGAGCCGTGGTGAATTTTAATCACGGGTGAAGTAGGAGCTGGGTAATAGTGCCAGGGTTGTCCATACCTGAAGGACAATCTGTGACAGCCGTCACCGCCGGCACTGCCGATCTTGACTGCATGTGAGAAGTGTGTGTGTGTGTGGGGGTGGTGAATTGGAGTCAGGCACATGTTGTGGTGGCATCAGGGCAGAGACATATTGACAGAGATTCACAGTTCGTAATATCGTGCAATAAGACCTCACATACGGTGCAAACTGACACTCACGATACAGTGTCCATGTCACTCTACATGTGTTAGGAAAACAGAGTGACGGAGAAAGAGATGAGGAGATTTACAGATTAGTAGGTGTTAGTGTGTGACAGGCTTCAGGCAGAGGGAAGTGAAACAGAGAAACCGGCATTCTTCTCATGTGTGCAGAGGCACACAGGTTTATGGATATTAGCCAAGCAGGTGCTTGTGAATCAATGTGAGCTCATTTAAGCCAAGAGGAACATATCGTTCTGTACTCTTTCTGCACATTAATGGTTATATATATTGTACTTTTGTCTTCAAAATGAAGGGCTTTATAGTTAGAGGAAGAGTTTGACATTTTGGGAATTATGATTTCTTAAAGTTAGATGAGATGATAGATGCTATTTTCTATCTCTTAAATATGAAGCTTCTGCCAGCTGTTTAGCTTAGCATAAAGACTGGAAACAGGGTGGAAACTGCTAGCCTGGCTCCTGGCGCTTGAATAGTGAGCTTTGGACAGAGTCACGCTAGCTGTTTCCCTCTGTTTCCAGTCTTTGTGCTAAGCTAACTGGCTGCTGATAGTACCTTCATGGAAGGAAACAAAGGAAATGGGGATGGCTAGTACAGTAAACATGAAGTGTAAACTTCTCTGAATTCATTTGTTTTTCTCCCTGATTTTGTATAGCACCCAGTAGCACTATAACTTCCCAAACCAAGGCCAATTTATCTCGTGTTAAATTCCAAAATGTTCCTCTCAGCTCACTATCGATGTGTTGAAACTCATAGTTCACAGTTGGGTTTCAAAAAGAGCTTGGGAGGAAATATGGGGATGTGGGGGAGCATTAGGTGTCCCTGTTAGGAAAATGATTTACCTCAATATGCCAAAGTCTTCCATAATTTGGGAAACAGCAAATAATCCTGTGATGGCACAGAGACACATGCTCATAGGAAGTAAATCATTTGGTTTGGCAGTGCAAGCCCACAGAGGGCTTTTTAAGATGGAAAAGTGGATTTTATAATCAATACGTGCATTTAAAGTCAGTAATGAAAGACTCACACTGGAATACTAAATTCTTGAATTAATTTTGGTTTGTGTGAATGCTGTAGCTGCTGAAGTGTTGACTCAGCTATTTCTCAGTGTGGAAAATCAGTTCATCAGATTAGTAAAACAGGAAATCCTGGATTTGATTTAAAGAAGACCTATTGTGCTCATTTTCAAGTTCAAAAAACACTTTATTGTTTTCTCATACTGGCTGTGTTGCAGCACCTCTTTTCACCTGCTGAAACGACAAATGTGACAAATGTGTTACTTGGTGACATCACCATGTTACGGACGACAAGGCGGGACTTCAAGCAAGGCGTTTCAGGAAGTTCAGGAGCAGTGTTTCTGTGGGGAACAGTAACCCCATTTGGCGTGGATTTTGCGCTTTGTAAGTTTGCAGACCTTTTACATGCACAAAAAAAAACTATATAACACACTAAAGGAAAGGGAAAATGCACAAAAGCATAACAAGTCCTCTTTAAAGGTGGTAGTATGCTGATTTGGACTGTTAAAAGTTTGGTTCAGAGATTTTAGAAAGATTACTCTGGCAAAACTTAAATAAGCTGAGATATTTTGTGAGAAGAAATAAGTGAACAGATTTTTTTTTTTGGTAAAATTCTGATGTATTCAACTAACAAAAAAATAAATAAATAATAATAATAATAATAATAATATATATATATATATATATATATATATATATAGGTATTTAGTGTTATTTACAGCCTAATTCTTAATTTGCTTGCATTTGTTTTAGCTCATACTTCTTTTTTTATTATCAAATAAATAATAAAAAATACCATATTGAACAAGGAGGTCAGTCATGTGATATGAACTACTACAACATTGTGAATCCAAAATAAGCCGCACTTTCCATACTTGTCGTCTCTCCATGTGACGGATTGCTCTAGATCCACTAAATGATCCCTTATATTCTGCTCCTAACCTCTCCACTCTTTCTCCCCTTCTATCCATCCGGTCCTCCCTCCCTCCCCCCAAACACTCAGCATAGGGGTTGTGCTTGAGTGAAGCATTATAATAGCTCAAGGAAATGGCCCTTCTTGAGAAACTTTCAGGGAGCTGTCAAAGGGAGAAGATTAATGCCTGACCAGGCTCTCCAGGGGACTGGGACCCCCCTCTACTTCTCTCTTCCTTACCCATTTCTCTCCCCTGCTCCTCCTCCCCTCTCATCATCTGCACACAACCAACAATGGCATGTCCCATGCAAACGAAAGATTCAGTAACAGAATCACTCTAAATGCCATACACACATTCATTTAGTTTAGTCTCACTTTACTGATACATGGCTGGTATTTTGTTGTTCTCTCAAGGGACAGCAAAGAGCTTTGTAGACAAGTCAGCATTGATGTCCTCATTATCCCTTCCTGGATGTCTTTATATGTCTCAGGTTGACATGATGGAGCACCGAAACATTCAACTGGCTGTCTTTTATTTTTAAATCGCATCACTTTAATCGTTTAAAAGAATGGAATTTCTCTTTCTGCAGGGAAAATCAATCTAGCCCTCACTCTCCACTTCAGCTTTTTAATAATAACAGAACGCAGAAATGTGCAATAAACTATCAGGGAGTGACATCCATCTACTCACATATTTGCCCACATTTGCTCCTTCTCTGCCCATCATCAAAACTTCACTTCCTGCATTTGACACTCCTGACACGGAGGCCTGTTCTCTCTCTGTCTTCCTCTTTGTTTCCTCTCGCTTTGTCTCTCCTATTTCCTCTGCCTGTCCTCTGTTTCTTTTTTCCATCCATCTCTCACTCTGGCTTGTCTCTCATCATTTCCTCACATCCTACAATTGATGTGCTTGACACAGAGGTCTGCTCTCCCTCTCAGTCCGTCTGCCTCCAGCCATTCCCTCGGTCTCTCGTCATCTTTCCAGCGTTTGAAATTGATGCACTTGACATGTAGGTCTGGTCTGTTTACGATGTGGCCCATTAAACCTGCAGTAGGCAGAATATTTTGGGCAAAAAATCCATAATAACCTTTCAGCATATTGTAATTCAAGTGTTCTGAGAGGTAAATAGACTTATGCACCTCCTCATGGCTCTGTTTTCAGGCTTTAAAAAATGCAGCCTGTGACCAGAGACTTTGGCCAATCACACGTTCCTATTGGCTGTCCATTCAATGGAGGCAGCTGTCAATCTCCCATCAAATGGTCAAACTAGTAAGTGCTGATCAAATATGAATCTGTTACTGTAATGCCTTTTTCTTGCCTCAAATGTTTTCAGAAACATCTTGCAGTCTAATGTTTAGCTGTAAAATGAGAGAGTTTGCTCCGGCTGGTGGGCGGAAAAGAAATTTGAAATTTCTTTTACAAGAATCAGCTTAGCTTTCAAATTGCGTGCTGCAAGATCAATCCACCACTGTACAGTACATTCTCCATGTGTTAGACATGAGATGAACGACACAGACATACACTTGTTCAGACGCCTCTGAACTCAGGCGCGTCCTGCCACACAGCTGTTGAGAAGATGGGAGGATGATCAACTACTCAAACATTCCTCTCTTCCCTCTCTCTCCCTCTTGTACCCCCTCCTTCCACCCTCGCCTTCCCCACACAAGCAGGGGAAGTCTCAGCGGGGCGCCCTCCTCTCCCTCTCTCTCTACTCTGCTGTAGAATCAGCCGTCCTCCTCTGGGACTGCTTGTTTGAACTTTCCGAATCAGAATTTGTAACGATATGCGGCAAAGCGAAGAAGATGCAGCCATAACAGAGCGGCGCAACATCAGACCAAGGCGAGGAGGGGCCGGATCAAACACGCCCTTTAGGGAGTAATGATGAACCTCAGAGCGAAAACCAGCAATCTCGTCCACAAAGCGAGACGCCTTTTGTCTCACAAACTCTCCAAGTTTGTGACCTCAGTCTATCATTTGCATCCAAGCAGCGTAAACAAGCATGTTATTTGCGCGGCATTCCCCGGGCCACCCACCCGTCCCTTCCACTGACAGCACACAGAGAGAGAGAATTAAACCCTAGGGGCGATCCGCAGTTTTTCTGCAGCGTACACTTTGAACAAAGAGAGCAGACTTGAAACTCCTCCTAGCAGGATTTCGGGAGCCAAGATCTTTTTTTACCCAACTCCAGGTTGCTGTTGGACATTTGTGTTGGCTCGGCCTGCAGTGGCTGTGCGATAGAGATGACAGGGGTAATTACATAGCTCAGAAAACGTACACAGAGAAACGAAAACAGTCATGTTTTTTCTGAACGTATGGCTGAGGCAGACAGCCGGTGGCACTGACCCCAATATCACACTGTATCATTCCTCTAAAAGAAACCAGCGCCATGGAGTTTGTGCCACTAAGGCTCGTCTGCATTGTGGGAGCTTGCTGTCAAACTAATAAGTTGAAACTAACAGTTAAAGAATAGATTGGACACCAGTGAAACTAGGCCAGTTCAGCTCTTAAGAGAACAACCTCCATATAAAGTAGTCCAGCCTGAACCTAATCTGGGTGTAAAGTGAACTCGCCCAGAGGGAAAATACTACGAAGACCCTTTAACATCAGGTCTATCATGGATTACGGGGAATAAGTAAGGATTTTCTATAAGTGCTCTGTGAAATCCTTCTCTGCTGTATCTAGTAACTGCGGCAATATGTAACAATTTGTACAGAGCAGCACATTGTGGTAGAGCATTAGTTTTAGTGTGTGTGTGTGGCAGCAGAGAGATGTCTGTGGAAAACTGAACGCTAACAGCTCCAATCTTTGTGAGAAGGCCAAGAGAAGGTTAGAGGTTTGGCTCGTATTTCACTATTTTTATTTCAATTTGATTCAATAAATGTCAGGTTCACTTCTTGAAACACTCGGCGCTCTGGATTTGTTTGGGTTCGCTCCTCGTTGCAGAGTTTTCAAAAAACTGGCAGACCTGGAGCGCAGTCATACTTTAATGTGTGTCGGCACGTGAGTATAGACAAAACCAATTCACAAATAATGACTATATGCGCGATGTGTGTGCATATATATGTGCAGTATTATGTGTTCACGCGGACCGCTTGTTCACACTGTGGACTGTGTGGTCCATCATTGCAGCCAAGAAGACATTAGGTCAGGCCCCCCGACTGTAATCTCTTTTCTTGACATTGGCCAGTGAGAGTGACAAATTGGAGTGTTAGACTGCTCACGCTGCAAAACTGCTGACACAAAAATAAAGAAACATGTACAGTATATAATGGTGCGACTGGGATGTCCATGATAAGGTCACAAGCTCCAGACAGAATTTAAACGAAGGCGTTCCAACCATCTCACAGCAGGATGGGAGACAAGCCGGCAAATGTCATATATGTGTTCAGGCTCATGCAATGTTTGTACCTACGAAAAGTAATAAACTGTAATTTGTGTATATCACACAAAATTTCTATGTAATCCACGTAATTGTGAACCAGGAGGTATAGGAGGACAAACGCCGCATAAAGAGGAGGTCGGGGAGGATGGGTGGGTCAAAAAACACAGGCCTTCCAGATATTTTAACCCGAACCACGATCTTTTCATAAACCTAACTAAACAGTTTTATTGCCTGAACCTAACCAAGTTGTTTCCTGTGAAGATGGAAGTTTATTTTGAAAAGACTGCATGCATGTAACGAGCGGATATTGACACGTGTTGCTGGACATTCGTAGGAAAACGCACGGAAAATGAGGAATAACTTTTAGTAAGTTATCATATAAACCGTTTTATGACGATATGTTGATTTAAGCAGGCTGTTCTAATACACCGTTCGTAGCTATAGCTATGAAAAAGTAATGCACTGTAATCTGTATTTATCTCATGAAATCAATTTGGATTTAATCTACGTAATCGTGAACCAGAAAGTATAAAGAGCGACAAACACGTAGGGAAGAGGTCGGGGTGGATGGGTGGGTCAAAAAACACCAGACTTTAGCCCAGGTGACCGGCGATTGATTTACTGTCATGTAACTTACGTACTTAAGTTAAGCCACTTACAGAGTTATTTTAACCCAAACCTAGATCTTTTCCTAAACCTAACTAAGTAATTTTTTTACCTGAACCTAACCAAATTTTTTCTTGTGAAGATGGAAGTTTATTTTGAAAAGACTGTATGCATGTAACGAGCGGAAATTGACACGTGTTGCTGGACATTTGTAGGAAAACGTAAAAAAAAAATGAGGAACAACTTTTCGTAAGATATCATGCGAACCCTTGTATGGAGATACACTGAAAAACACACAAAGGCAGATAATGTCTTATAGAACAATTGAGAGCTTTTTGGTGAAGTGCAAGTCAAGACCATCACCTGGTCCAGTAAAGTCAAGAAAAAAACACCAAAGAGAATGCAAACCAAGTCAACACCAAGACCACTCATGTACTAGAAAGGATATATATAGTTATAATACTTAAAGCCCATTGTCCGCTGCATACCTATTGCTATTTTTTGAAGAAAACATGTAAATATGAGTTAATTTTACTCTACGTTGTACATTTAACTGCAGACACTTTCCTTCATGTGTCAGGGCTGGGATGTGACAAGTTATATAAAATCAAAGTAAACCACAGGTAAAATGAGGCAACGTGAAATTCATTGATTGTGTTTTCAATAAAATGTGTTTATTTTTCAGTGAAACCTATATTTTTTTTTTAATAAGGCATGCATATTTCTTCACGGACATCCACAAAGGCTAATTTCTGGTGGCTCTATCCACATCAGGAGTGATTAAGCATGCTTTGCTTCACCCAGCCGCTCCCAAGTGTTAAAGGTGTGTAAAGTGTTATTAGCAGTAGCTCGGCCTGACCTCCCCTACACAGCTGCCTCCCCTTTAACCGGCGGGGTCGCGAAGGGTCACAGCTTAGCGAACCATGTGACTGGGGGAGGTCACAGGGGAGAGGTTAAGAGATCAAGTCCACTTCCAGGGAGGTTTAGGGGGCACCAGCATGGTGGATTCAGTCACAAGGGTATGCCAGTAAAGGTCAAGCTGCTGTGTTGCTCCACAAACAACGGACGATGGTTTCGTGCATGTGCTGTGTATGTGCTTTGTAAAATAAAGAGTGTAGTCACAGTTTATTATGGATATGTTTAGACCTGTGCGTGGATGTGTGTGTCCTGCTGAATAAAGCATAGGCACGGAAACACAAGTCTCTTTTCTTCTGACTTCAAAGACGATCGCTGGCACGCACGCACACAAAATCACACAAGGACTCTCGCAAGTGTGTCAATATGCATACATGAATTTCTTTCCCTTTTCTTCTTTGATCAACTTCTCAATCTCCTGTTTTTGTATATCAACTCTTTCCTTCTCCCGTCTCATACAGTCACACACACACACACACACACACACACACACACCTGCATGTGCGCGCAATCGCAGACGCGTGCAGATAGACATGTATGCACATACAGGGGGGGAAAAAAATCCCTTTGACACACACATACACTCTCACTTCCTCTCTTCACTCACACAAGCTGCCACATGGTTTGATTTCCTGATGTCTCCTATTGAAATAATAATACCTTTCCTGCTCATTTATCCAGCCTTCACAGACACTTTGCAGACATTTAAAAGCATATGGAATGAGCTGATGGATTTGGAGTTTCAAATATTATGGTTTGACACCTGCACAGTAGCCTACTGTGTGCTGTGTACCAACAAAGATTCAGGTTTTGCTATCAAAACTGTACATACTTTCATTTTGTGTCATTTGACTTACTCTGATGTAACAGGGATAAGTATATTGGTAGCCTAGGCACTGAGGAGGTTCACATCATACGGCTACCACATTTTTATTTTAGACCATGTAACCAAACCTCCATATCATTAAGCTTACAGAAGTCTGGAGAAAAAATAGCTCTAAACATCTGTTTATCAACATGTGTTTCCTTTATCACCATGGTAACCCCAGATGCTCTGTTGTCATTGCTGAGGTTTGTTTAGACTGCAGCTGACAGATAAAAGCAAATTGTTCGATGTGTCAGCGGTCAGAAGGGACATTTTTCCATCTATGGAGATGTTATGCAAGTCACGGTTTGAAGAGAGTTCTTAATTTTATATAAGCGTATATCAGTCATCATATTTTGAGTGCAGTTAATTGCATTTGCCTTGCATCTCAGGCAGTGGCGGACTCAGGCTGTCTGAGGGGCAGGGGCAAACAAAATGAAAAAGGATACCAGCTGCATGCGGTGGGGCACCAGCGAGCAGAACGCTTTCTGGCATGTAGGGCAGCCTATATTGCACCGCATCATGTTTTCTCCATTTTAGGGGCATCCTAGATGCTACTTCATCCCTTTTTCTCCTCTGGAAAGGCACCCTAGAGGGCACATTATCATGTTTTCTCCACTGGAAGGGCACCCTAGAGGGCTCTTTATCATATTGGAAGTGCATTGGTAGGGCTTGAGTGCTGAGGTCCAGGTGTAAATACTATTCATATAATAAATTACTAATAAAGAAGAAAAAGGCAATTCAAACAGAGCATTATTAAGAATTTGACCTATTCGGTATGGAGGTAAATATATGGTCAACATAAAGAAGTACCAGCTGCTGTAGCCTTTAGTTATTTCCCAATTCTATACTATACTATACTATACTATACTTAAAGGCCCTATAAAAACCTATTTTCCCAATCATCTAGAGCGACGGGGTCATACACTTTTTTCTATCAAAACAGTTTTGCTTCTGTGACACGAGAGATTTCTATATTTGTGTTTTGTCCCTGCTTTTCTCACTGGTTTGAAATGAGTGGGGCTCAGTTTTAAAAAGGTGATGTCACACATGTCAGTGATGACAGTTGAGGGAGGTCTTTTTACATAATGTTGTCGGGCCACTGTCAATCAAACCACACCCATCCAACGCAATTGGTACATTGCTTTGGTTCCGTGCAGTAACTCTCATCTGCTTCTCCAAACTGGGAATGTACTGACCGTCATCTACTGTAGGTAATACTATCTAATATCTATGGATAAGTACCTCACACAACCCAACTTCAAAACACCCAAACTATCCTTTTAACCATCATCAGGGAGCTTTAAGTAATTCAACATACACTTCCATGCCTATAAGGTACATTAAACCATATTTTTTCCATGGGGGCACGATGGGAATAACATCATTGCAGTCAGACAAGATGATGATATCCACTTGTTTAGGTTATTGCCCAAAGTGCAGCTCAAGCACTATCTTACAAATGACTTATTACTGGTGCATCTTTATCAGTGGTTAACATTTATCTTGCTGTAGATGAAAGGAAAGCTCACTTTTGGAATCCCGTGGGTTGGGAGGTGATGGATTGATAATAATGAGGTTAGTTTATGAAAAATGCATCGAGGTTAAGTATAGTGGGATCAGACACATTGGTTGTAACTGCCACCCTTCGCTGAAGACACACATATACACACAGACTCTTTTCTCACCTCCTGACTTCCAGCAGTCTCTGATGCTTTACTTTACTCCCCCCCTGTCCACCCACCCAAACACCCACTCGCTAATCTCCTCGCCTCATTGGTGGCAATCACTCGGTGTGACTTCTGGCAGATAAAGTAGCCTTCAGATCATCTCCCCCCTCGCTGCCTTCCTTCCCCATCCCTTCCTGCTGATTTCATCACTTTCCCACCATCCAGCCATTGGACATTTAGCAAACGACTCACAAAAGGAGGGCCGCGTCCTTCAACCGTGTCAGGATTAAACTTTTAACTAGGGTGTGACAAGTAGGAGAGCCCGTGCCTTTGAAATGCAAAGTGAACATAAATGGGAGGTAATAACCTTTTTTTTTTTTTGTTCTCTTCTTCATGTGAATGTTGGTCAGAATTTTGTCGAGGATTACATTTATTGCTCGCTATGTATCAACTCAATTCTGGAGACTGTGTTTGTTCTTGCTCTCGATAGCCCTGAGGTCTGTGTGACTTTGAAGTGGTTTTGTTCCCAAAAATTTCAGCAGCATTTCTTTAAGCCCCGAGAAATAATAAAATGGCCGTAGCTGGAGAATGAAATTACTGGGCTGTTGCATTCCCATTCATCATATTAAAGGAATGTAGTCATCCAGAAAAAAAAGAATGAATAAAAAGAACACAGGGGGATCGAGTGGAATAATCCGCCACCCTACTCAAGCTTCGGCCAATTTTTCTCTTTAATTACATGTGAACCAGGTCACTTTTGACTGGAAAGGATGGCAGCAGCCATGTGAGGATTCTAACCGTACAAAATGTGTCTGGTACGTCTGGCCTTGTAGTGACAAATAGGCACAAATGGTCAGGGGTTAGAGGTTTTACAATAACAGGCAGCTTTTGTTGCGGCGTGAACCAGACTGTAACAGAGAGCGGGTCCTAAAGCCCGAGGTGACAGATGAGGCCGGAGGTGCGAGCCACTTGGCCACCAGGACGTCCTGTGTGACTCATTTTCAAAGGGGACGGTAGCCAAGCTTTTTTTTGGACGGCTGGTCCTCCCAGTAGAGCATGCAGGTGTCCATTAAACACTCATTACAGCCAAAGCGTCCACATTTCAAGGGGTTAATCTGTAAACCATCAAAAGGCCCCCACACTGAAACAAGACCTGACTCTGAATAAAGCAATTATGAGGTGCGCACACATATAAACATGAATAATGAATGACTGCATGCTGAATAAATGCATTTCCAATCCTGGCATGTTGGGCTGAAAAAAAAGCGCTGTGTTTTTTATGTGTCGAAAATCAAAATATATGTTAATTTCCATCCCTTAGTATACAGCACTGCGAGCAAAACGGTTTGCATTTCAATGACAAATCCACACTGAGCCTCCACTCAGACATTTAAATCCAAAGTTGGAATTTCAATTGGAGAATTTTCAATTCAGGTTCCTTAATCTCCCCCCACCCTGTTGGCATCCTTACCCTCCATCTGATTGACACCCCACTCTCTATTGTCTGTGGTCTATTTAATGGGATGGATGTGCATTTTACCGACAACCACATAATGGGAGCGAATGCAGTTCATTTTCAACAGTAAAAAGGCTCCAAAGCCAGTAGAAAAGGCCGGATTGTATATGTTTTGCTGGGATGCAGACCAGCCCACGCTGATGAGAGGGCATGAGTTAAATGGTGACTTGGGCCAAAAGATGGTTACAATAAAAACGCATAAGAGAGAGATCAAACCCAGCGATAACATGTCTGTTATAACTTTAACTAATGTGTAAAGGGAATATGGAAGAGAACCCATCTTGTATGTCATATAGCTTTTTCCCAAAATGGCTCAATCAACATGTTGAGTTCAGGCTCTCTAACACACACACAGCATAATGAGCAGGCCCACCCTTCTAATATCACTGCCAACTTCTCTTTTCTCCACTCCTGAGAGCACTTCTTTACATAATGAAATGAAGCCTCTTTTTTTAATTCCTTGCCAGCAAGTTACTTTTCGCGTTTACATCATGCATCTACAATGGAAATTGTAATTTAATCACGCGATGCATTATTTATTTGCATTTTTCTAGGGCAACATATTGTAGAGAGGAGAGAAAAAGATGGAGTGAAGCTAATACGAATGAGTTCAGAAGGGAAGGAATTGCTGATGTCGGCTATAAGGTTTTGGCACGGGATCCGCTCTCCTTGTTTGCGAGGTAGCCACTGGCAACTCCACATCGGGGTTTTGTGAAAGATAGATGACATCGTGATCCAGTTAGACGTAAACCACATTCTCATCGGGCCTCTCTCTGACCTGAAAACATCTTTCAATATCCATTTCATTGTGTGAAAGACTTTGGCAGATGGGTTTTTGCTGTGATTTATGCGACTATGCTGGATGAAGAAGCACCTTCAGGTACCGGGCTCTCAATGTTAAACCTGTAACTGGACAGTCTCACATGTCATTTGATGCATGCTGATTCTTTGTCAATGTCTTTTCAATAATGCAACAAGGACATTTTTCTGCAAGAGAGAAACAATGCATGCCTCTCCTACATCTCACTTTAATAATCCAAAGCTATCTATAGAGTTTTGTCAAATATATTTGCAGTTTCAGGAAAAAAAAATTCTATTCAGTCATGAATCTTGCTGAAACAATGTTTTATATGAGATATATCACAGCTGACAAAGAGAAACAATATCTCTGAACTTGTCAGCAGCAAACCACGTTGTAAAACCCTGTGACGTCTTTATGTTCTCTGAAGCTCGTTCCTGATGTTTGGACGTTTCTCTAGGAGTTTAAGGCACTGTTCAGACATGCGTCTGAGTGATTGGATCACAAGTGGACAGCTCTAAGTACAGGTGTGAACGCACTCAACATGCATTGAGGATGCATTGAGACCACAGACCACTACATTCAGAGGTGGTCTGGGCCACATATGGCATATGACATTCTTTTAGTAGTGTGTACACAAATGTGTCCTGGGCCACATTAAGGACCGTCTACTCAACTGCGCTCCTCAGGTGAATAAACAGGCAGACGCGAGTACTTGTCTGCCTCGCAGCATGGAAACAGCGTCTGTGCTCTCCTGTATCCTGTCGGTACAACTCCATTTTATTCAAATCTTATCTATAGGCTACATAGACATCAGACTAGGCACTCAAAGTGCATTATTATCATACTGACGGAGATGTGTCTGTGTTTTGGTTCCGCTGCTTTGCACAGAGCTGAGACCCGCTCACCCACCTGCTCTCTCTCATCCCCGGCTCTCTGGAGCTCAGTACCCTGCTGTTTCCTGGCAAAGAAGGCGGTGTCGGCGGCATGGAGGTCCCCGGGGACCACCGGTGCAATAACCTTTTATTTGAATGTTAATAAAATGTACCCGAATTCAGAAATGCGTAGGATATTACTACTGACATACATGTAATATTACGTCACGTCTGCTGTATTAGCCGTGTGTTTACTACGTGTTTATTTGCATACAGAGCGGGGAAGTGAGATCTGATCACAAGTGGCCACTCAAGACGCATGTGGAGACGCATTCTAATGCCAGGTGTGAACAGACGTACTTAAAGCAGTCCATTTGTAGTCCGAACACTCAGGACGCATGTTAATGCCAGGTCTGAACAGGGCCTAGTTACGTTCAGACGTTACGTCACTGCCAAACGGTACATCTCTCACAGCATGCTAAAAAAAAAACTCCTCTCCGCCTGGCAGTCAAACTGACAAACAAATCCCACCAATCAAAGCTTTCTTCTGGGCACAGAGGTAATCTCTCATCCTCCCTGCTCAGCAACAGCTCTCCTATCTCCTCCCTCGTTCATTATCTACCTATTTGAATGGACCCTCATCCATCAAGGACGCCACAATTAAGCCTGTGGATTCACTTTGTCATTCGCCCCCCTTCATTTTACTGCCAATGAGGTGGAGAACAAAATATGTCTAATTCTGACAACAAGAGGAGGATTGTTACTAATTTCACCCACTGGCCACAGGCAAAGAAGAGGCTGCCTCTGGTATTTGAAGCTGTCAGAGTAGAGACACCTCTCCCTGTCTCAAACAGGTGCTTCATAAAAGAGCTGATCGGCCCTTTAAACAAGAATCCTCTTAACAGCTGAGAGTTTGGGCAGCTTGATAAGTATTGATTCATGCTAAAAGGCAGAGTGGGGATGTTGCAGACCGGGCTTTTATGGCTGTTGGAGCTCTTCTTGAATGAACTACATTTACTGCATCAAAGCCACAGGGACGACAGAAGGGCAAAGACCAAATTGCGATGGATCATGGTTGATATGAAACTAGAACACCTAAGGAATCCACTGGTAAGCAGGGATAAATGTAGACCACAGCTTTATTTCAATAAAACAATAAAGGGGTGTGTATAAACGCATCTTACAAAATGTCAGACACAGTTTTACCTTTACAGGCCTCTCTCCCTCATAAAACTACACCCAGGCTCGTGTGCAAGGCACAAATTCAATCAAGGAAACGAGTGTCGAGTGGAAGGGGGAGGGGGGACTATCGTGAGGCTACAAAAATTTAATTTGTTTTTCTCATTCCAGGGATGGGAGCCCAAGTGCCACTCCCGCACCCACACCCATCCCTGCGAGCACCTTTCAATTTGCCAGATTAGCGCCCCTATTGTACCTCTGGCGTGTTCCAGAGACGCACAACGGCACAGCGACCCCCCTCCCAAACACCAGCAGACACATCCCCCCGCTCCTCACCTTCTCTGCTCCGACCACTCCCCGTCTCCCCAATCTTATTAAGCTAATTAACTCTTTCCCCCCTCCACCAATTCCATTCCATCTCATTTAGTCGCTTGTGCCATCCCGGACCTCTTCTTTAATCACGTTTAAGGTAAACTTAATGCACCTCTACCAGAACCCTTGCTCTCTCGCGCACCATGTAAGCAACAGAGATGAGCTTGTGTTCGTTCAAACTGTCTCTCCTGAAAAGGAAGGAGAAAAAAAAGTGCCTCTATGAAACCAAAAAATATTCTGTTTCCATGGCAATATGGTCTTAGTCAAGCTTCAAGTAGCATACCATATGAGTGTTTTAGATTTTACTTTTACTCAAGCAGGGAAACCAGCAGACTATACTACTGGCTGAACACATTCTGATACAAGATCTGTTTAGTTTTCATTATTTTTAACCTAATTTATAGATGTAGCTGCTAACGGGGGATAAATGTTTCTTTTCCTTTTTTAAACTTTTTATTTATTGACTCAATTAATCCATAATTGTGTGTGTGTGTGTGTGTGTGTGTGTGTGTATAATTAATAATAATAATAATAATAATTATTAATATTAGTATTATTATTATTATTATTATTATAAATAAATAGATAAAATAAATAAATGGCTGCACGGTGGTGCAGTGGTTAGCACTGGCGCCTCACAGCTAGAGGGTTGCAGGTTCGAATCCGGCTTGGGACCCTTCTGTGTGGAGTTTGCATGTTCTCCCCGTGTGAGCGTGGGTTTTCTCCGGGTACTCCGGTTTCCTCCCACAGTCCAAAGACATGCAGGTTAGGTTAATTGTGGACTCTAAAATTGCCCGTAGGTGTGAATGTGAGCGTGAATGGTTGTCTGTCTCTATGTGTCAGCCCTGCGATGGACTGGCGACCTGTCCAGGGTGTACCCTGCCTTCGCCCAATGTCGGCTGGGATCGGCTCCAGCCCCCCCGCGACCCCTAACGGGATAAGCGGTTGCAGATGGATGGATGGATAGATAAAATAAATAAATAGAAATATTAGAAAATAAAAAAACATTAAAATCAATTAATCAATCAATAAATAAAAGCAATAAGATTTATGTTTTATTATGCATTACAATAATAATAATAATAATAATTCTTCTTCTTATTATTATTATTATTATTATTATTATTATTACTATTATTATTATTATTATTATTATTATAAATAAATAAATAAATAGATAAAATAAATAAATAGAAATCCTGGAAAATAAAAAACATTAAAATCAATTAATCAATCAATAAATAAAAGCAATATGATTTATGTTTTATTATGCATTACAATAATAATAATAATAATAATAATACATACAATTATAAAAAATCAAAGCATTTAAATAAATAAAAGAGGATTTATGTTTCACCAGGAATGCCCTCTTACCATAAGTGAAAAAGCATTTTTTCCCAAAACGAGAGTTAAGCAACACGTGCTGTTTCAAACCTGCAACACAAGAATGAAACAAATTATATGTTTGTGACTTGTCCTTTCTACAATTCAATCAATTCAAATTGTATTAACTATGAACTTAAGGGTAAAGAGTTAATACTTTAAATACTATTTCAGAATGACATAATCCAGTGTTCACTATCAGATGTTACTATCTGTATTATCAGAAACACAGAGTTCAGCTCTACTGTATGTATGTCATGAGCCAAATGAAAGGACAGGTTAAAGACTGGTGTAGCGGTGGTAAAAATAGTTCTCTGTGTATTTTATACGAGCCAGATCATGTCTACACATCTGCCCAGCCGTTGGAAACTTTAACTGTAATATTTCCATCACAAAGAGAAAAAAAACAAAAACACACCTTGAATTAAGCTCACCTTGACATGTCTATTGATCATGCCTCGTACCGTGGATCGCTAGGTGAAATGTAAAATAAACTACCTTTAATCTTCTCAGTCTGGGTGTTTACACCAACACATAAACACACAGGGAGGAGAAAGCAACGCTCTCCCTCCCCGCGGCGCTCGTCTCGTTGCAGGAGAGGATGTGACCTTTCCCTCTCAGGAAGGAATACTTATATGTGATGAGAGACATTTCGTGACAGCCTCAGTCAAGGGAATCCTCCTTTAGAATAACAATCATGCAGGTGAGGATTATTTAGGTGTGGCGTGTTTTACATTACCTGTTGGAAGGAGACAAGCTTATACTGAACATTTACAGTTGTAATACTTAATTCAATTAATCCCAATTCTAAATTCTTCCCACTGAATTACTAGCTGTAACTTTACCTCATCAACAGTTCATGTTGTCTTTGTCTGGATTTCACCTCTCCCTCACCATGACCTGCAGACTCCATATTGTTGTGTAGAATGAATAGGCTCCTTTCACATTGAATGTACTGGTATTTGCACCGAGCAAATTCATCAGAGAGCCTTTGAGAGAACATGCCGGATTTGATTTTGAAATGAGTTTACTGGAGTCCTTACCCTATGTGCAGATGTTTGCAGCTGTAAATGCACCTCAAACTGCAAATTAAAACATTCAACCATCCCAGAATTTTACTTTAATTTCAAGAACAATGCTCAGTTTTAGGACGCCTGAGCAAACTCCATCTGCTGATGAAGGCTGTGACATGCAGTTGAAAGCCCCTCTCACACGGTTTGGACCTTCTCTGTCTTCACCCACCCACAACCCACCACACCTTTCTACCTGACGGAATGGTATGAAGAACTGATATTGGACTCATTATGAGAGACTTATTGGAGAGAGATTGAGTTTATCATACTGTGGCACTTATCATAAAACCTATTACCTTTTCATTGTGCACATTTTCATTTCAGTAATTGTTGTGAGTCCTCATATGCAACTCCCATTGCACCCACAGAGAGGGAATCTCCCTTTGCTTTGGTTCTCTGAAGATTTATACCATTTTCCTTACACATCACAGTTGAGCTTGAGTGGATCTGACGGAGTGGTTGACCGCTTTGAATCTCCGGTCCAAAAGCTGTCTGGAAAATCTGTCTGAACTTAAGTAATGCTTATAGAGTAACTTAAAGTGGACATATCATGCTCATTTTCAGGTTCATATTTGTATTTTAGGTTTCTGTTAACATGCTTTAATTTTCAAAAAACACTTTATTTTTCTCATACTGTCTGTCTTAATATACCTGTATTCACACTCTGTCTGAAATGCTCCGTTTTAGCGCCTGTCTCTTTAAGACCCCCTCCCGAAATGGTGCACCTTTGCAAAGGTAGTTCTCAAGCTGTGGGCGAAATATTCTAATGAGCCTGCATGTGACATAGGAAGGGGATCTGATTGGCTTGTTGAATCACATGTTTTCTGATCTAGGTAGCCCACAAAAAACTGACTTGGTTGTCTTACTACACAGTGTGTGGGTTGGTAGGAACTCCAGATACCTAAATGTGTGAGCACAAGCACTGAAAAAGTGAGTTTTACATGATAGTTTGCTTGTTGGTACATTTCAGGCAATTTTAGAAGCCCAAACACCCCGGTAAGGAAGAATGTGAAACTATGGTTAACACCTTTATGAGAATGGTGGATAACTGTCAGCTGTGAAAAACCTCACTTGATCAATTACAGCTTGAAACCTGGATTGGAAAGTCAATGTTAAGAATGAAAACCCTGTCACAAGTAGTCGATAAACAAGCTGCCCAAATGTTTTCCATGACATTATGCGTCATCATCCTAAAACCTACAATTAATTATTTCCTTTCCGCAAAGTCACGTGTCTTCTGTCTGTTTTCAACACTCTCAACAGCCACCTCCCCAAGCTGAACCAATAGAGCACCTTCAAAACAAAGCCACACCCTAGTAGCCACACATCCCCGACCTAACCATTGATCCTTGATTTTTAAAGTCTGGATCCTGCCGTTTCTTTTAACAACCTACAGGGCAGAACAGAGAGGGCAACAAGGAAGAGACGGAAGGAACGAAGGAAGGAAGGGTGAGCCCCTGGTGATGGGTGCTGGAGCGGCAGCTGACAGAAGCCACATTGTCAATAGGGTGTGAAATTCCTGCTTGGATGGGACCTCCGTCTGGTAAATAGCTGAAAGGACAGAGAGGGGGAGGTAACGCGTCAGCCTGTCTGCCCACACTCGCCCCATGAGCCTTCCCATCATGCCCAGAGAGAGAGGAGGGTTTATCTGTAGTCACCGATGCCCAACAGATCTCCCTGCTGACCGGCTATAAAGGCCAACAAAACACTGGGCGAAGGGTGTGTGGCCTGAGCCGTTACGGAAATAGCTTCAACCCCCCGTTGGGACCAAAGGCGACAAATGAGGAAAAACGCATCCCATAAATGAACTCACACTTATTGCCTCAGCATATCGCTGTAATTTCCAAGTTGATGTAATGTGAGGAAACACATCCTTCGATGAAAAGAGGAAGGGGATAATGGAGTCAGCTGTCATCTGAAATGCACAGCTGTCAGCGCAATATGGCTTCAAAGCAGCCGGAATACTTTACATATTGCCACCATAATAACAAAGAAATGAAAATGTAAGACAAAAGAGAACAACAGAGCTAGAGTCTCTGCTCCTCTGAGCGTGAATGACACAAAAGTTAACACAGAGAAAACTATGAAACTTAGGTCGGGAACTTTCATTAGGTTAAGAAATGACCCGTTTCCATGTTATTAGCAGGGACCTCGACCTTTATTGGACTGGGGTCGCGCCGCTCCACATCACCTCACCTCAAACTCTGTGACACATTTCTCCAATAACAGCCCATTAATTAGTTGAGCGCATTACGCCGTTCAGAGGTGGGACAGTTCTTAGCCTGGAGCTGGCCACCCCGTCTCAGGCGGATAGACACATGCAAATCTGTTTGTTTCATCAAGTGTGAATTCAATTTGCGAAGTTCTTTTTTAATCTAGAGCACCTTTGCCCCCAGCGCATAGGAGGAGGCCACAGAGCTGCAGAAGTTTTGATGAAAAAGAGTAAAAGGAAGGGCAAAAGGAGGAGAGGAAGACGAAAAGAAGGTGATGAGTAAAACTCAATATGAAATGTTGCCATGCCAGGATCTCTTTTTTTTTTCCCCATCAGCACCCGAGGGAAACTTCTGCACATTCACACAGAACAGCAGGAAAATGCCCAAGACAAAATGACAAACAATGACAGATACAGTAGTACCACCGGATGGAGACAGGGGAAAAGAGATGAAAAAAAAGAAGACTGACGTTATCAGCATTTCTGTAGCCGTGCTGGCTGTTTGTAGTCCATTTTGTCAGGGCGTTTCTCATGCTTGTCTGTGTTCTGCTTTCCCCCAGCGGACGCAGCCGGTTGAGAAAACAGGGATTCGCTACAAAGGCAGAGCACCACTTTTGTGCTGGAGTGGGTATAGAGGAGGGTATCGCGGTCCCTCGTGAAAAGTTTCCTGAAAGCATGAGAGGAGAAGTGGGCCTGATTTGTTCACCGAGTCGTGAAAGAATACTCTCACACACACACATACAGACTTAAAAACATACTTTGATCGCATACACCAAACACTTGTCCCACAAAACAGACTGTTACACACCCACTCAAGCCCAAATTCTCATTCATGCAGTCAAGTAAACACAAACTGCTCTCACCACATATGCATACACACATAAATAAGGCTCTCATATATTCCAACCTGGTGATTAAGTGCCGTGGAATGTTTTCAGGAGTCCAAAAGGGGACACCTTAACCTTCTACCCACGGTGCGTCATCCTCCAGGTCTGATTGGGTGCAGGCCAGGATGTGTCAGAGTGTGACGATGACAGACAGCCAACGTTTGGCCCTACACCGTCAGTGTCGAGGCATGCAGTGGCATGACACAGTCTGTTATCACATGCATGTGAATCAGAACCAAAAGCAACAGGCCACAAATCACAATCAGTGACAAGCAACAAGAAAACATTTTCCTTTTTAGGAAGAAGTTAAGAAGGGGGATGAGTTAAAGGCTCCCCGGGGCCAAATGGCGATGTAGTCTGCAGTTTTGTCATAAGAATGATTACGTTGTGTGAGGCATTGTGGGTGTTCAAGAATGATATCATAGCTTCCCACTTCCTTATATCATGATATGGACATTATAGTCACTCTCATTTGCAGTCTTCTGTTAGTTTTGGCAAAAAGAACAAGAATAACTTTTCAGACTTGTTTCAAAATAAAATCTGGCCAAGAGTCGGCTTGGCGAGTGTCGCCATAAACAACACAATGAGCAATTACACCTCAGAGGACTGCATTCTCCTTTATAGTCCAGGGAACGGAGCCCCCCCTCCAAAATTATAAAGCAACTTCACATATTTAATCTGCTCTCGATATAAAAAGGCAGTAGAGAAAGTAGGAGGTGTAAATATGCCTGTTAGCAAATATTAGAACAGCAGGGGGGGGGGGCTCACTGGACAGGAAATATGCTGCTTCATCAATAATGATGTGAACCATCACAAGTGAAATATGAAAAACAGATTCATCCTCAAAAATAATCCAATTTAACGAGGACAACTTTCAAGATAGTGTTGGCAAATTAATTAATTGTCAAATTTCTGTTTTTCCCTCTTTTCTCATTATAGGATTACTTTGAATTTTGTTGTGGATATAAATGTTTCCATCCAAATCCATCCAAGATTATCAACTAATCAAATGTAATTTCATCTTTAAATTTAGTCCACTGTAGTTCTGGTATCCATGGTTACAGTCCCAATGAAGCCCTGTGTGCCAAAATGTGTTTGGTAGGACTACAAGTTTTGCTGAACAATTTAGTTAGATTCTGGGGCGAATGCACAAAAGGATTGCGTGGCTTTTGCGGCCACTAAACCTGCACAAATAAGACAAAAAGAAAACGTGTAATTCTCAAAGCACCCGCAAAGAGAGTGAAATTCACCCCTGTAAGCATCTCGGTGCTCCTGCGCTATTTGCACGTATGTAAAATAGGTAATATGCATGCAGTTAGTGCAAAATTGTAACCTTGCACGGCAGCTGCATTCTTGCAATGTCATGCAAGAATCGCCAGATCAAATGTCATATGAAAATCCATCTCGTCAGGCTTCAAGTAATGAGTTTGTGTCATTGTGTCACCAATCAGCGTTCTGTGAGGAGCTACTGGCAGCTAGGGGTGTGTGGCTTCTGGTGTGTGAGACGACACGGAGCAACGGTTTGTTTTAAACAACTATACTAGAGCAAGGAATGGCACTGAAGGTTTCACTTTCGTTACTTTTGGTGCCTTCAAATGGGATCTTGTTTACTGTGTTCATGAGAAGAGTCCATATGAACGCCCCCCTCTTGTCGTATTCACGACCTCGTAAGTGGAAAGTTTCTGAAAGTTTTGAGCTCACGACTTGTGACGTGTTTGTTGACGTTGTCAGAAATGGCGGAGGCCGTGGAAGTTAATTTTTCGGTACATAATAAGTAAATATACTGTAATTTTAGTCGTATATTGTTTTTCTTTGTATAAAGAGAAATATGTCTGTGGAAAATGTTGATATTCCCAACGGCCTCATCCTTTTCCTCTGTCATTATGCCATTATGTCATTATGTCCTGCATTATGTCACCCACTTGCTAGCTTGCTAAATTAACCTCTGTGGCTTCTAGACGCCGAAAGTAACGTTAATTTTGTCGTCGCTTAGCAGCGCTGTTCTCACGACTTAACCACTTGAACACCAAGCATATTGTGCACACGACTTCCCATGTTGGAAATACGAGCACACGAGTTTCATGTGAAGGAACCATTTGATTGACAGGTTTTTAAAAAAAAAAGTATTTTTTGAAAGTGCCTGTCCTTTTCAAACAGTTTCCAATGATGTCTTCTCAGATGGTTGTGTAAAACAAACCATCTGACGGGTCAGGCCAGCAAAATTGCCCCCTTTCTATGCTAGTGAGCTTCATTGCAACAGCCACACGCAGTTACAGTGAGATATTTAGCGCCTTCAGAGAGTTGGTGGTGACTGAAGCGTATTCATAAGAGGAGTCCACTCAGACTCATTTGTTTTGGGGATGCAGTGACAGGATGCAATGTCGTGAAAAATGAATGAATAAAGCTCCACTACATGTCATTTTTGAAACTACATAAGAAAATGAATGAAAAATAAGGTTATAATAAAAAACAAATAAACAAATTATTTCTTCCCTCTCCCTCCATTCCCAAATCCTGGGCTTATACGTGTGCCTCTCGTCGATCTTAATTGCCTTCGAGAGGTTTGGATGTTAGTGGCACTCTGGCGAGCCCCTCCTGACAACACCTTTGGCTCCGGCTGACTCTCACCGCCTGTTTATACTTTGCCACATGGGTAATGGCAATCATATTTTTTTATTTTTACAATGAATATTTGGTGTGATGACCCCATTTATTTGTCTCAGATTAACAGTGAAGGTTTGGGATCTGGCTTAGCTCCGCGTGGCTAACTGTTCAGATGACAAGTTGCAGCAGCCCGCGGGGACGAGGACAGACAGTCTTGACACACTCCACACCGCCGCGCTGCAGCACCTCAGAGGCTCGCAGTAATCCTACCGTATACCATTACACTTTGTATAGACTAAACACAAGGCCAGGTGAGGGGATGACGGAGTGTGTGGAGTATGTGTGTGCGCATGTACCGTTTTTTTTTTTTTCACTTAAAGTAGTTGTGTCAAAGTGTGTACGTGTGCGTGTGTGGGCCTGCTGGCCTGTCTCACCCCGAGCCTCCACTACTACCCCGCTATACATTTGTGGCGAACAACAGCGAGTGTGCGTGCGAGCGCGCTCGTGTGTACGTCTGCGTAATGCAGAACAGCCTTGCCTCCCACCCCAAGTTGGAAAAAAAAAAAAAAAAAAGTCACACAGCCAGGAGGCCACTTTGAAATACCAGGTGCTCATTTGGCAAATCCAGGCAACTGGGGTGTTTACATTTCAGCGACTGAGAAGGGAAAAAGACCAGATGCCCCCTTGAGCTGCTCGGCAGCGTCCATACAGAGATCACTCACATCGCCATGGGTGACAGACCTGTGTGTGTGGGTGGGGGTGTTGGGTCGCGGGACGGGTGGAGGTATATTATAGACAGCACTGTGCAAAGTCACTAAACACCCCGTGATGACTTGCAGCAGGGAGACATGATATAATGCAACAATGCTGAAAATTAGCCACTTTGGTGAGGTTTGTTTGTTTGAATGGCACCCATTCTCTGTCACCACAAACCACATACACACACACACACACACACATGCTCTCCTCTCTGTTTCTCTTTCCCTCTTATTACCCCTTCTCTCTGGAGCTTTTTGAATAGCTCTATTGTCCTCCCCCATTGTCGACTCACTGTTTGCAAACAGCTCAAGTACTTCCTTATCAGTTAAGAAAACAATGAGGCATGAATGGAAGCATGTAACGTGTGTGTGTGTGTGTGTGTGTGGGGGGGGGGGGGCGGGGGGGGGGGGGGGGGGGTGAATTGCAAGGCAATGGATCTCCTCTGACACACACATACACGCACACATCATATGCACAACCACAGAGCACCTTGTCCCGGTCGGCGCTGCAGACGTTTTTATTGTTTCATTATGTCTACTATCAATTTACCGACAGTAAATCCACTCTGTCTTGATAAAACGCTGCCTGTCAATTTTCTTCACAGCACCTGCTCATAACAAATCACCGAGGCGCTCTTTCTGACTGATTGCTTCTTGGCAGAGCGTTTTGTGTTTGTGTCTGTTTGTATCAGCGGCGGGCACGAGGCAACTGACTGGCGGTTACGTTTGGGCGGAGTGTGGGAAGGTGCTGGCAGTGCGACTGTTTCCTGTGTGCGGTGGTGGAATGTAACCAAGTACATGTACTCAAGTACTGTACTTTAGTACAATTATAGGGTACTTGTACTTTATTTGAGTTTTTACATTTTATGTTACTTTATACTTTTACTCCACTACATTTTTTTAAGCAAATAATGTACTTTTTATTCCACTACATTTATTTGGCAGCTTTAGTAACTAGTTACTTTGCATATTAAGATTATTAATGGAAAATAATAATAACAAAAAATCCATCAATCACAGGTTAAGTTACCCAGTATAAAGTACTTTAAACTTAGCTCCACTTTTACCAGCAACATAAGGTGATCAATACATGCGTCACTAATTATAATTCAATAATACAATAATAATAATAATAACTTTTACTTGTAAAAAAGTTTTACATTGTAGTATTGCTACTTTTGCTTAAGTTAAAGGTCTTAATACTTCTACCACTACATTACATTCTACTTTTTTACTCCCTACATGTATTTATTAGCTTTAGTAACTTTGCATATTTAGATTATTAATGGAATCAGCTAATACATTATGATGTATTATCACAGGTGAAGTAACCCAGCAGTATATAAAGTACTTAAACTTAGCTCCACTTTTACCAACAACATTTAAGTCATGAACACGTATCACTAATTACAATTCAATAATATAATATAGATTATGCCGAAAAGGGCCAATCTGCAAAATGAGTACTTATAAATGTTGATACTTTAAGTATATTTTGATGCTAATACCTTTATACATTTAAAAAAAATGAATGCAGGACTTTTATTTGTAACAAAGTATTTTAACACTGTAATATTGCTACTTTTACTTAAGTAAAAGGTCTTAATACTTCCTCCACCACTGCCTGTGTGTATCTGTGTCATAAAGATGGGTGTGTCTGCTTAAGAGGGGGAAAACAAGTCTGCAAATCCATAACCTGTCAATGTGTCTGTGCGTACGCGAGCATGCACACTTGGCAAACGCTGAATATATCTTTAAATGAGGGACTGCACCCATGTAAATATAGCACCAAAGTTATTATGATGTTTTTTCCTTTCGTGCTTGCTAACTTCAGAAACTAAATACCATTATGATATCAGCTGCAAACGTTTCCCAACGTCGCTTTAATGTTTTCTCATTGAGTCAACCCGTGTGTCATGTAAATGTCACTGCGAATTGGAAAGTGGTTTAACTTGGCCACCTCCTGCGTGCTGCTGTCTGTCAAACGCTTGTTGTTGGGTACAGTCGTGTGTTTGTGTGCGCCTGCACAACTGCATGAATTCATCCCCTTCTGCCATGTGCAAAATACTGCACAGGCCTGTCTGTGCATGGGTGCATATTCTTGAGTTACATACCAAATAACCTTCTCTGCCAGGGATCTTGCCCTTCTCTTGGTCGCTCTGCCAGTCGGCTGTCACGACACGCATGAGTAGAGAAAGTGAGACGTCCTGTGCCATTATTCCAAACCTCATGTTTAAACCCGCACGACCAGCTGCAGTCGTCATTCAGCTTTTAGCTTAGACGGAATAGGACATTTGACAGTTATAAAAAACATATTTAAAAGTATATAAAATTACACAGTCTAAAGAATAGATCATCCCAATGTCAACGGATTTAAGTTGAGTCAACATTAGTCACAACACAAGTTTGCTGAAAGTCGGTAAAAGTGGCTGGTTCCTCCGATACCAGACGATAATAAGATAGTAAATCATGTGTCAATCATTCCTCCCGTACCTATAGCAGCATAGCTTGTTATGACTCATAAGCAGGTGAAATATTATGAGTTGCAGCCTAGCAGCACAAGTTTCTCTTGTTGCCTCAAATACCGATGATGTAATTATGTGTAAGTGCACGGACAAGTCAGAGCCCCGAGGCACAACAATAACGCTGCCCCGCTTCGTCTGCCTCGTCTGGTGGAGGCCGAGACAACTGTGAAACTGTGAGGTGATTGTGAGTGTTTTGTTTCGTCCACGGCTAGACTTTTATGTGTTTATGGGGTACTCATCTAGGTCATATTTACGTAAAAGCAGAAAAAAAAGGAAGTACAGTCATAAGAACATGGAACTGCATCTGCACAGACGTGAAAGATGAAAGTTTAACTGCTGCAGTTGTTTGCAGAAGTGAGAAAGGAGACGGGGTTTGAACTTCTGCTCTTAAGCTATGTGCTTTCATACTTGACACAACTGTGTCTGTCACTTTTCACCAGAACAAGTGAGTGCAACGCTATGCGTGTCTTCCAGTCTGAAAAGGTTTGCCGTCATTCCCATATTTAGATGATAATCAGGTATCCCACTATCTATTCGTCTTCTCCCCCCCTCCTTCAGGCGTGGCCGTTCAGGTATAAACTCTTTTGATTTCCGACGGGATTGGACGACACTTTGTACTCACTAGTACTGTGATACCACTAAAGACATCCCATACAACTACATTGTTTTGGGACAGAATTCTAAAAATCTGGTCAAATAAAACCAAAACTATCCACATTTAATTTGTACATTATTTAAGTGAACCAACCCTTTAAAGCTGCAGTTGGTAGAAATGGAGCAGATATATAATAAAAAAAAGTTATTTTTATAAAACGGTCACTATATCCTGACAGTAGTGCATGAGACAGGTAATCTGAAAAGAAAAACATGTCTCCGGTGTCCTCCGGTGCTCCTTATGGCATCTGCAAGATTTCACAGACCGGAGGAAAACAACCAATCAGAGCTGAGCTGGAGCCTTGCCGTCTCTGAGCAGCTGTCAATCACTCGTGAACTCCGATCAAACGGTCAAACTAGGCAGCGCTGATCAAATATGAATCAATATTCTGTTACTGTAATGCCTATTTCTCACCTCAAATGTTTTCAGAATCATCTTGTAGTGTACTGTTTAGCTGTAAAATGAGAAAGTTTGTGACCCGGCAGCCATGTTGAGATCAGTTGAGGAAATACAAAGCCTCCTAGATTTTTTATAGCCTGAAAACAGAGCCATGAGGAGGTACATAAGTCTAGTTATCTCTCAGAACACTTGAATTACAAAATGCTGAAAGGTTATTATGGAGTTTTTGCCCAATGATGCCAAAAACCTTCTACCTACTGCCGCTTTAATAGTAGATGTGATGTAACTTTGTTATTTAGGTAGCTGGAACTATAAGTAGGAAAAAGCAACCTGAGCAATGTGGCTTCTTACTTTTATTTAACTATTAAAGGATTAAAATTCCAATCTCTTTTGTCCATGTGGGTACCGTGACAGTTACTGACCTGTAGATGAGGTAATGTTTGTGGCATGGTGCCGCTGTGTTTTGCTGCTTTACATGCTAACTAGTGCTCAGGGAGTCTCATCTGGTACGGAGGAGGAAGCTAAAAGGGAAACACACACACACACGCAATTCCATGCCATGCCATGCCATGCCAGGGTAATAAGTACTTTGGTTACATTATGCATACGCTAAGGTAATAAAGGCATAGCACGCACACACATACACATGCACAGACCACCTCACACCCACCCACACTGAGGTAATAAGGGCTTGGCTTACACATAACCACACTCACAGACATACACGCTGAATGACTACAGTCTTGCACCATCTTGCCAGGTGTCTGTGCTCCCTCAAAACATGCCCAGTAGTCAGCGTGCCACGCAAAAGACCAGCTGACACCCTGTACTGTACCTCTACCGCCTCCGCAAAACTCTCATTAAGATGCATTTGTTTCAGATGATTCAGCAGTGCTCTCTTACAGGCAGAGTCATTAGAAATATCACAAGCATTTACCCAAATATGTGAGTGACATTTCCTATTGGGTGTCCAGATTTGAGGGTGGTGGTGATGCTGGTGGTTAAGGCTCTCTGCTTCCCATTACACAGCTTTTGGGTCATGGTGTGTCGTATACGGGTGGTGTGATCATGCAGAGAAAGAGAGAGAGAGAGAGAGACCGGATGGGAGCCATGTTGAATGGTAGCGGGTGCTAAACTGAAACCATGTGCTTTTGTGGTTAGAAACGTTGTCATGACTAACTACCTCTGGGAGAGCCGCAGTCGAGCTGGACACTGAGGGGGGAAGAAAATCCCTTTTCACCTGGCTGACAGTAACTAGACAGGGACGATTTGTTGCGATTTGATGCCCATAAAAAGTAGACGCCAAAGCTATTGACCTCCGCTTCAGACGATGGCCTCAAGTAAGTCTCCTGTATGAGATATGAGAGTAGCGGTAACGACACCATCACAGATTTTGATGCTCTTTCCAATCCCTCCAGTCCTGTTTAATAAGTTAATATCATGGCTTGTTTTTCAGGGATGTTTATAATGACCTCCAGTAACCTACAGTAAGGAGCATCTGCCACCATTTGCCACTGTTGGAACCCTCAGACTGCATGGGAGATTACATTTTGCAGCTGGACATGCTGAAAGGTCAAGGGTCAACAGAGGGTTCCTAGGTATGGAGGAAGAACGTTGCCCACGAGGGAGACACTGTGTTGACATTGTGTTTGGACACTTTGAACACTGTTATCTCAGACAGCGTGGGGCTTTGGGCCAATCAATCATTCTGTTATTGGACCAGCACCGGTGATTATTCATCCTGGACCTTTGATATTGGCTGACGTCATATGAGCCTCTTCCTTCGCTGTCCGTCTGGACTTTGTCCTTGGGAATTTGTCACGGGGTGTATTTTCTTCAAAACATTTCGTTATTAAAGTGAATTGAGTGCTCTTATCTCAGTCCAACGTGAAAGTAATCCACCGCCGCGTTGGAACCGTCCAGAATATTTATGAATCCAAAGCCATTTTGTTGGCACGAGTTAAATTTGAGATATTTCGAGCTCCACCATGGTTGTAAAGAGACAGCATATAAATCTGGAATGTGCAGGCAGGCGGACCTCGGAGAGCAGAGAGGTAGCAGGTCGCACATTTGGAAGTCCATGCATTTACAATGGCAACGATAGTAGCAACACACAGGGTTTTTCCATTGTGCTAATGGGAAAAGCTGTGAAGCGTACAGTAGTGTTTTTTTCTGCTGGCCAGTATACCTGCCCTGACCTTCCCCCCACATACTCTGCCACTCAGGCCAGACAAAATACTGTGATACAGAGAACAGAGGCATGGTGGCAAAAGAGCAGCCAGAGAAAAAACAGGTTTGAGAAATTGAGGGTTGAGAGAGAGAGAGAGAGAGAGAGAGAGGTGTATGGACTGATGTATATTTGCTTTATGACTTTTAGCAAGTGCTTTTGAAGTGAGACCATATCCATTTTGGAAACACGGTTAAATATGATGATTAACAGTCCCCTCCAGACATGTTTTAAAGGGTAAGTTCGGTATTTTTCAACCTGGACTCTATATTCCCATGTTTTGATCTATGTAAGTAATAGGGACAACAATTTCTGAAATTGATCGAGTATTGAGGGAGAACGTTGTAACAGGCAACCGCAAAACGAGCTGTGAGGGCAAGTGAGCAGCATCAATGTAACATTAAGTTCACTAAAAGTGCTTGTTTCTGCCACTGACAGGCTCAGATTGTTATTATCAGTGTCCGACAACATTATGGAAAGGAACCTACAGAGAAATAAAATGTTTTCCTTTCACTCGATCCGGTCTGTTTGTTATTGTGTCCAAGTCTCACGCAAAGGGAAGTCTCGTTGTGAAATCTGTGAAATCTCTGGCTCAAATAAATAGGGGCAGCCGTCGAATTTGAAGACTTCATCCACTTTGTCGAAATCATCTAAATATTCAACCATGACATTGAAAATCTTTTTAGATAACACTAAGCTACGCTTTCTGTACTCCAACACAACAAACTCTGCCCGGCTGGCACTCGCGTTTCCACCATGGATGTATTCCTCTATTCCACCGTTGTCTTACGGCAACACATCACCTTGCCAGATTTCAGAACGAGGCTTCTCCTTGAGGGAGACTCTTTCCATAATGTTGTCAGACACTTATAATAACAATCAGAGCATGTTAGTGACAAAAACAAGCACTTTTAGTGGACGTAAGTGCCAGCTTGCCCCATTAGCACCATGTTGCAGCCGTCTACAGCGCTCTCCCTCAATACTGAACCAATTTCAGAAATTGTTAGTCAGTTAGACATAAAAACATGGCAAAATAGGGTCTACCCTTTAAAACCCCCAAAATATGCTGCTTGGAATAATAATTTGTGTCTCATGTAGTTTTTACGCAACAGTAAAAGTTCAGTTGCTGAGTTAAAAAAATCTTGAAATGACATCTACCCCTTTGGCCTCTTTCAAGGTCAAACATTCAAGTGAAGCAACAATGGAGGGGGACTTTAAATGTCAATCTTTCTATATTTTCTTTTACAGGTTACAATTATGGTACACCCTATACCAGTCTTTGTATACGCTAGACATTGTTTGGTTTGAAACTGTCTGTCACACAAGTGATGTTTAACAGCAACAGAAAGGGTTTTGAAAGAGGAGATTATATTATGACAAAGTAGTGACACTTGTGGTTTTGGAAGAGATTTGTGAGAGAATGTGTCATCCAACACAACATATTTATTCCAGCACAATTTGCACTCTAAATGCAATTGTTGCTGTAGTCAAATTCCTTTTATGTGTACACACATAATGCTTGTTCAATTATGATTCCGATTATGAATGTGGACACAAATGTTGTGACAGCAATATGTGACAAACTGGACGTGTTAATTTCAAGTCATGACGACATATCGGCAAATTGAGTTTAAGCAAGTTGAGCAACAGTTAAAGAGTATCTATGCCCATTTTCAAAATGCAGACATGTTGTTTCGATGGGATAGTCAAAAATATGAGTAAGCATGAACAACTCTCTCAAAAATCCAAAAACTAGAGTGCTAAAACTCAAATATGTGATGTCATAGGGTATAAAGTGTGGAGCTGCTTCATAGACAGTGAATAGGGAGAGATGTTATAGATGACACTGAGAGCACCGAGGGGAATATTCTCAGTATATGGGTACATTTTCACTTTCATAAATGACAACACTACCGTAGAAAAAAGGAGGGCTAGTAGGCAAAGTTAACATGTTGGCGCAAATTTGTTTTAATCCCACCAATTTCTTAAAAGTATTAACACAACTTGCAATCAGAGGTTGTAGTGGGCTCAGTTTTAAAGCTAGAGTTAAGATACTATATCATATGAAACTAGAAAATCTAAGGAATCCATTGTCCATGTCATAGTATCTTCAAATTTTCGCTAAATTTTGGCAAGGAAAAATTGGCATTGCCATTTTCAAAGGGGTCCCTTGACCTCTGACCTCAAGATATGTGAATGTAAATGGGTTCTATGGGTACCCACGAGTCTCCCCTTTACAGACATGCCTACTTTATGATCACGAGCAGTTTGGGGCAAGTCATAGTCAAGTCAGCACACTGACACACTGACAGCTGTTGCTGCCTGTTGGGTTTCAGTTTTCCATGTTATGATTTGAGCATATTTCTTTATGCTAAATGCAGTACCTGTGAGGGTTTCTGAACAATAGCTGTCATTGTTTTGTGTTGTTAATTGATTTCTAATAATAAATATATACATATATTTGCATAAAGCAGCATATTTGCCCACTCCCATGATGATAAGAGGATTAAATACTTGACAATCTCCCTTTAAGGTTCATTTTGAATGGATACAAAATGTGTGATAAATTTGTGATTAATCGCGATTAAATGTTTTAAGCAATTGACAGCCATAGAATAAAGCTCATTTGGGTATAAAAAGAAAACAAACATCTCCCATTCATTTTCTATGGAGCAGCTCCAGACTTTATATGCAATGACATCACAAGTTTGAGACTTACTTCTCTGGTTTCTGCCTTTGACAGAGAGTAGCTCATGTTCACAAATATTGATTGAACTTTCCTCGTCCATAGAAATAACATATTGGAATTCTTAATTTGGGTGGTGTTCCCCTTTAAGGTTGTGGAATTGAAACCCTGGTTGAGGTTAGGATGAGGCTTGTCTTGTGGTTTTACAATCCTCATTTATAGTTACAAGCTTCCCCTGAAGTAAGGAACTGAACCTCAAGAGTTTGTCAGAGCTGGAGGCAAATGTGATCACTTTTACACCAAGTCAACCTCAATACCTGATTTCCCACCATGTGCGCGCCCTGTCATACTACTGTCTGTTCCTGTCCACGTTCTCTGTGTATCCTGTCATCGTGCTGAAAGGTGATTTCTCTCACTTTTTTCACCACACAGCGTGTAATTTGCTGTTTGTCAGCATGTGTGTACGCACACCGTGACACCGCGATCCTCACGTGTGTATGACTGCGTCTATCTATGACTGCCCGTCTGCCTAAATGCCTGTCTGTCTGTACTGTCGGCACAAAGACAGCAGGGTCGGGGTGATGGGAGGTTGAGTCATAAATCTGCAGTCGCCTCACAGACAGCGAGGTATATCTTTTCTGTTAAGGTGCTGAAAGGTGATAGATACTCACCAGAGACAGACAGTAGCGGGTTGTGGCAGAGTGTTGGTGGTGGTAAGGAGGGTGGGGGGGGGGGTCAGCAAGGAGGTGCTGATTTACAGCTGGAGGCGAGACAGTGGATTTGGTGTTGGGAGTGTAGACGGGGGGTGGGTGGATGATGGTGGTCTTGAGGGGGTTCAGTTGAGGCTGCGTTTGTGATCCTGTGTTAAGTGCTCGGTCAGTGGTGAAGGCCTTTAGGATTAAACCCCCCATCCCTCCCCACCCCCCAAAACTCTTGTAAACAGCCCCCCTCTCTCACACGCACACACACACACACACCAATCTCTGCCTGGATTCCAGCTTTGAGCCGTTGTGAGATTCTCCAGAGCCTCCCACCACCAACTCCTCCTCCACCAGTACTACCAGTACTCTTTGCCTGGTCACACACACACACACACACACAAAAGACACTCACCATTCCCCTAATATCGCCAGAGTAAAGCGATCCCCTCACACTCACATCACATTAGTGCTGCTATTAGACCGTACCCAGACATAAGGGCTACAGGGTGTGTGTGTGTGTGTGTGTGTGTGTGTGAGACGTCTGCCAGAGTTTTATGCATGCTAGAGGGTGTGTGTGTGTGTTTGTGTTTGCGTCCGGGCATGTGATTTGTGAGGGAGGAAGGGAAAGAGAAGTTTAGTGTGTGTCAGGAAAGGTCTCGGGCTTATGTGTGTGTGTGTGTGTGTGTGTGCGTGTGTGTGTGCGTGTGTGTGTGCGTGTGTGTGTGTGTGTGTGTGTGTACGTGTTGCGTTTTAAGAGAGAAAGTAGAGACACTGATATCCTGGCACGAGATGAGTGGGAGGAAGGATGGATGAGGTTAGCGAGGTTCTGGCGAGGGCGCAGTAGGTGTAAGCTTGAGAAATTTCCATATGGCAGTAAAATGTCTGCCACTTTACTTATTGAGTTTCTAATGTGTGCCAGGTGCTTCTCACGAACACTTAGCGGACCGTTCCTCCGTGTCTGTGTACTGTATAATGTGTGTTTGTTTTAAAGTCACATTTGGACACACAAATTGTGGACTCCGAACAAGATCCGCCGCTGCTTCGGGACAAAATTGGCATCCACAATTTCAAAGCATTGAGAAACTAAACTAAAATATCCTCTTGTCCTCATTGGGGAGATTATAGGGTAAAGGTAAGGGCAATGGTTAGGCATGTTTTGGTTATGGGTAATGGTTACGGTACGCCTCCAGGAAAAAGAAATATCAATGTATCGTCTCCAGAAATAGGCGATCTGTGTGTGTGTGTGTCGGTGGGTGTTTTCAGCACTCATCTTGACCCGCTACAGTATAACACGGCTGTATATACAGTTTTACTACTGCCATTCATAGACAAGAAAACTCTCAACCGTCAAACCGGACCCACACTATAAAACATAGAAAAATAAACCCGCTCCAAAAGTTTTGTAAAAACCAAAGCGTAGTTACGAAGCACAGAACCGTTGATTTATTAATGTGGACGTTCCAGTCATTGGAAAAAGTCCCCCACCACCCCCCAGCGTGTTGGTTTATACCAAGCCCATAGTTATGGGTTGACACACTTATCTTTTACATTGGCAAACAGTCGGGGGTTCAACAATTCTCTGAGACTTAACCCTGGTAATCTTTTGTTTATCATAGACCAAGACTTTTGCTTTCTGATCTTCTGGAAGAAACCTTTAAAGGTGAAACGGACCCCCGACAAAAATTGATGTTTTTCTTTTCTTAGCAAAGTTGCTCTAAAGTCTTTCTACCTCATTTCCTTTTAAGAGCAGCCATAAGCGTCTAGAAGTAACGGGGGTGGCAGTCGTGAACTCCGTGTGCTTCTGGTTGCCCTTTAATGGCGACCAGGCAGGAGAGCCGGGGCTTCGGTGGTTTTGGCAACAAACGGGACAGTCCTCTTTGAAGCCCCCGCAGATCCTCTTACCCACGTCGCTTCACTTATAAAATCATTTTCCTTTCAAACGGACTATGTCGCTGTGAGTTAGACAGGAATTCATGTGGGAATCTGACAAATTTGGTGTCAGCGAGACCTACCCCGAAAATACCTTGACTAAGTCTAAGGGAGCTGTTCATAACTTTTTCTCTACTGCTAGTTTCTGAATATCTCATCAAGACCAAAACGCGAAAATATTCATCATAGAAAATACAATAAAAAGCAACAAGAATTAGGATTTTATTCACATTGATTTTTTTTGGATAATTACACTATATATTAGCGTTGTCACAATATCAGATTTATTTTCTGCGTGATTATTATTGTTGCAATATCTATAGAAAATAATAATAATACAAATAATGCTATCAATCAAATTTATCTTTAAACTTTGTTAATTGTGAGTTTTGTGTCTTTTTTGGCAAATTAATTACACTCAAATCCAAGTGTAGGGAGGTGGAGAGAGAGTCTGTAACCTTAACTGCATATATAACATTATTTAAACAATATTATCATATGTGCACTATTAACATGATATCAATATTTCATTATTAATATCATGGTTATCATGCTATATTGCAACACCTCTACTATTAGACCTCTACTACATTTTATATAAATACATACACACACACACACACACACATATATATATATATACGTATATGCATCTAATATTTCATTGTAAAAATGCTAACAGTGAAAGTTACTGTAAAATGAATCCGTCATTTACCACAGAAAACAAAAACGTCCTCTGAATATTATATTTGTAGTATTTCTTAAAGTATATATTTACAGTAACAACCTGTATACAACAGCAACAGCAAAGCACTGTTAATAACACAGTACTGCTGTTGTTATTAAATTATAGTAAATAGTACAGTACAGTAAAATAAAGTACAATAATATTCTGTATGTAGCCCCAACATCTAATAATACAATAAAATTATTGTTAAGACGACATGAGTACAATTTCTATCAGTGTGTTATCCTACATGCTGGGCTGCTATGTCATCAAACAACAGCATTAATAATCACAGGAGCAAAAACAGACTGTTGAAAGGGAATGTTGCAAATGCATTGTTAATAACTATAATACAAGCAGAGGTTATTGATTCATGTATTTATTTTCATTTAGTATTTTGGTTAATTTTTGGTCTCTTAGCTGATCTCTGTTCACAATAACAACAGTTCATCTCGTAAAATGTTCTTCTTTTCATCCTAATAGTCATTCTATGGGATATAGTTCTCAGACACGAGGGAACACAACATGAAAACATCCCTTTGACAAGCTGGCCTGTAGAGAGTTATAGAGTTTCTCATTCACATTCAGGAGTCCAATCGTTTTCCTCTGTGGGCGCTCCAAAATCCAGAATAAAAAAGAAAGTTAAGTAAGGGATTGGATTTAGGGCACTTGTAAAAGTGTTGCAACATTTCAGCCAACTGAATCCATAACACTCTGAAAGCAGAATTACAACATATTAACAACTCTTTAAAAGTAACTTTTAAGTTTTAATCATGCTGCAATATTTTGACAGTCTAATCTGTATGTCTGTTTTTGATCAAAATAAAATCAAAGTACTGGAAATATTTCTTCTGAATATTAAATAGCTTAAAGGTAATAGAAAAAAAAAGTTTTAACATCATTTTAAAATATAAATCTTGAGATGGAATAGGAGTTTTGACGATGACAAACTTTGCTGATCACTCTAATACTGAAAATAATTCACACAAATCAGCCAAAATGGCACAAGGTGGTCTTTTTTAAAACTATTTATTACCAGCCAAACATCTGACACATAAAACAGAGACACACAGCAGAGCACATCTGTCTGCTTGCACCACTCAGGAAATGGCATCCAATCACCTTTTTAACTTTACACTAACACACCAGTCATTTGGCTCCACTCTGACATTTCACAGGTCCAGTTTCCTCACAACACCCAAACACATTTTATTCATATATGTGCAGAACAGGCGACAAATTCCATTTTATCAACATAATTGTTATTCCTTGCACACAGAATAAAGTGGGACCATATACTGCAAATCCCTTTACATTAACTTTAGCAATAATAACTTTATGTGAACTTCTTTCTTATCTCCAAATACACCAGTGAACACATCAATATTCAACATGATTAATAATGGAGTCCACTCCTTGCTATGTATTAGCCTGGTATTAATGCTGACTGTGCCAAGTTCAGCCTGTCAACTCTGGCTCTATTATATATATATATATATATATATATGTCTGACTTAATGAAGTGCAGCAGTTGGTTATTACTAAATTAAACTAAACAAATTGGACACAATATTAAAGTAATATTATTGAAATATTCCCAATACATCAGGGTGCCTATAAAACTTTTGTTTTATCAGCAGCCTTGTGATTCCTCCCACACATCTCAGGGTTTTATTTGAGTGACCAAATGGTTATTTCCGTCCATTTAAAGCACCATAATGAGCCCTAAAACTGAGAAAATAAGCATGAAGGAAAAAGCAAAAAGTTATATTATGAATGGTTGCCATCTGGACTGAAATGCAAAATTCTTGACAGATTTGTTTAACTTTGTTTACTGCAGTTTTAAGAAGACCGAAGTGCTACAATAAAGTAGCTGTAAAGGCAGAGATTGAGGATTCCTGCTGTAAAAGCCGGTCTGGAGTCGTGACAGACAGAAAACCCCTTCCTCAACATATTTATACTCCAAAGGAACAGGAAAAGTAAATTGCAGGTCTGTAATCCTGCAGGAAAAAAAACACTGCCTGCTCCTTTTTTTCCTCGACCAATTGAGTTAAATGTCTCAAACACAAAGGAGCGATTTAAATAACTGTAGTTCTCCAGTATGTTCCGCGTCGCGTCCAGGAAAGTTGCGCAGCTTTTGTTAGAACAGAAAACTTCACAAATCGAAATGAATGGAAACCTTTGATATTTCTCACAAGCATATCATTGAAGTTTTAATCTTAAATTGCACATTTTATTCATCCATATATTTTTTTCGAAACGAAGTTTACAATATAAACGCACTGGATGCGATGATGTCACCGTCATACTTACAGAACATCTCCAAATAACCGATGCGCATTTTTCTTTTTTTTAAATCTGGAGTCTCCATAGTGTCCACCGGAGCTTTTTGTTTTTTCCGAAATGCTTTCATATTTTTTTTAGTTTGAAGAGAAATAGTTATAATGAAAGCAGAAACTTCCTTTTCTTCTCCTCTGCATCGAAACGGAGCGACCCGCAGGGAGGCGCTGTGTGTCCATGTCTGCACACTACAGTACTACATGGAGCTGCTGGGAGGGAGTCCCAGGAAGGCACAGTGACACGCTGCATTTAAATATATAAATAATAATAATAATAGAAAAAAAAAATCACAATTAAGACATTAATTTAAAGCTTGGTTTCCAATATTCAAATGAAGATATAATTCAAAATGTTGCGTAAAAGTATTCCACATATATTCTATTTTTGGTCACAGAAATGTTATAAATCAAATGTCTTGAGAAAAAGAAGATGCTGTCTGAAACAAAGAACTGATCTGATAAAGAAATAAACATGTTGTGAATGCACCCCTTGTTTTAAACAGACAGTGATTTTTGATTTTTGATAATAAATGTGAGACTAAATGATTGTCAAGGTAGACATTTTTTCAATGCAGCTGCTCCAACAGTAACCCCTCCTCCTCCTCTTCCTCCTGGTGCCCCCCTGCCTCTCTCTCTCGCTCTCTCTCTCTCTCTCTCTCTCTCTCTCTGCCTTTATTCCTCCAACCAGCTCACGCTCTTCATTCCAGTGCACGAGCCGAGCGAAGCAGACGGTCCAATCCAGCAAAAAAGCAGCAGCCAAAGCTGATAAATTCGCTCTCAGGGAATAAATAATATCTGATCCATTAACCGCGCGGCTGTTTCTTCTTCACTGCAGGAATACCACTTCTTCTTCTTCTTGATCATCGTGGACGCATGTGAGCGCGCACATGCCCGGCTCTGGACTGTATAATAGGACACCATGGCTCTCTGACACAAGTGCGGCTCTTCTGACAGAGAAACAGAGAAAGTCTTTTGGGGATCTCCTCGCTGTTATTTCGCCTCTTATTGACTAACAACGAATATATTGCTGGGAATTATTCTCCCTGGATGGTGCCCGCGCGGACTGGACTACCTGTTTTCAGCTGAATGCGAGAGGAAGGGACTGCTGGAAGACTTGCTGCCTTTTCTCTGGTTTAATAAGAATAATAAGGTTGGAGATCACTGAAAATCGAGAAGGAGCTGCTGCTATATTCGCACGTTTCGCAGGGTGTTATTTCCTCCCAAACGCTCACCTTTACGCGTTTTGGTGAATGGGGGTAACTCTGGTCCTGGAGGCTTGACACCACTGGGACTATTGGGACTGGGTCTGGGACTGGGACTACTGGGTCTGGGTGCGTGGAGCGTCGGATCACCCTTGTGTTCCCTCTCTCTGGGTCTATTTACATGTCCGACCTGACTGCTTTATGACAATGGATTACTTTCTGCTTTTATGCAGCCTCTTGCTGCCCATGGTGTTTGCCGTTGAAGGTAAGAAATCTCATTTTTCATTTGGTGTTTTTTTGCGTTGCAGGATGCCTAAAGATGATTTTTATTCCGAGCCAGCATACCCCTCTCTCTCAGAGTTTGGGCACCGCAGCGGGTGAGGCTCCTGTATAGTAGTAGTAATAGTCCATACCCAAATTCTTCTTCTTTTTTTTCTTTTCTTTTTTTACCATCACCGAATTAAAAGTAACGTTTCATTTTCTAAGTGGCCATCTGGCTTGTTTTAAGAGATCACTAATGGCATTATTGGCTTTACGCAGCTGAGCGCTGTGTGGTGGCCGGTGCAGCTTTTTCAATACACACAATGTATTGTAATGCGCGTCAAAGGAAAGCTCATCCATTTCAATGGTATAGTTGTGGATTGTGTTTTTTTTTTTGTTAACACCATCTATTGCTGACTGCTGGTGCTTTTCTTCGTCACTTAAAGGAAATTAGCTCCTCACTGTATCTCACCAGGGAGTCAAACCCCCCCACCTCTCTCTCTCCAGACACTTTCCCTCAGGTCGCCTGCGTGTATTTTAGGGCTGTGTGTGTGAGTGTGTGGCCTTTTGACATGTGGACTGGCAGTTTGAGGTCAAAGTATACACTAAAAAAAACATTAATTGTCTATTTGGTTATATGATATATGATCTTTCAAATTAAAAAAAAAACCGCTCCGAAACGCAAAAATGCTATTTAGTAAATAAAGTCAAATTAATTTATCTCTGTATCATTTTTCGTTTCATGTTTTTTTCCTATAAAGTGGAATCGATTGTTTATTTACAGTCGTATTTTTCTAAACAGTTGCTTCCAATAACAAAGCCATCTGTTTTAAGCTGAGTGTTGATGTTTTGCCGTGCGTAAAATCGATGGGAAATTCTAGCTGTCTTGTTTTTTCCTCCCCAGCGAGGTATAGAGCTATAATAGTGCCCCACTCTTCTTCTACTATTCCTTTCTCTATTCCTACATTATGGAATGTCTCACTCTGCTCAGTTTATGGGGGGGGAAACAAGAATAAGGAAGAGTGGAAATAAGGTTGAAAGGGGCCTAAAGCTTGAACTGTGAATGCTGGAGAACAGGCAGGCTGCTGGTGCCAGTAGGAAAGTAGGACAGTGGGCCACACTGGCTCAGTGAACGTCTCTCTCTCTTTCTCTCTCTCGGCTTGTTTCTCGACCTGTCCGCACTATATGTCTTAACATTATTGTCTTCCTTAAAACAAGTCTGTCATGGCTTTAGAAGGACTAGTTATTTCTCAAGGAAACTTTTACTTTTCTTGACAATTTTCTACTTGACGTAAATGCTTAGAAATAAAACGCAGCTATACAGTGCAAAGGCTGCATATATATAAATATATATAACTATATATATATATATGTCCTCCTAAGACCCAGCCCATTGACATTGTCCTCTGTAGTGGACATTTTGTCCACATGCATATCATCTTCTTACTCTTTTGATCTATACTCTATCAACTCCTGGTGTATTGTAAAGAGGACATCATGGGCTTTCCAGTGATATGGCATGTGTGTGTGTGTGTGTTGTTTTTTTAATCAATTTGAATGTATTCTTGGTTTAATATCACTCTACAGCCATAATCTGTTCATTTGTTTAGTCTTTTCACACTGAAAGAGTCCAGTAGTCCACTATACAGTGGACAATACAAATACAGTTTAACAAGCCTAATTTGTTAAGATTTTCTTTTAAAGGAAGGAAATCACAAAAAAAAGTGTGATTAAAAAGTAATTGGAAGACACTTTTTTTAACTCGGTTCCCAGGAGGATATATATATATATATATATATATATACTCATATATATATATATATATATATATATATATATATATATATATATATATAAATAAATATATATATATATATATATACTCATATATATACATATATATATATATATATATATATATATATATAAATAAATATATATATATATAGGAGTTACATATGGAGTGAAACGACTAAAGTGTATACAGACAGCATTGCGCTGAAAGGAAACGTTAATTTATTTCACCCGAAGGTCGAGTTACTTATTCAACATCCACAAAACTAAATAATTAAAAAATTAAGATTATGTTTGCGCACTCTGTCTGCGTTTGATTCAAGTCGATTTCTCAACTTTACTTTTTGAGAACATTTGAAAAAAAACACGATGGTCTGTTACAGTTGGTGCTGAGAAAAGATTACACTTCTTACTTATTGAACTCTTTATACATGCAATGACCATTCTGGCTAAGTAGCTTTTCACGGTGCTGCTTCTTCTGTCAGGACCAGACGTAAAAAGAAAAAAACACACACATGGGTGAAAACAGTGTTAAAAGCTTATCTGATAAGGTTTGTTATTTTATTGGTAGGCTATACCACTAAATAACAGAGCTGACCTGAGGCAGCCTGTGATAAGAGTCCATAAAGATCTTCCATTTGAACCACCAATCACACTTTAATGCTAAATAAAGTACTCGATTAATTACTTTCCCAGGTGGATGTATGGCTTTCATTACAATTTTCCAAAACACCAGCTTCTCTTGAACCAAAAATTATTTTGAAATTGTAGTTCTTTATTTTGCCATGCAGGGACCCCCCCTGGACCGTCCTCTGTGACCCCTGTAGGTCACCACAGGACCTCAGTTGGGAACTTAAAACACATGGCTTGAATGGATGAGTGGATTCTTGTTGTGCACAAGTTGGAGCGATACAGAGGTAGATACAGAGAGAGAGAGAGAGAGAGAGAGAGGAGAAACTGAGAAAGAGAGAGAGAGGTAGAAGTGTTTTCCTGACAATGGTAGCGAGTTGGCTGTGCACAGGCTTGAAGTTGATGTATTTCGTTAGGACAATATATTCCCTGCGTAAGTGATTCCATAAATTGTACCCGACTGACCTGGCTGGGGGTTTACCAAAGCTTTTAATACAGCCGGCTGATTTATGGCCGCTGCTGGGACTTCTTTTTCTGGGATATCTGGCGATTTAGAGAGAAGCAAGAGTCCTGGTGGGGAAAGTTTCCCCCGGCCCAGCCGTGCGTCTCTCTGGGTCCCATCCAGAGATGCATACAGACAAACTCAGAGAAATACTCCTTATAATGAATTCATTTTCTTCTTTTTTCTCCCTCTTTTGTTTGCCCACATCTGCTCCTTAAATCGACATATAATGATTAAACCAAACGCTTTTTAATCTTGTAAATATAGTTTGCTTTTAATTATTTAATTATGAGGCCCATTAAACCCTGAGCACTCAGTGGCTGCAAACACATCAATGCTTAAAAATACAAAATCTGATAGAAATTCAAATGTATATTTAATGTGTTAATTGTCTGAGGATCACGACCTCTTCTTAATTCCACTTCAGTTATTTTCATTAGAAAGTGAAATTATTTATGTTTTGTTTTTTTTGCATGGATCGATGCGACGCTGTATGTGAGGTCAGTTTATTCAGAGGAACCTCAGTGGGTGGAAAAGGCCTTGGCTGTTGAAGTGCAGCTATCAGTGAGCTGAGGAGACAAATTGCGTCGATGACAGTCCTGTGTAGCTCACAGGCGGTGTGGTTACTCCTCGGTGTAAATGACTTGTGATGGAGGGAGGAAAAACGCATAGAAACAGGCACCATAATGATATTCAGGAGGCTACACCCACTTCGATGCTGTTTTATCTGAGTTTATTGTCTTTATACATCCCTGTTGTTGACAGAAGATATATCACTGTGTCTTATTCTATAGACTCTAGCAGCTTGGAGGGAGTTTCAGGTGAACAAACGTCCTCCGGGTCCCAGTTTAAGTGCCACAACTGAATAGGCTTGGAAAAAAAGTTTTTGCGCGTATTTATTATGACAAGAACTTCAGCCCCTTTGTGCCAAAAAACCCAAACCTCTTACGACGACTTCCAGTTGAACAACTCTCCACCTGGAATAATTTTGCAGTCTAAACTAAAGACAAATGGTCTTTTTATGGTGGCAGCTCAGGGTTCCCCCACCATGTGTGTGTGTGTGTGTGTGTTTTCTATTCATGGCGGTGCATTTCGTGGAGTGATTACGCACAAGCAGGACCTTTTGAAGCGCACATGTTTATGTTTTTATGTGGGTGAGATCACACCTCCACAGGAGCTTTCCTGTGCCTGTTTTGCAGTTGGCACATTTTCTCATCAAAACTCTCTCTCCATGATTTATTCTCTTCCTGATCTTTTTTCATTAGCAGAGGACGTCCCATCACCATATCATTATTTTATTATCAATATTATCAGACATTCATTGGCAGTGAAGCAGTGGCAAATCCTAAAAAGTGGTTGTAAAGTATTATTTCCACTTGGAGATCATCAGGAAAAAAATGCCTTTACCAAAAATATGTTAATTTAAGAATAAAAATACAAATAAAAAATAGTCTTGGACGCAGAGAGGGAATGTTTCGTCAGAAAAAATATGCGTAAATTACATTCCCACAAATATAAACGTGCGTAAAATAAAATGTAAGTGAGGTGATTTTACCTTATTTTAAAGGGAATACTAGTAAATGCTCAAATGATGTGTTTTTTCACCTCTAATGACTTTCAAAGAAATATTCTTTGTTTGATATTTGTTCTTTTATATATTTATAAAAAAGCACACAATCTAATGTGGCTCGTTTTATAGGTTTGGGACGAGCTGCGTCTCGCTGAAACTCAATGAACATGACTGATGACGGGAGTAATGGGGCCATTTTGTCCGAAGGCCTTCCTTCATTCACCATGCAGAGGCTTTATTTATAAGAGCGCAGCAGCATCAGTCATGTGTGGCCTGCCTGCACCCGAGCAGGACCCACAGTGAAGCTGCCATGTTACACTTTACTCCTCTACACAACATTCAAAAGCAAATTGACTGAACAAATGTATTTAGGGTCACAATTGAAGTGACAAAGGGAACTGTTAGTGGCTCTGTCATTCAAGGGCCGAGTGGAAACGTGCTGAAGAGGCGTGAAAGGGAATTTGCAAAATAAAAGCAAAGTCATTCTGGCAATTCTACTAATGGATCTATCTATCTATCTATCTATCTATCTATCTATCTATCTATCTATCTATCTTATTTTTTTAAAATAAAAACTGACTAAGATATTATAAGATAAGATATATTCTGGTAGAGATGTAAACAGATTCGTGCGCTTAGACGCACTCACACAACACAGCAGGAGTGTTTAAAGTAGTGTGAATTGATGCGGACTTATTGATCGAGAGGATCAGAGCTGCTCAGCCTTTTAAAACCGCAGAATCAGGTGTGAGGCGGGAGACTGACTAGCTGTCTTCCTGCTGGGAGCAATTACCAATTCATAAGGTTATTTATCAATGCGTCCTCAATCAATTGGCTGGGTGAAGGATGATCTCGCTTCTCATGCAATAGTCACTAATGCACATTGGGCACACAGGGTTTCCAACAATTTTATTATTATTTTATTTTAATAATTTAATAATAAGAATAAGAATAAGAATACTAATAATGATGATTATTATTAGTATTATTACTATTATTATTATTATTATTATTATGACTAAATGCACGTTTATATTATATTTATAATTAATAATAATACCCTATTGTATTATTATTAAAATTGCCTGTAACTAAGAATTTAGACTTAAAAAAATAAAATCAAGTAATTCAATTTATTAGTGGGGGGAATTGTAAATTATTCACACAAATAATACAAAAATAAAATTAAAATCAATATAAATAATAATAATAATAATAATAATGTAAATTATTCCACCGTATTATTATTATTATTATTATTATTGTACAACCTACTATAAAGTGTATCCACATCTATAAATAAATCCGATAAATCATTTTTTGCCTATACATTATCAAACTACCCTTCCTATTGATAGTGCATTTGAATTTCTAATACTCGCTTCAGAGCAAGAAATTGGCACAACAATGTAGATCCATCTCAACATTCACAGATAAGCACTTATTTAAATGAATACAGGAAACCGTGAAAACGTCGTCCATCACCCTCAGCGGTGTCCTGGTGTATTGACCTCGACAGGGAACGCAGCCAGTCGGTAGGTCATACGCTAGGCAGCAGCCATGTTGAACAGATGCACACTGACTTAGGTTCAGATTGGCGTAAGGCGCTCAGGAAGAAGGGGGGAGTGGATGACGACATGTTGGTGAGTCGGGGTGGGATGGTATTGGGGGGGTTAGCTGCGAGGTGGTGGTTGGGATATGGGGCGGATTTGGATCAGAGACCCAGAGAGAAGCAGAGCTGACAGACTTTACAGATGCAACAGGCCTGCGGGAGCGCTCTTGTGCACCGACTGATGGTTCACGGCTCATATGGCGGCGGGGAAAGATTCACCGAGCTGGAATTTCACATGTAGGCAAGCAAACAGCCGTGTCAGGCCTGCTGGGGCCTTCGCACGCCAGGAAGTGGACGAGGCAGGATGACCGCTTGAAAATAGGAACGTTGTGAACTCAGTACTGTGGAGTCTTTATTGAAGACGAGACAAAATCTGACACCGGGGATGTCGTCAAGTCACGTCCGTTTTACTGTATTTGTTCAGGGCTTCATAACGTACTGACAGTTCTCGCTTAGCGTTTGGAGCTCGCAAAACAGGATCGACAGGAACAGAATATAAAACCAGCAGCCAAAATGATACTGTTAGAGAAACATGAGTGCAAGCATATTATTATTACGGTAATACAATATGTTTTGTAGGTTATTAGTGTTAGTTTACAGTCTTTTTCAGCTGATATAAATGTCAACGGCTATGTATATGCAGTATGTGCATAATAGCAAACAACTCTAGGTCACTAATACTCCAAATAGTTTAACAGTCTTTCATATGACATTGTGAAGTGACACCAATTACGTGACATAACTGTGATCACAGTTAGAGAAAAATGTGTTTGAGGTGAATTTAACTTATAACTTGTCTCTGCTGATTCAAGAAGTAAATTTAAAGTACAGCAGATACTGTCGGCTTTATGACAGTTGTATATTTTCCGGATAATTTCCAAATCTGTATGTGCGAATGTATGCGGCTCGCGTGCGTCGTATGCCCGTTTTTCAATATGGAGTTTGTGTGTGCAGTCCATCCTGGCGTCCGACAGAGGGGCCTTGTGGGATCGCAGGTCTTTGACACCCACTGTCGAGAGCGAGCAAAGGAGGGCGAATGTGTCTGGGCCCACTCACTGCACAGACACACTGCTGGTGTCTGGAGTCAGCCGAGCAGAACAAGGGAGACACACACACACACACACACACACACACACACACACAGGGAGTGAAAGGGAGTGAGAGAAAGAGAGATTTTGCACTCACATGGAGAGCAAGATGGGTGGTACATGTAGGGGGTATAGGAGTGTGTGTGTTTGGCAGGTTACAGGGGGATTGTTTGTGTGTGTGTATTGCTGGGGGTTCAGTATGTCATGGTATGCCTTCTACTCTAACTAACGCCCCTGATATACTCCCAAGCAGACGCGTACACAGACAGCTGCGGACACCACGGACGCCTAGTGGTTCTGTCTGTGCTGCTTTCTGGAGTCCGATTGGAGGACGAGTTCCACACATGCGCAGTCGGTGCCCTTGTAGCGTAGTGGCCGGAGGTATGCGATTAATAAGAATTAAGGTTACTTAAAAGCTTTCGCTCAAAGGTTTCGGGCCATTTTCACGCCCCAGTACTACCGAAATGTCTTATTCAGAACCTGTTCCATTTTTTTTGCTATGGGAAAGCACGGCATATGAAAGTTTTATAGTGTGAGTGTGCATGTGCGGATGTGTGATGGGTGTTTCACATTGCTCAGCTGACTCAGACGGGGATGTTCCCCCCTCTCTTTGGTCCTTACTGAACGATATTAACGGCTTTCAAAATACTGATGAAATGTTTGACATAATATTAATGGCCGGCAGAGATGGCGTTTTATAGGTGCTGTCTGCACCGGATGTCCATAAAGTGCAGCTGAAATTACCACGTGTCAAAATGTCCAGATTATAAAGTGAGTTAGGGACCTGCTGTGCTTTCCACCCACGTCCTGTGACCCCTATCCAGAGGGCATGTGGTGGAGGGGGGGGAAGGGAGGTGGGATTTGGAGGCTTTTGAAGGCTAGTCTTGTTCCTTCTCAACAATAGCAGTTTCTAACACAATCAAGCTCCAGGGGTTATCCTTTTCCAGCGGCGAATAAAAATACTCTGAAAGAGGATGTGTATATTTAGAGGGCAACTTTCCACGGCTCGTTGACAAACATAAACATTCGCACAAACAGAGCAGGTCAACAGCACAGTTGGAGACTGGGTCAGAGGTGTTCGCTTGACTTCTTTCTGTCAGCGTGGCCAGCCTGCAGATCAGGGCAGTTATGAGAGGGTGACTTGGGAGCCTGTGACGGCACATTATGCTGCTTGCTACTTGGCGAGCACCGAAGAAGCAGGGATAATCGAAGGAACACGGGGTGGAGTTTGGGGGAGTAGACTTCAGGGCCACCTCCCACCCATTTCTTTACGAGCTACAGACTCTTGTAACAATTTTTTTTTGCCGATGGAGCAGAAAGAGATCTTTGATATTTGGAAAAAAATAGCCATCTGTGTTGAGAGTGGACGCCGCTGTAAAATCGTGTGCCTTGAGGGGGGAGAAAGGCCACATCACCTGGCTTCAGCCGTAGTCGGTCTTGTTAAATATCAGAAGAAAAGAGAGATTGCTTTGTTGAGTTTAACTGTAGCTGGGTGGTTGATGGTGGGGCTATAGCTCCAGGCCTTCAAGAGCAGGAAAACAGCTTTTGCTAATTTTCAAACATCGTAGTGAGTCTATGTGATGATAGGAGCGGCTTCAAGGGAAAAGCTGAGCTCATGAACGATGTGATGGGCTCAAATGTCCGTTGTAATTACCCATAATGCATGTGTGAGGACAAGAGTGTATATTTTACTTGGTAAGGGGTCTATATGTGTGAGTGTTCCTGCACACAGTGTTGCAGATGGCTGTTATTACACCTTATTCCACCCCACTTCTCATCCTCGGTGTCAAAAACACTCGCCACCTGCACTTCATCTACACTTCAAAAGGCCCGCAGGCAAAAGGAAGGCTCCCCCACTTCTATTAAATATTTCTCCCCTTCCTTTTTTTGTCTCCTCGAGAACAGCAGCAGGTTTAACCAGACCCCTGCTCTCTTATCAACAGCGCACCAAATTCACTCTGAACATCTTAAACCCCACTCTCTTCTTCCGCGCAGCTCACACACGGCGAATTCAACAGTGGCAGCGGCGCCAATCACACGTGACCTTTTGTCAAGACATTTACATAATCCCCCATGGTTCCATGCTGCAGCCTCCTGGAGGCACTGCCAGCTGTGAGGAGGAGCATTTATTTAACCTCAGCTCAAGTTGGAATGGCACAGTGACTTTATGTATAAGTGAGTGCAATATTTAGAGGGCAACGGAGAGGAAGGTCAAAAAGCCTATTATTAAGGCGAGCATTTCACGGGGGCAATCTGGCAAATGCGGAGGTGTTGCTTTTGGTCTTTTGTTACTCAGATGGCCTCAACACCTGTCCATTTGGTGGAGCGGTAGGTGGCAGAGGGCTATAAAGTGGTGCGTGTGTGTGAGTGTGACACAGATACACTCGCGATGTGTGTTTTCAGCAGCAGACAGAGGAGGGGAAGCGAGGCCACCCTGTGGGTTCGCCATCAGCTTCAGTCAGTTCACACAGAAAGTCTGTTCTCCAGCAGACTTTTTTTCCTTTTGATGGTAAGATGCAATCAACTGCAACTGGTTGAGCATATTCATTTTTTAAGTTCCATTTGACACATGATTCTTTTCATTATGTCCTCATATAATCTGTTCTTCCTTAATATTGTGTGTTTACGTCACGGAAATTCATTTTAACGCCGCTAATTTCTTTAATGCATTAACACAACTTGTAATTTTATATTCTATCGGGCTCAGTTTTAAAGCTAGAGTGAAGATACTGGCATCCTATAAATCTACAAAACCTAAAGAATCCATTAGTACCAACGACATACTAGGTCTCTTGACCTCTGACCTCAACATATGTGAATGTAAATGGGTTCTATGGGTACCCACGAGTATCCCCTTCACAGACATGCCTATTTTATGATAATCACATGCAATTTGGGGCAAGTCATAGTCAAGTCAGCACACTGACACACTGACAGCTGTTGTTGCCTGTTGGGCTGCAGTTTGCCATGTTATGATTTGAGCATATTGTTTTATGCTGAATGCAGTACCTGTGAGGGTTTCTGGATCAATATTTGTCATTGTTTTTTGTTGCTAATTGATGTCAAATAATAAATATATACATGCATTTGCATAAAGCAAGCATATTTGCCCACTTCCATGTTGATAAGAGGATTCAATACTTGACAAATCTCCCTTTAAGGTACATTTTGAACAAATACAAAATGTGTGATTAATTTGCGATTAATGGTGATTAATCACGGACAATCATGCGATTAATCTCAATTAAATATTTGAGTCGATTGACAGCCCTAACTCATATATATCATGCAATTTAAAATATGTTACAAATATTTAGTGTGCACACGTGACGTGGCGGTTGTTAGCTGTGATTTCAACATGGATTTGACAACGAGTGCTGTGAGAGACTAATTGCAATGAGCCAGATAAAAGCACCGGACAATATAGGCTGACCCCCTCCCTCTGTGCCAAGTCAGGCCATAAACAGCTTCCCTTTCCCCTCTCACACCCTATGGAAATCCCTTCTGACCTCCCAACTCACACACACACGCACACTTAACACACATGAATGGTGACAGTTGCTTAATCTCACAGCCGTACACACACACGCATGCACACATTACCTCCGCCCAATACACATGCACACAAGCCCCCGCCAAGTCTTCACACACGCACCCTTCTTAGGGTCATGCAGAGCCCACATGCACATCCACAGCCACTCGCTCCTCTGCTAATGAATCAATCAGCTGGTTCCATTCATTTCATTGCTGTCAGACCCCATCGATCAGCCCCCTTTCTCCCCGTCCCAACAGAGCAGCAGGGGAGCTCAGAGATCGAGAGGAGAAGAAGGGGCTTGAAACATCCAGGCAGTTCAAAGACTCCTCATTTCTTATCCTTTCTTTGCTTCCCCGAGAAATATGGCGTTTTGATGGTGTGTAGCAGCGGTGTGCACGTGTGTGTGCGAAATGAAAGAGAGAGAAGGGATTAAAGAAAGATCAAGAAGGCAAGACGTCTTCTCCTCGAGTTTAGACATGGCATCTGACCTTCCTTTTACCTTTAGCGAGGCTAGCGTGTTAGCACTGTGGATTCCAACATCACAGGAAGGCCGGATTTCAGCCAGGTGGAAGCTCATTTCGCTTCCAGGGATGCCCCCTTCTTGGCCGTGAGGTATAATAAACCGCCCCGCCTTGCGCTGGCGTTTGAACCTCTACCTTGGCTGAGGTGAGCGATGTGTACAGTGGCGTCCAACTCTCGCCACGCTCTGCTCCACCACCTACCGAGTCAAAGTCAGAAAGGTTATCAGTTATTAAAGCCCCTCAAAGTTGGAGCTATGTGTGTGTGTGTGTGTGTGTGTGTGTGTGAGAAGCCATGCAGAGTGAGAAAGAGAGAGAGGGAGGCGAGAGAGAGAGAGGGAGGGGTTTTCATTTTCAAAAGCCACTTAGTTCTGTTTATTGGCCAGCCAGTTCATTTCAAAAGGTGTTGAGAGAAGCAACTACGCAGGCCAGAGGTTGCAGGGAGCCAAGGTCAATTATGTTACGGAGTGGAGGAGGACAGGTAGGAGGCGGAAGAAGAGGAGGAAGGAGTGTGAGGAGCGGAGGAACAGAGCAGCAGTAGGTCCTGAGATGGTGAGATCCATCTGAGCAGAGAAAGTGTAATCTCCTGACTTGGACGCTTGCCCACCAACCACGTCTCCACTCTCACACCATGCAGCTTCCTCCCAGATACACGACTGTGTCTGGGAAGACTTTCCACTAGTGCCTTTCACTATCCTTTACCCTCATACGTCTCTGTATCTTGCACACACTCACATTGGTCCCAGATGAAAGGTCTCTAGGCTTTTTGATGCAGTCTGGAAGGAATCTGCCAGCGTTTTTTTTTAATGAATCTGACAAGCGAGCCAGTGCAGATCAATGGAAACACTGTGCGACGATTTCAAGATGCAATCTCCGATAGTGTCAGAGCGGTTGAGTCAATGGCAGATGTAACAAAATAATTAGAGTTGAACAAAAGGCAGAGGGTGAAACAGAAGGCGAGCGAGTAAACACAGATTTAATAATATGAGCTGTGATTGCAAGCTTACCAACAGCCGAACATTGGGCTTTTATTACCTGCTCACGGTTAAATTCAAAGCCTCGTTAAACGAGGTTATCAACGGGAACAAAGCGTGGTGTCACTTTTCAACATTTGGTTTCATTTTATAGAGTGGCAATGTTTACCTTTGGCTCACATGGGCATTGATTTATATGGACCAATATATTTTATTGCCATTGTATTAGAGGAAGTCTGGGCTTTTATAACTGCAGTGGTGGTTAATCAGGTACCACCAACTTCAAGGGGCCTGTATGTTTTGTGCCAGCCAGACAGCTTGGCGCTCCGGCCTGCCAAAGAGGAAGAACCCAAAGGTTAAAGGCTTTCGACCAAAAAAAAGGTGCATTAAGCAATACCCTCTACAGACAAAGCCTCCTTTTATGTGCTGTTTACCTTCCCTTTCTTCACCTCCCTGTCACTCTCATTGGCCTCGTCTCTTTTCCCAGCCTCGCTCTCAGTCTATGATCCTCCGCCCCGTCTCTTTAACTGTCATTCCCGCCCTTTGTTCTTCCATCCCATCCTTTTTGTCCGCCGTTCTGCCCTCTGCCCCTCTTCACTTCCCTCTTCTGTGACCGCAGCTTATCACAGTTACAGTAAGGTCCTAATTGCGGTATTATTTTCCTTTCCCTGTTATCTCACGCCCCTTTGTGATATCAAACTCCCAACACTGACAGTAAGCAGCCGGGAGACAGATGCTATTTACTGCCCAGAGACCCTTTCTTGTTGCCTCCTACTTGATAAGGTCTTGACTGTCAAGAGGACTTCCCCTATTGTGTATGGAGGGAGACAGTCTGCAGTTGAAAGGCATTGCAAATTCACGTCATCTCCTCTCGTTCCACTGACCGAAATTGTTTCCCTGACATGACAGGTCTGACAGGCACTTTTCTTTCAACATGTCGCCCTCGGCTTTTTCCCACAAAACATGCTCCTTGCCTGTCAGCTTGGACAATAAAAAAAGATTAGCGAAGCAAAGGAACGGCTACAAAAAAGACAGACAAGAGTGCCTCAGTGGGCTGTAATGCAATATGCTGCTTTAGGTGGGTGAGTAGAGGGTGTCTAAGTGGGAGTCGTGTGAGGTGTCTGGGTTTTAAATACCTCAGCCAAACAGCTTAGAGTGTGAAAACAATCGGCAGAGACATGAAAGCGAGAGCGAGAACACACACTGGGGTCAGATAACCTCTGGGCAGATGGGGATGAGTGAGATGGAGAGAAAGGTTGTGTGTGTGTGTGTGTGTGGGGGGGTTGTGATGTTTATGCCACTAGTGTCAGGAACGGGATACAAGAGCATTACCCCCTGTGCCACTTTTGGCCTCTGTAAATCCCCAGGGGTGCAGGAGCTAAAACGGTGGTGATGATTAGAGATTCAATTTGGCTCGCCATCAATCAATGCCACCAAGATCGACAGGATCGCTGCCGATAGCCCACCCTTGCAACCAGATTGGGTTGGTGCCTCTTGGGATTCACGCCCTTTTTTCACGCTTTGTTAATTAAGCGACCAAGCTGCCCCCGCACTTACTTATTTATGAATCTTGGCTTCGACCGGTGCTGGAGACCACTTGGTCTCCCCTAATTAGTCCCTCACTAATGGCCCTGCTTTCCAGACAATCCATACAATCTCAATCCAGACCACTGACTCCCCCCATTCTGTCAATGCCCACACACGGACCCATAACACCCATATATGACCTTGACGTTACACAATCCACTGGTGTTGTCTGGTGTTGTGTTTCCGTGGTACTGGATAAAGTGCCCCACATGGGATAATGAGGCAACACTTAAAAAAAAATCAATTTCCATCTCCGTCTGTCTAAGTAATTTCTCACCTGTTCATTAACCCAAGAATAGAGCAGCCCGGATGCGTTGAGCCTCGGCAGTCATTAGATGGGGAAGAGAACCAGAAGGAGCAGAACGGGAGGCTTCATGTTGGTGAAATATTAACGTTCTCCCAGAGCAGCGAGGGCTTTGCAGTTTTAACTCCGCTGTGATTTATTGATATCGTCTGTTAAACAGGGACAGGAAAAACAACAGATGCATACTGTTGACTACAACACCTTTTTGAGTGAAGTGCGCCAGTAGCATGACATCATTACTATAACTTATAATCACTGTAACTACCAATCAGTTCTGCAAACACCCTGCCCAAAAGCCTTTTTCCCTTCCTTCCAATGAAGTCACCGTTCAGGGTCAGTGAGCCCATCCGCTGTGGCCTTGTGTGGTGCGGTTTGGATCCCATAAACACTGGTCCCGACTCAGAGTCAGATTTACTGGCCAGCGGCCCTGCGTGGAGATTCATTTGTATTCTACCCGCTTTGGCTGGTTCAGGGTCAGGACGATGACTAATCAGGTCAGTGCTGATCCACACCCTGCGGTTGGAGCGTTACCAAACCCACCTAGCTAACACGGACCACCAAGAGGTCTGGCTCGTGTATATTTGTGTGTCCAAAGGTAGATGGAACACATACATGAGCTGCATGGAAACATACTGATATTTTTGGCGCATCTCATTTCCCGTGTCCCCAGTCGCCGGGGAGGAAAGCAAACTTGCACCTCGTTGTTGTGTATTCCCTTCAGATTGTATCGCCACGGGCCACAACAGAAGTGAACCCAGCTGAACACTTGTGCTAATGGGCGAGCTTAGGCATAAACATTGGGGTTGTTATTTTTTAACTAGCTAAGTTGGCCAGAGGCTGTGTTATAAGGATCACAATGAGGCAGGTGGGTAGGTGGGGAAACTTTTGGGCGAGTTGTGAAGAAAGTTAACTATTGCCTCTCTTGGCCAACCCGGCTGCCAAACACCATTAATGTAGTTTGTGTTTACCTGGATGTGCACATAGATGTGCGTTGAAAACACATGTTGAGCCCATGATTGTAGCTTTTTCAGTCTGGCATAATTTATCCCATCAGCCTCTCTGGTAATCACATTATCCAGATAATATTATTTCAAAACTGAGTGGGCTGTCAAAACAGCAAAGGTTAATGTATACACTGACTATTGACTGTCCATAGAACTTGACCTTTTTAACCAATGACCCCTGCAAATATATGGACACAATCCCTGTCCCTTTAATCTACTTACCATCTTCCCCTTCTGTTTATATAAATAGCATTTTTAATTTATTTCCTTTCTGTCTCCCGAGCCACCAGACCCCACATTTGGTTTTCTAGGATGTTTGGCACACCACAATACTTACATATGCACACACACATACACACCCACAGCCGCACACAGCTGCTGGTGTCTGCCGGTGATAATGTGGCACCTCCAGAATACTTCTGTGGTCCTGTTGCAATTCCCCGATGACCTTCTGTGTCCTTGCACAAACACACACACATGCACGCACACACGCACACACACTTACACACACTCACGCTCACACTCACAGATGCACAACCAATCAAGATGGAAATCCATGTTTTAGATCCAGGAAAATGTGTGTGTATGTATGTGCGCAAACATGTGTGTCAGCACATAAATCAATGGGTGCCTGGCGGCCTTGTGGCTACAGCTACTGTGTGTGTGTGCGTGTGTGTGTGTGTGTGTGTGTGTGTAGGTAGTGGCGGTGTGGGGGTTATTGGTGACACCCCGCTCCCTCCTAACTGCCAGCTTTAGTTACACATCAATGAAGGGTGAATAATACATTATCTAGGGTAGCCTATATTCCTCCTACGTCTCCCAAGAGAACGGCAGAGGGATGGAGAGGTAGACTGAAGGCAAAATGAGAAATATCTACGCTATATATCTTCCATAGAGGAAAAACAAGCTAGATATTTAACCCAGAGCTCCCCAATTCCTCCCAAACCTCATTTGTCATCCACATCATTCAGACATGCCATGAGACTTCAACCTTCCTCACTTCCTGTTTAGATAGCGTCCCTCTCCTCCTCCCCTGTCCTGATGTACGGCCGGCCTCTGTCTCTTAGATTTATGCTGCGGTTTAGGTGCTTTAAGGACAACAGGACACCTTCTGATGAAAGAGGAGTCCAGGCATAAACTGGACCTGCTGGAGTGTGTGAGGGTCCTTGAGCGCGGATCGGTGATGCAAGCGGTTCTGTAATCATGGCGCGATTATTTAGACATCCATCTTACTAGGACGATGACAGGACGAGTTCCTGTTTGTGTGTTAGAGAAAGTGTGAAGCCTCTGCATTTTGGGACTTGCGTCCTTGCCACTCTGTGCATGTATGTGTGTCTGCGTGTGCGTGCTGCTAACCGCTGAATGATTTATTCCTTCTTTCTCTGGCATTGCTGTCTGGGGCCCTCTGTGTGTCATGCCAATGCACAGAGGTCTTTATGTAATTGAAGTGGGCCTCTGAAAGCCCCCCGCCATATGGACCCCAGCAGCCGTGTATGTCTGTTCGTCCGTCCGTCAATTTCTTTTTAAGTGCCCAGAGCCCGGATTCTATGCCGTGGCTATCTATCGAGTGGTTTCTCCATAGGTTAAATACATTAATAAGTAATAAGGTGTGGGACCTCACCAATCCCTGACCATGATATTGACCAGATAATGCTGAGCTGGGCTGAGAACAGGTAGAGTGTGGATGCCACAGACTCTAACTTCCCCTCTCATTGTCATCCCCATTTTTATTTACATCCCAAATATTCTACATCCACTTTCTTTTTTATATAAAGGTACACTGGATTTGACTGTTATCAGGCCATTAAACAGGCGTTTTCAGTCGCTGTAAGCACCATAAATGTGGGTCATTAGGGGCCTACTGTGCCTACTACATTGTAAAAACGTAACGAAACCTAAAAGCAATAGGTTCTAACATAAAACTGAATGAAACGTCACATTTTGAACACAAACAAAAAGGCTTATTTAGGTTTAGGCAACACAAACAGTTAGGTTTGGGCAATAAAACTACAACTTCTTTAGGTTTAGAAAAAAAAAAAAAAAACAGTTCACCATGTGAATAGATGATAAAACCTACTAGTGGGTGTAGTAGGCCCCTATTGACCCACATTTATGGGACTTTCAGTGACTGATAACGCCTATTTACAGTCTAATCGGCTGAAAGGTGGTATATAAAGAGTAATAACTACCAAATACCATTACGCTCTTTAACTCCCTTGATTTGTTTTTAAGAGTAAATATGAGCATACAAACCAAAACAATCCTTCGTCACATTGAGATCATGTCGTTGAAATCCTAGAACTAGAATAACGTTTTATATTGCTATAATGAAATATAAATGTAGTTATTGTTTTGCATCATAAACTTAATCACTCTGGGTGCTTTAAAGTTATACAGCCAGGTTTCTGGAATCTGTGTGGTACAAAATGCAACGTGTATTTTGTAGGTTGGAGGTTGCCAATCTTCACAGCAGCGATTTTGTTAATTAGGGCAATTATTCCAATGCCTTAAATAAACATAGTGCTTTAATAATTTATTAATACAATACAACAACTTGTTCTCCTTCTCCTCTACTCTTATTTATTTCCTTCGAATTGCATCATGCCTCTAGAGTCCCATGAAGGTTGTGTTGCATCTGTTGTCAGAATGCTGTGGCGGATGTTTGCATTTTCTCACTTGCAAACTAGAAAGTGGAGCTTATTCCACAGTGCTGCTGCACTTACAAGACGCCACTTTGCAGGTAATTTAAATGGCTAAAATGTAAATGTAATGTATGTAAGGTCGAGCAGATATTGGCACTGACATGACCATGCTCTAAGCTTTTTATGGATCTCTTTCTCTCCTGGCTGGCTCATTACTGGTGCTTTTAGCCGCTAAAGAGGCGAAGTCCATTTGCACAGAGGAGGTCTAACGAGTCAAGTTATTACAGCAGCCAAGTGTGAGATTAATTAACTCAGTGGCGATTAAGAATGCGGGTCCGACGAGAATCTCGGCGGCGGGGGGAGGGGAGAGACGCACAGATAGCGTGAGAGAGAGCTTCCACTCCGACACAGATCAACGTGATTAATCTCCCCCCAGCCCATTTGTGGGTATGTGGCATCGAAAAAACAAAATAGCCATAAATAATAATGATCTCGGCCCTGCACCTCTTACTTTAAGTTAATGATGCCAAATAACAAACAAACTAATTAATCTGCCTCCGCCCGCTGCTGCAGAATTGAAATAAAAGCCCGGTCCCCAAAATAAATCTATAAACCCTTTTTGGTAATCAATCCGCAGCTGTTTGTCATCATAGACCATTAACCGTTGTGCGGAGAGTGAAAAAAGAAATGACGTCGTATCCAGCTATCTCATGCAAGAGAGCAACGCTGCTGCCAAGGTTTTGAGGCATGGAAACTAGTTCACTCCAAAGCTGGTTTGTTAAAACAGCCAGCACAGCCAACACACACCTGGGTATAGGAGCAAATGATAGAGAAGAATGGGAGTGGTAGTGAAGGAGAGACTCCGTCATAATAGAGACAGAACAACAGGAAGGAAGAAAGGATTAGTGAGCCAAAGAGAAATGACAAATACCAGACGACCTGCCCAGTTTACCTTGCCCAGTGTTTTATATAAACAGCATCTGGTGTGCGTGAGTGCATCCTGGCCACTGTTCCCCTTCCTGTTTGTATTTGTAATGTCGCATGCTACATTTTATTGTTTTACATAAAGCGCCGCTCCTCTTTCCAAAGAGAGATATCTGTGCTTCTATTATGTCTTTGTGTATGTGGATTTGCATGGCTCTAACAGAAAGGGTGTGTGCGTGCGACGGTGTCTCAGTCACACAGGCCCGCAGAGCCCTGACCTGGCGGGCTGCATTCCTGACTTTAACTGCCCTAACCTCCCTTTTGTTCTCTGCGTATTTGACCTGACTGGCTAATGACTGGGGCAAGCAGGTAAACTGTAACAAGCCCTCTGTCTTCTTAACAAGCTGATGTGTGAAGCATCAGTCTGCCCGCAGGGTCTGCTCGCCACCTGGTCCTCCTTATCCTTCCTTTTGAAACGATAGGACAGGGGAGTGGGGGTGCGATGATGTGCGTGTGTGACGGCGGTGGGGGTAGAGAATAATTACTCATCTGCTAAAATTCCCCATATGCCATTTCCACTCCCTTTCCTTTTTTTTCCCACCCTTTTTTTTCCTCCCTCACAGGTAAATGAGGGCATACCTGGGAAATTAACATGACTGGCGGTGATAATTGACTTGATAATTACCCTGCAACATCTTCATAAATCATGAGCGGCTGCTCGATGAGCCAAAAGACGGCTTTTAGTGCGTCTAGCCGGAATCCACGCTAATAGGGTAGTCCCTGGCTCCTATTTTGGTTCTGTTTTCTGTTTATCCAGTCTGTGCAAGTTTTCCGAGGAGAAGCAGAAAAGAAACAAGCGAACCTCAAAGGCTTTTGGTCTCTTACCACCGCAGTATTTTTTAAACTGTTTTAAAGTAATTGGAAGCCGCTGGCATGCGGAAAATGCGGACCGCATCGGGGCTTTGCCCCTCGATGCAGACGCACGGGCAGCTGTTCCGGGTGGAACAGGAAGTAGCCATCTTTAATTAGAGTCAACGCGATCATTACATGCTGCACACTGGAAGTGCATTGTAAGGTGATCTGATATGTTGGCAGATGACTGTATTAGGAGAGACTGTATTAAGAGAAACAATGGCAGAGGGAGAGAGGGAGGGAGGGAGAGAGAGTTAGAGAGAGAGAGAGGGCATGTGTTTGTGAGAGCGACTCAGTGGCTATTGAAACAGAATGGCAAAGCTGGGTGCTAAGCCCTTTTCTTGTGGTGCTCAGCCATTCAAAAAGCCACGGCTTTTATTCAATGCCCGGTTCCAGCTCTTTCTAGGCTACACCCCCAGTGTACAAACAGGATTTGTGTGTGTGTGTGTGTGTGTGTGTCTGTGTGAACCTTAATAACATGTCTCATTTTCTATTTGTACATGTGTTGATGTTATTATAGTTTAAATAATGTATTATGCGTAATGTGTGTATGCATTAGCATTATGTAAGTGTACAGTATGGGTTTGCGTTCCCATGTGATTGAGTTCTGTTTGTTGAGTCAGACGTTGCTCAAACCTGCTATTAGAGCTGTGAGGTAACTGCTCGCACACAATCCGGCGACTGCACATGCAGCACAATAGCCTGCCTCCTATTGAACAACAGTGTGTGTGTGTGTGTGTGTGTGTGTGTGTGTGTGTGTGTGTGTGTGTTTACGCCTCTGAGACACTCTGATAATTACCAGCTTCCACACAAACAAGCAAATACTCATTCATTCACACAGGTGAGTGTGTGAGTGTACACACACACACACACACACACCCACATACACCGCTGAAATGTCGCCATTGGAATTCACACATTACTCCCCGAGGACGAGTTGCTGCGATCACATTTTCATACGTTTGGTCCGAGAATCTGTGCTGTTATCTTCGACGCAGTCTGCTGCTAGCAGAGCCATCGAGCTGTTATGAATGGACACCCTGGTTGGCACAGGGGCAGCGGAGGAGAGGAGAGGAGAGAAGAGTAGAGGAGAGGAGAGGAGAGGAGAGGAGAGGAGAGGAAAGGAGAGGAGAGGAGAGGAGAGGAGAGGAGAGGAGAGGAGAAAAGGACTAGAGAGGAGAGGAGAGGAGAAAGAAAAGGACTAGACAGGAGAAGAGCAGCAGTGAAGTAGAAGATGGTTCCCTGGGCTGCGGGAAAGCAATGAGCAAAAACAGTTCCCATCAGGCTGCATGTTAAACACAGACACTTCAGGCAGACACAAACATACGCAGGACAGTGCAGACGTCTACACGCACACACACACACACACACACACGCACACACACGTATGTGCACGCGCGCGCACACACACACACGCAGACACACAGTCTCTGAAGGCCGCTGCACATGTCAGCATGCCAAAAACACAGTGGCAATGAAAGAAGCAGTGGCTGTGGGGAATACAAGAGAGCGCGTACCGGCTCTCCATCCTCTCCTCTCCCTCCTTTTCTCTCCTCTGTGTTCTCTCCTCACCCCCTCTTTTGTTACCTTACTGGCCCCCTTTGCCTTTCATTCCCATCTCTTTCTCTGCTTTGCTCCCTCTGTGAATATCTCTTCTTTTCTTTTTGCACTCCCATCTCTTGCTCCCCCTTCTTCTCCCCCTGCTTTTTCCTCTCTTTCCCTTTCTGCTTTCGCTGAAATCTACAGAGACTTACAAGCAACGCTGGTTTAAACGAGTCTGCACTGACTGACTTTTTTTTTTATCACAAGCAGCCACACCCAAAGCTGGGAATCTCTCTCCCTCTTTCCTTTTTCTCTCTTTTCCGCTCGCCTCTCCCTTACTTATCTCGACAAATAAAACCCATATTCAATAGTTCTTTCCTTTGTGCCGTGGCTCTATTAGGCTGAGAAGTAATGCATTGAAAAGGACTGTTGGCACACATCCTATTATTGTTTTCACACGGTTCATTCCTCATTCATTGCTTTTTGGATGTGGTGATCCAACATTTGAATTTTACTGCAGAATCACTGAGCAGATAGAGGTTCATTTTCTCCTTCAAGGACATTTTAACAGTCTATTAATGGACATGCACTGACCTTGGTGATCAAACTGTGATGTGCGTGGTCTCCGTAAACCACAAGGCCACTCTCCAAAGAAGTCTTTGCTAGGAAGGTAAAGTATGAGGGCAGGTTGTTGGCAGCCAAACCCCCATTGGCAGACTTGATATGCTAAATGTGACTTTGACGGGGTTAGCGAGTCCTGACACTCACCTGTCACGATGTTAGCCTGCACCACTAATACCCAAAATCCCTCAGAGAGGCAGAGGCGCCAGGTGAATTTCTGCTCACAGACAGACACACGCGCTCAGACTAACATAAAGCTGCCTTCCTTGAATGAAGACAGAAAGAAAAATAGGATACGTAGATAAGTAGTTGCTTGATTTTATATACGCAAATTCGTAAGTATGGACGCCTGCCTTTGATTCAATTGAATGCTAGCATTTAAATGAGATTGTTGAGTAAGAATGAAGCTCATTTCACGACTAATTAAATCATAATCTATCTTCCCGCTCTTCTCGTTTGACCTTTGAGGCACTTCATATTTATTAGCGTCCTCTGCACCACCTCGCGTGATCCTTATCAGGGCCGCGAGCGACGGCGTGCCGTTTGTTCATTAGCCGTATCCACTGAGGAGTCATCAGAGCGGTCCGCAGGTTCGGCCAGACAAAGCAGCCAATCAAAGAATATCGGCAGCGCTTTATCTCGTCGAGTAAATTACTCCACCGCCCCCCCTTTTATGTCTCTCGCTTTGTACATGAACATATAATGAGGGAGTTGTTGAACATCAGTAACACGCTTTAAGTAAATGCCAAAGTACACGGAACATGAGATGGATGGATAAAGAGGCATGTTTTAGGGAGATGTGAAAGAATATTTTCCGTCATGCTGGCTGTGTTGTTGCCGGTTGCATTAAAATAAGGATAGGAAATTCAGGTGATGGTCTTTGCATAAACAGTCTGCGAGATAACAGAGAATTCAGTATTTTTGCTCTCTGAACCCCCGCTAACAAATAGCGCATAGTATATTTTATACATAGGTGTGGTTGAAAGCGAGGTCATGGCGGCGCAGATGTAAGGAGGTAAGGCGTGTTGTCGGCTTGTTATCTCGGTATGTGTCCAATAAGTCTTTTTATAGAAGTTTGAAATGTGCACCTACGTGCGTTCATGTGTATGTGTGTGATGTATTTGCCTTTCATCTGTGTGGCAGACTAGTAAATCAATCAGAGCTGGTTGAGGTTGCAGTTATTGTGTTTTAAATATGAATTGTATTCCTGGTATTGCACCCCCTCCCCACCCAACCACAGGGAGCGTGAGGTGAGACGGAATGAAATCAACAGCCGTAGTGACACACGCACACTCTATCAAACACACACTGATAGGCAGCCAAATGACTCTTGTCTCGCTTCTCTTCTCGCTCTGACTAATGCAAACATGCACACGCGCACAGATACCCACAAAACTTGACTGGGAGATCCGAATTTCCATATGCAGATCACTCGAGGCAAAAGAGAACCTGCTCTTCGCTCGCTTGTTTGCATTTTTTCAGACGCGCTTGGCTGAGTCATTCGCCAAGAAATCAGATCATGGCATCTAGGCGTCTCACGCACTGCACGAGTCACCCTGCGCCTGGATTCAGTAATGTAATTCATGACTGGAGTGTTATATTTAAACACTGTTCACTGTCAGCATTCGATGAAAGTTATTGGAGGAAAAAAAAAAAGCCAGACTGAATTATGAAATGTTGTAAAACATAGAGAGAGAGAGAGAGAGAGAGAGAGAGAGAGGGGGGTGGAGAATTTCCAGGAAGGGTTGTGAATGACAAATCGCTTCATTTATAGTAAAGGTTGAGGCAATAGTTTCCCTGTTAGGTGATGTAAACATCCCGTGTCCCTACAGAAATCTGGTTCTGTGCCCGTTTCCTGCTGGTGGTTAAACACAGGCAGACCTGATGCCCTTAACATAAGCATTCGCAAATTAGGAACATGCCTTTCCAACATGAAACGTAAGCGGTGAATGTGACATCAAACCTTTTAAAAGCAATGCTACAACGAAGCGATACTTGGTCGATTATTACTCACGTCTTACGGAAAAACACAAAAGGGAAGAGGTGCTTGTTTACTGTAATTGTAGGAGTTATGTTTCCATTTCACATGATGTCAGCATCAAATATGCGGCCCCATGCTTGGTTCCCAGTGAGAGGTGACTTTAAGCACCGGCAGCCCTAATTATCTTCATGTGACAAGGCCAAACATCTCAGCAGGGTCTGGGATGACTCCTTCAGAGGAGGAATGAATCCCAGTAAACTTGACGTCACGCAGGGAAGTACGGTGGTTAGGTCTTCTCAGACAAAAGGCCAAGAACTCTGTTATTAAGTCACCATAGTCTGCATCAGCAGTTTTGCAGAAGCAGCACACACACATATGTGAAGACTGCTGCCGAGTACGTGTTGAGTAAAGGAGCAGGCAGAGACACAAAGATAAATGTGGAATGCTATGGAACGGTGAACAAAAGGCTTTCGCAATTCCCTTCTGAGAGCAAAATGTTAAGTGCAGCTCTCACAGTATGGGAAATGAAGCGGTAACTGAAAGGTTGCAGGTTCAAAGCTATCGCTCAAGGATTCGGCTGAGAACGCCACGTCAGTCAGCTGGATCTTGGGCAATCTGTCGTGCCGTTCCGACATCGCCGCTTTCATCTAAAAGCAAACAACGACAAAAAAATGTGCTGATTAGATCCAGGTACACTAAAAAGGAGCAAAGATGGCACTCCTGATGAAATGCAGACACTCACACTATCGAGGTTTCCCATTGAACCTTTCCAGAATTGGATTTTTGGAGGTAATCTAAAGTGCTTGTGTCAGAGAGCAAGTAGCCAATAAAACAAGTGCTAATGCTCCCCCCCCACCCCGACCGTGAATGTGTGTGTTTGTGTTATGTTGTCAGTACTGTTGAGGAAGGGGCTGTGACTTGTTCAATAGCAACAGAACACAGAGCCATTCAATGAAACCCACGGGACAATGCACACAGCTGTGAACGCCGGGTCTCGGCAGGGTGAGAGGTTGGGTGGTTAACTAGGAAGTTGGGGAATAGAAGGGAGAGAATGTGCACGTTCACACCAAGTCCCCAAGAAGAGCGACGGTCGTTGATCCCAATTTCCCTAGAGACCAAACGGCGGTAAATTTCCGAAGATCTAGGGTACTTCTCCAGTCGGAAGTCAAGCCATTTTGGCATCATGCGCTGAGCAACTATCTAACGTATCCAGTTCTCTTAATACATCCATGGTCCACACGCACAAAAAGGAGTTTGGGGGGAGCTGTAGTTTGTGAGACTTCACCTTTTAGACACTAAGTGAAAAATAAGTTGAATTCCGAAGTGGCAAACATTAGAGCGACTAATCCTGAGAGGAACAAAGGGTAAAAGCCACAGCGACAAAGCGGAAGCTCCAGTTTCAACCACCATCGATGACTCAAAGCAGGCACACGTATGATCGCTCATAGCGTCTTCGAAAAGGCCGAACATGTGCACACGTGTGCACGCAGAGCATTCACACACACACACACGTGGAGGCACACCTGGTTTTGTAGACAGCTGCCCTTAGGGCTACCTGTTCGTCAGATCCTCTGTGCTTTGTAATCAGGGGAGTTAGTGAGAGAAGAGGATAGGGAGGGGTAGATGAGAGAAAGACGGGGAATGAGCGAGAGAAAGAAGAAGAAAAAAAGGGAGGGGGTGAAGACAAAGAGGCCCGGTCCATCGACGGCAGTACAGGAACTAGACTAGACTTCAGGAGCCCTTGAAAAAAGGCAATGCGCTCCTCAGTTATTGCATATATAAACATATATGAACTTTCAAAAAGCAGCTGGCTCACAATGTCCTTGCTGCGATCAAAGCTTTTTTCCAACCGCTCTGCTCCCTCAGAGCCTTCCGACAGAAGAAGAACATTGTTGTGTTTATTTATCACAAGTCCCAGAGTCACCGGGCAAAAGCTGCTTGTCAGAAAATGCCTCTGCAGACACGATGAGCCAAGAAGACGGACAGAAAAAAAAACAGAAATGGCGTGCTGTTGCAACCCAAATAGCATTCAGCCCCAAGGTATCTTTTGATGAGGGGGAATAATTGAGGGGGCAGGGGCCGCGGAGGGCAAAGACTCTCGTTCATTAGACGGGGAGAGACGATACGAGAGTTAGTGAGAGGGGAAAAGAGTCCAGAGAGAAAAAATAAGGAGAGAGAAAGAGAGGTGGAAAGAGAGCTTATGTCTGAGGTATCGACGGCGTAACCCTGTTAGCGTGCACACTCGGGACAAACCTATTGTGTGACAGCCATTGTGGGATGACTGACAGTGAGTGCTAGCGGGGTGAAGTATTTGTGTGTGTGTCGATGGGGAGGAGGGGGATGAGGGGGAGGAGAGGCGAGTCCGTTCAGGAATTCCACAGAGGAATCACCTCCTTGGCCTGTCCATGTCGTGGCAACCAATTACCGTGACTCTGTGTGTGTGTGTGTGCTGAAGGGGAGGTCTCGCCATAAAATGGAGGGGGACTTCTCCTAATCATCGCACTCTGGCCCCGCACAAAGGCAAAAAGGCTGCCTGGACTATTTGAATTTGAATAGCATCTCTCCTCTCCTGCTCGCTTTTTTTTTTTTTTTTTCTCCTGTGTCTCTCTTCCTCTTTTCTCTGGATGACAAAAGCAGAGGCAACAAAAGATAGCGCAGAAAGCAATCAGGCTAATAGCGCTAATAAGTCGAGCGTGGGGTCCTCGCTCTCGGTGTTGACACATTTCACTGTTTCTGTGGCTAAACAGAGGCTCAAGTGTTTGGCAACCAGGCGGCATAGTATTTTAATGGAGTGGCTACCCCATGCCAGGTTGCCATGTGCTTGGGTCTGTTTGACTGTAGGAGAAAACAACAAAAGCGACTCGGAGGAGAGGTGGGGAGCAGATAATTAACTAGTGGAGTAGCCTGAAGGGAAGGATTTCGGGGAAGGAGTCATTAGGGGGGGGTTTGAAGTTTTTTTTTTCATTACTTTTTCTGGCTGAAAACAAAATCCCGCTGTCATCATGTTTCATTAATACGGCAGTTAACGCCAGAATGAGAAGAAGACATTTTGTTTTGGTGCTAACAGGAAGCAGCTTTTTAACATGTCAGACATCGCTCTGCGGCTCTCCAAAGTTGTCGAGACACATCCTTTAGCTCCCCTCAGTGTTTGGTTATCTTTCAGTTGTCATCTGACGGGGTCACGCTAACAAAGACGCGCATGCTAAAAAGCTCAGAGCAGTCGCGGCGAGATCCAAGCTAAATCCCTCACCTGTCTGCTCCTCGCCACCCGAGGACTTAGCCCTGAGAAAAACGACTAAACATTCCTCCCTCTCTCAATAATAGCCTTTCTTCCCCTTTTTCCTCTTTCTGCCTTTTTTTTCCTTTCTTTAAGAAGTCTGCTTGTTTGAACAAAGAAATATTTTAAGAGGCTTGTAACTATGCGTGTGTGTGTGTGTGTGTGTGTGTGTGTGTGTGTGTGTGTGTGTTGGATGTGGCCATAGGGACGAATGCTTCAGTGCCCTCCCCTGTTATTAGGCCTGCCCTGTCATTACGGGATTAGAGTGTAGGGGTTGGCTTTGCGTGTGCGTGTACGTGCCTGCATGATCTCTCTGAGCCTGTTTGTATTTCTGCATCTCTTTCTCACACGATCAGAGTTCGCAGAGAAAACAAAACCCCGACATATCCCCCCCCCCCAATGTTTGTCACGCTAATCCCAGGTGCATTTGACCTCGATCATAAATCACACTTTACTAAAAGCGATCCTCAGGTTACTCAAACAGAGACTCTCTAATTGAATAGTCTTCACGAGTCGGCGGGAGGTTGAAAAACATTCCCCCGTACCCCCGCGCGTCACATCCATCACGGCACAGCGTGAAAACACAAACGCGGATGTAGACATCGGGTAGAAAAGGAAGAGGGAAGAGGATGAAGACAAACGAAAAGAGGTCAAAGCTTTCACTTCCGAGAGAAAGAGGAAGTCGTTAGAGAAAGTGAGAGATAAGATGAAGAGAAGGAGATGGAGAAAGTGAAGCGACGGGGAATTATCCGTAGTTTCACAGGGATGATGAGAAAGAGATTGGAAAACAAATGAGGAAAAAGTGAGAGTGCGTGCGAGGAAGATGGATTAAACAGCCTTAGTGGGTTTGTGTATCCTGATCCAGTGCTATACCTCCCACATCTGCACGCTTCACTCTCACTCTGTGTGTTTGTTTTTTACGGCGGCAAATTTGCATGTTCATTTGCCTGATTTACTCTTTTTACTCTTTCTCCCCTCCAGCCTACAATCTCTCATTTACTTTATACTTCCAAGAGTTGAAAGGGTGAAGCGCTAAAAGGCAAATGAGAGCGCTCGCTGTGTGTACAGGGGAGGATCTTATAGTCGCACAATGACTGTTTCTCCCTCAACTCGTCCTTCCGGTTTTCTTTCTGTCTATTTTTCTTTTCTCTCTCTGTCGACCGGGCCCATTAGGCAAGCCGCCAGCATGGTCTTAGAAGCTTTCAAAGGTTGTTTGCTTTAAAAAAAAAATACCTCTCTCTCTTTAATCTGTCTCTCTCATCCTTTATCATCCATATAGCACGGGGTTTTGTCGGTTTAGCACACAGAAACGGTTGCTTTGTGCGTGGGCATATAGCACTTTATTCCGCTTTGTTACGTTTCCTTTATTGTGTGTGTGTGAGACTGTGCAGGTGTCTGGATTTGCTGCACGGTCATGAATATTGCAGTGCGCTACTATTGGCCCGATGTGGTATTTACACACATAAACATGCAGAGACAAATGAGCAAAACAGCTACCCGCATGCACACACAGACAGAGAGGGAGCGGCCGGGTGAGGTCGGGGTCACTCAGTGCTTTCGCTCTGGCCCATTGACTCTGGATTGGTGTTCCACTTTGGGCACAATACAGAGCTTTGCACCGAGTACACACATGCACACAATTACGCTCCCCCATACACACACGCAGAGCCGGTGAGGTTCAACAATGCAGATGCATCGAGAATGGAAGGGTTACTGCTGCACACGCACTCCCGAATGATCCACTGTCTAAACCACTGAGTCAGACTGCACATCTGTGTGTGTTTTGCATATCTATCTTTCTGCTCTCCGCCTCTCGTTCTTTCCTCTCCCCTCTTTGACCCCCCCACTGTCTGTCATTGTGTTTTACCGCGTTGTCATTTTCAGCAAGGTCAGCTCTAATGACAAGCCAACGCGACCGTACACACACGACCCAGTCATAATAATAAACAGCAGGGTGGCGGAGGTGTATAATTTCCACCACACCGGCTTATACCTGCCCGCGTAGCCGTCGGTAACAGCTCCCAAATCACACACTGTCATGGTGTGAGTCAGGGGAAGTCCCGCAGCTAATATGCGCTGACACAGTTTCGGAGATGAAAAACACTAGTAGGCCCTTGTTTGCTCAGGAGACAAACGTGGCGCGTTGCATCTGGTTACAAAGAGAGAGCTCTCTCTCTCTCTCTCGCAAAAGCAGACTGAATTTGTGATTTGTTTGAAAGCGTTTCCACTATCAGCACAGAGAGGAAAATGGGAGACAGACAGGCGAGAAAGGGAAAGGATTGTGTGCGACAAAGGTCGCAGGACTACATGATACTCACTTCACCTCCCAGAGCCACTCCCAGAGAGACACTTCTCACGGTGAAGCTTCCAGACCATTTCACCTGAGGGCAACAAGCCACAGCTACATTTGAAATGTGATTGTATGTTGGTTTTTTTTGCACAGGAAGATATTTCCCTTTGTCAGGAAGTCTCTTGCAAGTCATGTTTTCTCACAGGTGTAATAGGCGCACACGCATGTCAGGGACGTCACTCAGAGCACGAGGGGGTGGAATTCAATGGGAATTCCCAGCTGTAGGAGCATGTCGCCTCAACAGAGCGACACATAACTCACAAGGGGTCTCTGAGTTCGAGGGTTTTTGTCACCGCCGGTGCTCCTGAATGCAGCGGCGGTGGCAGCAGGTATTTGGATAAGGGAGAGGGGTGAAATCGTAGGGTTTTACTTTGCTCCCAAGTCCCGTTTCCTGTCAGCTTACCAGGAGAAAGAACAAAGAGTGAGACAGAAAACCTCAGAGATGGTGGTGGAGTAGCAAAGGGGGCGGAAGCAGGAACAATAGAACATCTCGCACTTGTTCCTCCTCATGACCAGGGACAGCTCAAGCTCACTATCTGGCAGCGGCGTTTCATCATCTTTTACTATCTTGTAGAACAGCACAGCGGTTGAGATAATAACGGTGGCTGCACAGTGCGCCTTGAGCGCCAGGTAGTAAAAGACTCAACGTTTTATAGTGTTCCTTCCCTGCTCTCACAAAGCCCGTCGTCTTTGCCAGGAGAAGCGAGACAGTGAAGAGTGGAGAGGAGAAAAGAAGGGATTTGCAGGAGAGATCCCTGTCCGCCATTTTGTGTGTATTGGTTACACGCATGTGTTTTTATGTGTGTGCCAAGAGACAGGCGTAAAAGTGTTCAAGTATTGACACAGACTGAATCCAATTGAAGTGTTTTGACCTCCGTTCTGCTCAAGAGCTCCTCTTTTGTGACACCTAAACTTTATAACCCCCCCTCTTCATTCAAGCCTTCTGTTGGGTTATATATCTTGTGGAGTTTTACAACCTGTTGCTCGCTGTATGTGTGTGGGTGTTATATCAAGTGTGTGTGTGTCGCGGTGCCCTGTGGGAAGCGGAACCGTTTCTCAGCGAGACTCGCTGTTGTTTCCTTTCCCCCCTGTATAAAAAGCAAACGTCTAATTGAGACTAATTAGCCAGACGAGGAGCTGCAGTAAAATGTCACACAATACCTCACAGATCACCCACCTAGATCTCTGCAGCCTCGCCGTCTCCCGGCCCTTCCTGTCGCACACAGACACACAGCGCTTCTTTGTCTAATTGAATCTAATATCGCTCTAAAGCCCGCGCTTTCTGCCATTCAGTTATTCACCCAGTTATCTGAGAACAAGGTTTGGTCAAAGCCTCTTATCTCTTCCGCGCGGTTCATTTTACAAGTTTTATGACACTGTTGTAAAACTATTGAAAGTTCTATTGATCTCCCCTGTCGCCCTGTTCCTCTTTGTCTGACCTGGTTGTCTTCTTTCTTTGCTTCCGTTCACAGAGACGCTGATGGACACGAAGTGGGCCACGACAGAATTAGCCTGGACTGCGCACCCTGAGACCGGGGTGAGCTCACTGTGCAGTGTGTGTGTGTGTGTGTGTGTGTGTGTGTTGTGTGTGTGTGTGTGTTTGTACTTGCATGCCTTGTAAGACTGATTTATTAATGGCGACACAGATGGTAGAAGAGAACAGAGAAGTGTGTACACAACATAACTGGATTTGTATTTATAATTTAAATTCACATATATGTTCATTTGAGACAGTAACTCTGAGTCTGTGCTTGTATTCAAGGGGTCCATTCAGTGTTGAGTGTGCATGTCTTGGAAGTCAAATAGTCCGGTAACACTTCTTTTTACAGGTCTGCAAATTTCATGGTAATTAGTTAATAATTGGCAATTAACCTATTTGAAATTTCTTTGGAATTACAGCCAAATTACCCCAATATGTACCCCAAAATGTATCTAAAATTACTTTATTATAAACACAATTTAATAATTATATGCTAAAATAGCATATAATCGTTAAAATAGGGCCCTTAGGCTTGAGAAGTGGCTGTGCGCTGCTCTTCATTGGAGGTGGAAAACTAATAGAAGACACTTCTGATCAGGCACAAATCTCCCCATTGTGTGACTTATTGTCTACACAAATGTAACCTGGTATTTAATGTCATGATTCAGGGAGTTATTTTAAGAAATTTCAAAGAAGATATTTGCTATTTATTATCTATTTACCAGCAGACATGGAAATAAATCATATCAGTTAACTTTGTATTCTTGTCCTGGAAATGTATTCAATAAATTACCAGCTATGTATTACTGCTTATTGGGAAATAGCGGAATATAATTCTTGTATCATGTTTTAATAGATATATATTAATAATAATAAAAGTCCAGAGCTAAGTCCCAAGACAAGACAGCCAAACAAAGTATTTTTTTAATACATTTTGATGTAAATATTGGGTTAATTTGGCAGTAATTCCAAAGAATATACTTACAAATACTTTCTAATTATCACCAAATTACCATGAAATTTGCATTACCAATAGTCCTGCACACCCTCATTTGCAAATCCCTCAATAGGAAATGTTTTGGGATTCAACATGTTGCGCTTTTTAGCAAGCGGAAAAAGATACACTGCAATCCAATTTCACTGTCCCGCCCAGTCACAGATGTTCCCAGTGCACTTAAAAACGCCAGTTTCCTCATGAACTAACCCTTTAAACACTAAAATATCTCTTGCCATTGACCCATTGAACGCCCCGGCATCCAAATCTACCACACACAAAGTGCCAGTGACAGCCCCGTCTTGCTTTCCCATGTGGTCCCCCACAATGGCCAAAAGAGGAGCAGAAAGAGTCTTGACCCCTCCTCAGCTACACTTCAAAGACCCCCAGCGCTCCTCCCCTCGCCTTTTGTGCGCCCTCTGACTTGGCCCTTGTGTTTTCGAAGTTGGGCCCCGCATTTTTTTATATTTTGTTTTTACCCCGCGCTTTGCAGGGACATTCCACCCCAGCTGTTGGAAGTCGGCCCACCCTCCTCACTCTCCCTTTCCTTTACTTCCGAGTAACTAAGCACTAATGAAGCCAGACACACTAGCCACCTCAGCTGCAACAATCAGCAGGACAAACGCCCTCACAGCCCTTCGTGCCCTCCTTCCCCTTCGCCCCCTTCCCTCTTCCCATCCGTCCATCTTCCTCCGCCCCCCTCCTCCTCCTCCTCCTCCTCCTCGTTAAGATACAATGCAACGGCGATGGTCCCACCGGTCCCATGCAGAACGCCTCCCTGTTTCTTTTCCAAGCAAACCCGCAACAGATGCTCCTTTTCAATAGATATACATACAGTGGAGAGCCTTTAGCACTCCAGATTTCCCACATTACCCACCAAAAGACTGGAGATGAGTTTCCAGGTTTTTGTCTTTTTTGTTTTGTAGCAGAATACGCCACAGACGGTGGTTGTCCCTGAGTTATCTTTCGACCGATCCTCCCTGTTGTCTCGTCTCTGTCTTTATGCACAAACATATTGTGCGTGCGTTCATTAGTATGCTTTTGAGGTCTTGCAACGGGAGCGTCGCAGCCTGTTTTTTGTTACGGGTGACGAGTGTTAAAGAGGAGACGATACAGCGGTTGAGAGGACAAACAAAACAACGTACAGCGAGAGCTGGAAGGCAGGGGAAGAGCAGCGAGACTAAATAAAATCAACAGAAATGTCCATGCAAAGACAGGTAGAAGGGAGACGACACATAAGAGAGAGAAAAAAAATACATTTCTAAGAAAAAATGTGAGAAAAAGAGCCACTCACAAACTCTACACACTCTCCCAGGGATGCTGTCCAGTCAAGTCTGAGTCACAGTGTTTTTTCACACAGTTGCACAACACATACAGATAAAGCATCAGACATAAAGCTACAAACATAGTGAAATCCAGAGACAACCAGTGTATAAGTGCTACTATTAATGCCACCACTCTTGGTGTAAAAGAGAGGTGTGAGAGCCATTTGTGATGGTGTATCTGTGAGAGCACTCAATTATTGATATGTGCAAGCCTTCACATACTATGTGAGTGCATGTGTGTACATGTATTCTTTCACCTCTGTGTCTTCACTTTGGTATGTGGATCTCTTTGTCTCACTGTCTGTATTAATAGCCTGTAGCATCTGTGCATCATGCATGTCTCTGTATAGGTGTGTGTCAGTGTGTGTGCATGTAGACACCTATCTCTAGTTGCACTGGTGTTGTTGCTTGGATTTTCACAATGTCTCCCTGTATTGTGTGTGTGTGTGTGTGTGTGTGTGTGTGTTTGTCCAGATACCATATCATTTATCTTCCAAAACAGATGGGTCATGGAAGGGGAATTCCACTTCATAGCAAGGCTTCAGACCTGGAACGACACCCAAAGGGGTTTCCATAACCATGCACTAACAATATGCCCAGCTAGTTAGCTTGTGGAGATAATAACTGTTGTTAGAGCATCGCCGTCTGCTTCACAGACCCCCAGCACGATAAAACATGTTGTGAACAAGCTAAAATGTCTTCAAAATTAGCCTCGGAGAGCTTATTCATACTGACAACAAACAGAAAAATGAAAGCACACAAAAGCTTGTGTGGGCTACAGCCTTTCAGCTAATGCCTAAAGCTACTAATACTAGTTTACCTTAGTTGCCGTCATGGTTGCTAACCGTTCACCTTGAATTCATTTAAGCTTGATGAATGAAAGTTGTCCATAAAGACGTCTTAAACTACTGCAACACAGCATGCGTCACCTTAGTTTGGACCTTCAAGGAGTGCGTCACAGAAGCAACACTTTTAATAGGCTATAGGCCTATAAGCCAAGTATACTTAGACTTTTCTGTATACTTGTCAGTATGAGCCAAGTATACTTAGACTTTTCTGAATACTTGTCAGTATGAGCCAAGTGTACTTATATATATATATATATATAATTTTTTGTTAAGTATATCTTTGATAAGTACTGTGCATAAAAAGTAAACTGAAAGTATAGTCCTGGTAAGGGTGTTCATTGTCATCTGAGAGTAAAATCTTAAGCTTTGGAAAGGACAAAGAGAAAACGGAGTGGATCGCAAATCTTGCATAACGATTCATCTTGTTGGAAATCGATGCCAAGAAACTTGACCCTTTTTTCACATGACCTATTTAATTCATTCGGGCTTGGTAAGCAGGCGCTCAGAGTGTTTGGCCACTGGTGCGTGTCCCGTGGGGGGGATGACCTCTCTCAGAACACACACACACACACAAACACACCTACACATACATACTATATCAAACAGAGCGAGTAAACACCCGGACAGACAGACTCACACAAGCGTATTTAAACAAACATGCACAACCTCACACACCCACAAACACTTGGCTCCTTTGCAGCGGGTGATTTATTACACTGAACTAAATAGCCATTGACACTCCATGCTTTTAGCCATCCCATTGACCTGGCCGGTGATTATCGATTCCCTCTGGTCGCTTCCTCCTTCGCAACTCGCTCTCGCCGGACCATCATTTTAATGCAGCGGTCAGAGCTACGCCCATTCTCCCTCTTTCTCCATCCTGGCCTCCAGGGTCTTGGATGAATAGACTTGTCTCCACCACATCCATATCACAGCCTCAATTCAGATGCTCAGATGGAAACAACTGGCTCTGGAGAACAAATTGGTGCCTTTATGCCAGAGTTTTAAAACGTTCCGGGGAATTTTCGGTCCCCAGAATGCAACCATAGACATTTAATTTGTCATAGATGTGTCTTGGCATTTAACCATTCTAGTCTCAGGGTGGCTGAGTGATGAAGACCATCCTGTAAATAGAAGGTCACAGGTTCAATCTCATTGATTTAGGTAGCAAGTCTAATGATAGCCATGTAAAGTAGAACAACTGCACTCCAGCTTGTATTCCTTTGTCTAGTTTTATTTTGTTCCTTCTCATGTCTCCTTTTAAATGCTTTAATGCATTGCCATGCAGTATGCAAATCACTTATTTGAAAGGTGCCATGCAAATAACATCGCCAGGCCTTGGCTTAGGCTAAAAAAATAAATGTTTGTCTGATAGGAAAAGGGGAGCAGATCCCTCAGCACACGCTCACAAAGATATATTATACACACAGGAATCGCTATTTGAAGTGAAATGATTTAATCGTGGTGTCCTCATTCTAGATTGAAGAACGCATTAGATTACAGCGTCTCACAGCAAAGCTTTTGCAGTCTAGTTTGCTCGCGCTCATTTAATGAAGCTGGTAATCAAAGTTTAGAAAATTTAATCCCATTTTATCCCGTGTAATTCACCCCCTGGGTACTGTAGTAGCATTGAAAGATGTAGAGGAGCGTAAAAAAAACGAAAATCATGAAGGTTAACCGGCGTCTTCATTAGAGGACGTTGCGATCATTGCTCTGTAATTGAAGCGTAATTGGTTGTGAAGCAATGTGTGGCTGCTGCTTCCAAACAGATATGAGGTAAACATGCTGTGGTGGCTCGGTGGCGAGGAGGTGACAGGTTGCCGTAATTGAGATGAATTTGCAGTCCTCGTCCCTGGCTTTTTGCTCCACTAAACAGAAGTGAAAAGGGAATATCATTGAAAATGCCCAAAAAGCACAAAAATGTCTGAGTTTCTGTCAAAGATATCAATACACATTTACAGCCTCTGATCTTTTTTTTCCTCTGTTTCAGTGGGAAGAGGTGAGTGGCTACGACGACGCCATGAACCCCATCCGGACGTACCAAGTCTGCAATGTACGAGAGCTCAACCAGAATAACTGGCTACGCAGTGACTTCATCCCACGGAAGGATGTGCTGCGTGTATACGTGGAGATGAAATTCACGGTGCGCGACTGCAACAGCATTCCCAACATCCCAGGTTCCTGCAAGGAGACCTTCAACCTCTTCTACTACGAGTCGGACTCAGACTCGGCCACAGCCACCAGCCCTTTCTGGATGGAGAACCCTTATGTGAAGGTGGACACTATTGCCCCAGATGAGAGCTTTTCCATGCTCGAGACCGGGCGGGTAAACACAAAAGTTCGAAGTTTCGGGCCGCTGTCCAAAGCAGGGTTCTACTTGGCCTTCCAGGATCTCGGCGCTTGCATGTCGCTCATCTCGGTGAGGGTCTTTTACAAGAAGTGCTCCACCACCATCGCCAACTTTGCTGTTTTCCCAGAGACGGCGACTGGGGCCGAGGCAACCTCCTTGGTCATTGCGCCGGGGACTTGCGTCCCCAACGCACTGGAGGTGTCCGTGCCGTTGAAGCTCTATTGCAACGGAGATGGCGAGTGGATGGTTCCCGTAGGAGCCTGCACCTGTTCGTCTGGCTTTGAACCAGCCATGAAGGAGACCCAGTGTCAAGGTGAGTGTTTTCACAACAGGTATTTTAGGTCTGCCCAAGATTTTATTATTCAGCGTTTGCTTTGGTGGATTAATCTAGAGGTTAGAGAGACATACTACAGCAGGGTACAGAAGGTTCAAACCCAAACTGACCCACAGAAAGTCAATGAATCTTTACAAATCTACAGAACAGTGTTACATTTGCATTAGGGCTGTCAAAGTTAATGCGATAATAACGCATCAACGCAAATTTGTTTTGATGCCACTAATTTCTTTAACGCATTAACACAATCAATCTTTCGGAGGCTGTAGCGGGCTCACTTTTAAAGCTAGAGTGAAGATACCGGTATCATATGAAACTAGAAACTAGACTAGCTCCAAACTTGCGCTACATTTTGGTGAGGAAAAACTGTCATGACCATTTTCAAAGGGGTAGCTTGACCTCTGACTTCAAGATATGTGAATGCAAATGGGTTCTAGGGGTACCCACGAGTCTCCCCTTTACAGACATACAACTATATCATTGTTTTGTGTTGTTAATTGATTTCCCATAATAAATATGTACATATATTTGCATAAAGCATAAAGCACATTTGCCCACTCCCATGTTGATAAGAGTATTAAATACTTGACAAATCTCCCTTTAAGGTACATTTTGAACAGATACAAAATGTGCGATTAATTTGCAATTCAATATTTTAATCGATTGCCAGCCCTAATTTGCATTTTAGGCACATAGCATCTGATGGTTCTATGCATGGTGAATTACAATGAGTGAGTAGCAAGGGGTCAAAGTCTCGCTGAAGGACGCTTCATGCTGGACAAATGGCTGTTGTGAACACACACTGATTGTTGGAGAGATTGAGCCGCTATTGTTTTGGCTACAGGTTACAGCCTCTATCACCAGATTGTCCAGCTGCCATATTATTATGAGGCCATTTATATGCCTTGTATTCTTTGACACATTAATCCAATGACTACAAGGCAGAATAATACACACTAGATGACACCGTCAGCATGCAGCCGTTCACCCCTCCGACCTCGGTTTTTGCTTGGCAGCTGGTCGCTAAATAAATGGAAAAGCTGTCTGTTTCTGAGAGGCCCTATGATGGTTTCAGGTCTGATGGAAAACATGACGGGTTCACGGAGGTTGAGAGCAAGGTGAATTTAAACAGCGAGGTCCCGACGGAAATGGAGTGCAGGTGACAGCGCAGGAGGAGAGCGAGCGATAAATGGAAAATGTGTGTGTGTGTTGAAGGGTATGGGGGCGTAAAATTAGGGTTAGGGTGTGCAGGTCAAACGGAGACAGCAGAGAGAGAGAGGAGCTGGCAGGGTTATTTATCAGCGGGGTTGAACGTTAGGTGTCTGTGCATGTACAGTCTGTGTGTGGTTTGCCCGCCTGGGTTCAGAGGGCTCATTCTTCTCCTGATAGCAGTGAGAGATGAGACTGAGAAGACCTTTAAGTTAAGCACCCATGCTGGTGATCAGCCAGAGAGCAGGTGGATACTTTACACCGGCAGCTTCTAGCAGATCCTAAATATGTGCACTCACCTTTAGAAAGGAGTAGGTGTGAGAGAGAGCGTAGTAAATCTAAAGCATGGTGTATGTGGTTAAAAACTCATTTGTTTGCTCCTTGGCAGCTCAAGGTTAAAGCCCTGGCGACTGGGTCCTGATAAAACGTACTCTAATCAAGCCTCACTGGAAACCACAAGGGATAAATCTCCCTCTCTTCTCAGGTCCACTCCTCTCCATACTCATTTCCCATCATCCTTTCGCCGTGACTCTTCTTTTTTTTTCTGCTGTTCTGTCCTCATTCAAACATGCACCTCACCACCTTTCTCAGAACTAGTCTTTACCTCTCCTTCTTCCGTTCCTTCTTGATCTCTCTCATTAAAACACCACCAGAGTTACAGTAAGGATGTCAGCCACAATCGATGAGCCTTTTTGCCTTTCCACTCATTTGCTGCACATTTTTCACCCCCAATATTCTTTACTTTCCTCTTCATGCTCCACACTTTCCAATTTCAGCAGCATACATTCTAATCAGTTCCTTAAGCTCTGTGTTCTGCATGAACATAGAGCTTAGGATAAGACACAGGGGAGTGGGAAAGGAGGGGTGGGGGAAAAAGCGCCTGCAGGATTAGCATTTTCTATGCCTCCACCTCTTCCACCTCTCCCTCCCTCTTTCCCTAGCCCCTTGTCTCTCTTTCTTCCTCATTCTTTAGCGGTTCCTCTAAGGGGGGAATTGATGAAAGGAAGAGGATGACCCCTTTACTCACTGGAAGTGATTGATCAGCACTTTCAGCCCTTCCCCTGGAAAAAGAGCTCCTTTTAATGGGAATGCTCCATCAACACCTTTCGTTAGGCCAACATGTTCAAAAACTAACACTGTCATCCCCGGGGGGGTTGAGAAATTGCTTGTAGTTTACTTTGTGTGAACTCAAATGAACTTGGTCACGATACCAAATCGAAGAAGTTGTTCTCCCACCTGGTAAATCTCGAGGTCGTTTCTTATCTGTTTACCGAACAGTACTTCCTGTTAGCCAGTGGTGTGGATGACTCTGATTAATGGTGGAAGAACAAATACACTCAGCGCTAATGTACACGGTGCAGTCGACTGGTGGTTTTGTGCTAATATTGAGCTTTCAAGAAAAACACTGGGAAACAGCAGGGGCAGGAAGTGGTCTGCTGGAGATCTGACCTCCAACCTTGGTTGTTGTTTTTTAACTGGGAGCGAAAAAAACAAACCCGGGAGCTATGGCGATGATTATCATTCAGAGGGACAAACATAGCGGTGTGTCCTTGACGTTGACGAGCTAACGCACTACTGGGTCAGCTAATCAACTGGCCCCTGTAAACTTCTCCTGTCTCACCTGCTCTCGTCTTGTTTTTATTAAGCACTGCGGCAAACTCATTCATCTTTTAACGAGACAGTTTATCAAAGATATGGAGCCTTCCAAAGTCTTCTGGATCACAGCGCCGCCGTCAGTGTTTCCCCTGCACGTCTGCAACTTATCACCTGAGTTGTAAACTTCCAAACAGCGGCTATAAATGGAGATAGGGCATTCACAAAGGGCAGCAGTGTTTTCATCTGATTAACTAGGTCTTCACCAATCGACACCAGTGCTGAAGGGAGTTTTTTGTAGGTTTGTAAAAGGGAGTGATCTCAAAGACAGAAGGATGCAGACAAAAGTCTCATAACACTAAATATATGGAAGTGACTTGCAGCCAGGACAGTGTGTGTGTGTGTGTGTGTGCATGTATTACTGATGTTGTGGGGACATACATCTGTTCACACAGCCACATTGTGGAGACTCTCCTTTCTTTTGGGGAAAAAATGCAAGTCCCCATAATGTAAATCATTACATTTTAGGATGAAGACTTGGTGTAAGGTTAAGTTTAGGTTACGGTTAGGGTTAGGCAAGTAGTGGTTATGGTTTGGTTAAGTCTCCAGGTCAATGTAATGTCCTCTAAAGTGATAGAAACATGACTGTGTGTGTGTGTAGACATGTATCTTTGCACAGTCGTGCCCAGACTCATGTTTGTGTATACACCTCAGTATGTGTTATGTGTGCCTCTCTGATTCTCTGTGTGCTTGTTGTTCATATGCATTTCATAAAAGCCTGAATTCAGATGAAAGCACCATGCCGGCGTTTTGGCTCTGAGGGTCGTGTATGTAATTTGGGTTGACAGTCTCATCGTGTGAGCATGGGTTTATGCAAACAGCTACATGCTGCTCAAAAAGCCCCTTTTCCCACTACAGTTTGCCAGAGATGAACCCTCCATAAGGGGAAAAAGGGAACATGTGGGCTTGAGGGGACGAAAACAAATCATGTCCATGTGCACACATGGACATAAACAAACACACGCTAAACACATCAAATACACTTTTTTAGTCATTTTTGCCAGTGAGCTGTTACTATACAAATGTTCCACTATAGTTAAGACGTTACATGTTGTAGTAAATGCTTGCATACTAAAGATAAGGATTAGTGAAAGCAAAATGTAGCATTTTTATTTTTAGTGGCCTACTGCCCATTTAGAAAATGTGACCAACACAAATGTAATATAAGTGGAGCAAAAGTAGTTTTACCTCAAATTGTTATATGCAATCGTCACTATTACTCATTCACACTTTCCTTTCTCCATTTTTCTCTCTTTTGCCATCAGCTTGCAGCCCTGGCACCTTCAAGTCCAAACAGGGAGACGACTTCTGCTTGCCCTGTCCAGCCAACAGCCGTGCCACCTCAGGAGCAGCCAGCGTTTGTGCCTGTCGAAACGGTTACTACCGCTCAGACACCGATTCTCCCGATGCCCCCTGTACCAGTAAGTA